>NW_027270900.1:822500-1265000 GCF_040938485.1 Diadema antillarum
TACTTGGGGTGGACTTCTTCACGGGCGAGTTGATAGAGGGCGAGGGCGAAATGAACATAGCGGCGAGCAGCATCCACAGGCCTATTCATAACGCTAGATATCCGGTCGACGGGGTGACATCAGTTTTCCACACTCATCAGCCATACACTACCGCAATTGGTAAGATCCTTCAAAAGGGGAATTCCGGACCATTCCAATGTTAGTCTGAAGAAAAGAGTAAAATTTTACTTGCACGACAGGGAACATTTGATAAAAATCAGATTAAACGTAACACAGGTATGAGATCATAATTATTCCAAAACAGCTATTAAAGAGTCGGTATGTAACTGATGATGTTAGGAAGAAGAAACTAAATTTTATATTGCCAATGAATTAGCCACTTCCTAGTCCGGGTGTCATTTCAAAATATAAAATTGTTTTTTTAAGAGTTTCTTAGTAAGCACTTCTTGTTGATTTTGAACTTCAACAAGACGATCAAGAATTTTCTGATAAAGTACTTGATTTTTGAAAAAATGTGTAAACACATTTACACCACAGTAGCACCAGTTGGTGTGGTCTCCTATTGAAGCTGGACGGGTGTTTATACCATTGACATTAACACCAGCAATATCAAATCAACACCATATGTGGCGTCATTATAGAATTAACACCAGCACAGTGTCAAAAATATCACCAGATACAGTGTCAAATTAACAACGAAGTGCCAGCTGAACACTTTTCAACACCATCACAATACATTTTCTACACCTGTGGGTGCGGTCCTCTATCAGCACTTGATCGGTGTTAAATTTAACACCCATGGTATTAAATCTGACACCGATGTTTTTACAGTGTACCATAGCATAACACCGGATATCGACAATTTTCCTGAATGTTATGATTTTTAATGACTCTTTACATCAGTATGATTGCTCATATTAAAAGGTCATCGATGTTTTTCTATGTTGATAATAATGATTTGAGCATTGGCAAAACGCGCATTTATTCTGCTGGTTACTCTTCTTATTGTATTTGAGAATTTCGTAATTCATCTCTTGAAGGGTAGGCCTGAACAATATCTTATTAAAAACCTGAATGCGTATATGTAATTTGAGAAATGACATGTTGGGTTTTGTGGGGTTTTTTCTTGTTGCTTTTTGTTATTGTCGTTCTTGTGGTTGCTGGCAACATGTCTCTAGGTAGCAAGTCAGATTAATCAACCAAATAGAAATGGTCCTGAAATCGAGTTATTATTTTCCTCATCTATTTAAAGAGTTGTATCGCAAGATCCCATACTTGTTAAGTTGAGATACTTGTGATTAAAGCTGCTAAAATCAAAGATAATACTAGTAATAAAAAAATGGGATATCTTTAATCATAATTTCTAGAATATTTCTTGGGTTGCAAGTGAGGTATCATTGGAACGGTTTAATTAGCTCTATCTGACGATGGACACAAGATGGCGCTTAGCCCATTTCGCAATGAAACTCTTCACTTGTATACCTCAGCATGCATGAAAGATCCCGAACCATTCAAAGTAGCCATGAGCCAGGTGAGCATGCGATTCCTGGACTTGATCGCCTACGACCACGGGTACGACGGCTTTGCCAATGCCGCCACTGAGGGCGCCAGACTGGCTAAAGTTCTCCGTGACAAGCAGGTTCTCATGATGGCTCAGCACGGCGTCCTTGCGGTGGGGAAGCGGGCTTGCGATGCTTTTGACCTGTTGTACTACCTAGAAAGAGCTGCTCGCTTACAGGTTAGTTTCGGTGAACTCACTGATAAGAGCAAAGAAATCATAAAGCATCAGTGGCGGATCCAGAGGGGGGCGCAACCGGCGCACGCCCCCTTTATTTGTCGTTAAAAACAAAAGAAATAAAAAGAAAAAAATGAAATGAAACCCGGAAGTGGCACCAGAAATATTAGTCACGCTCCCCCTTTACAAAATTCCTGGATCCGCCCCTGAGCATGAACAGGTTATCACAATATTAGTCATATTATATCTTAACTAAGTTTGATGTCATGGCTGAAATGGCTCCTATATAATTATGTCAATTGCTATGGTGTTCATCACACGCTGTACTAAAGATAGTACAACGAAAATAATAAGTGTCGTTCCAATCCAAAAGTATCATCCGCTTATAGGATAAGAAAGAACACAGAATTGTTTTGGGCTTTCTGTGAAACAATATGACGTTCCTGAAGAGGATGTAGACTAAACATACAGGGATCAGCTGACTAGCAAGATGCAATTCGTTGATGAAAAATGTTCATTATGATGTAATTGAAGTGAAGCTCCTTTCATGGTTAGATAAACATAGAATCAAAGCAAGGAGGATGATGAACTCTTTAGAGAAATCGGTCATGACCTAAAGAGTCGTAACACTTTACAGGTTTACATGCTTCATGAAACAATAAATAGGACCATATAGGTCACGATTAAAAGTAATATCAGTCACACACACACAAACACGCACACACAAATAATATATATATATATATATACACTCAAAAGCTTCACATTCGTTGCTCACAAATCTTCACCAAAATTTCCTCTTCTTCTTTCTGTATAGTACAGGCCACCATCCAGATGGGCTGTATCAAAGTACTGATTGATCTCTTTAAAAGCATTTTCGGTGATTTAACTGTAAAGCAATGATGATTATTCTAAAGGCAGTGGAGCCTGATAAATAGACTGATCTCTTAGTGTTTTCCTTGTAAAAAGAGAAAATGGAAGAGGAACTGTGTGGCAATAATTACAAAACAGCTCGATTTCCTGGAAAATCGCACCATCCAGACAAGCTTTTTGATTTATAGCAAGCCAATTCCAAATGGTGGAAGACGAATGTGAAGGTCCTGCTGAGTACTGCTATATTTTTGTTTTAAACGTATCTAGAATCATGTGTTTGATTGATCTGCTTGACAAGTCATGATGCTTTTGACCAACGGCGTAAATCCGTACTGAGGAGTGGGGGGAATGATCGGCGATAGTCACCATCACCACGATTACAAGCCCATAACCGGACCGGCGCAGCCCTATTTGGGGGGGGGGGGGGGGAGAAGCATGCCCACACACACACACACACACACACACACACACTTTACAGGGATCAAATGTCCCACTCTTTTCCATGCAAAGTGGGAGGGAAGTGGCAGCAAAAATATATAGACTTTTTGTTCTTGTTTTTGTTTGTTTGTGTGTTTGTTTGTTGTTTGGTTGTCAGCCGACTTTCGGCGGAAAATCAGACCTTAAAAGTATGAAGAATTTTTTATTGTTGTTTCTCTTGTCTTTTGATGTTCTTTCTTCTTGACTGACCGGCGATTTTTGACACCCCCCCCCCCCCCTTTCAACAAAAGTAGCGCAGCCCTGAATAATGGCCAAATAAATTCAATAAAATGCTAAAAACAAGTAAGAAAAATAAATATTATAGATAATTGAATGACTACATCGAGGTATTTTAGCTGTAGCTCTGCCTGTGCGACATCACTGTCAAGGCCTACTAAATAGTGGGGCCTTTCACCGGCGTAGCCAGGATTTGATCTTAGGGGGAGCGGTTAGATGCGAGGGAGCGATGCGAGCGAGGGGGAGGGTGAGAACTTTTTGCATATTTATGTTGTAAATGGTGCAATTTGATGCATTTTTTGCGTGTTTTATCGACTTACGAAACAGTCCAACATGTGTAAGGTAGCAGTACATTTTATGTAGATTATTATTGAACAATTTTGCCTATAAAATGGTATCAGTTAGATAAACTTCTTGTGTTAATTCTTACACTGAAAATCATGAACGCGATCATGAATTTTGACATTGTGCAGTCCCCAAATGGCCGTTTGTAGCTAGGCCTATATTTTTTCGCTTGGGCAATTAAGGGGGGCGCACCGGGCGCAACTGCTGGCAATTACTGGCAGCAACATCAGGAGAATGGCATGACGATTAAATGCGAGCGAGCGAAGCGAACGAGCTTGAAAATCTTGACATTGTACAGTCCCAAAACGGCTGTTTGTAGCTATATTTTGTTTTTATTTTTTATTTTTATTTTTTTTGCTTTGGAAATTGAGGGGGGTGGGGTGCACCGGGCGCAACTGGTGGCAATTACTGGCAGCAACAGCAGGAGAATGACATAACGATTAAATGCGAGCGAGCGAAGCGAGCGAGCTTGAAAATTTTGACATTTTACAGTCCCAAAACTGCCGTTTGTAGCTATATTTTTTTCGCTTTGAAAATCAAGGTGAGGGGGGGGGGGGGGGGAGGCGCACCGGGCGCAACTGCTGGCAATTACCCGGCAGCAACATCAGGAGAATGGCATGACGATTAAATGCGAGCGAGCGAAGCAAGCGAGCTTGAAAATTTGGACATTGTACAGTCCAAAAACGGCCGTTTGTAGCTATATTTTTTCGCTTTGGAAATTAAGGGGAGCCCGGTGCGCTCCGCCCCCCCCCCCCCCCCTCCCCTGGATCTGCCACTGGTAGTCAAGGGTGTCGGTTTATGTTCATGATTGGGGGAGGTATGACCAACGAGGTGGCGTCGAAGTGACCACGCGGGGGAAGGATGTCCAAAATCTGCACTTTAGAGCATCCCCTTATCAATATTGTTTGTGTTTGTGTGTGTGTGTGTATTTTATATGCATGGAAAAGTTAGGAAATAGCCCAGGTCAAGTCTTATTATTGACAATGCAAGGCATTTTAATATAGACAAGTATGTAAAGCAACACTGCAAAATCAATGATCTAGCTTTGATATAACGAAGCGTAAGGTACAAAGGTGTATACATTCTACATCACATTGCGCAACATTGCAGCGACTCTTTTTTGCCGTTCGGATGTTCTGAGTACACTGCGCATATCCTGCTTATATTCCGAATGCCAACCAGGAATCACGCTGAACAATGTTTCACAGTATATACCTCTTTAATTACTAAACCCTTTACTAAACCCTTGAATCACCATTTTGGTAAGTCTTTTTTTTACCAGCGGATGGGGGGGGGGGGGGGCACATGCCCCCCCCCCCCCCCCCGTAGTTACGCCACTGCACGCACCTGCATATAAACGAGGGTGCTTTTGCACTTTTAGAATTTATGATGCAATCTGGGGGGAATCTCAATCCCACAAGTGTATACTATTTTTTTAGGGGGGAACCCTCCGTTAATTGAAAATATCTAGATATCTCCTCCCACCCGAGGAACATTTGCATTTCTTTAAACTGAAGTAACAGACCTGGTGCACACTTTAAATGAAACATTTTGAAATCTGTCAATCTAAAGTGTATTAAGTAGACATGACTGAACGGGGAGGGTATGGGAGGGGTTAGGCCTACCCCCTCTTACGCGAAGGAGATTTTGTATTTTCAGAATTGAAATTCAGCTATCTTTGGGTGAAATATGTAGACAGTCTTCTATCAAAAAAGTAAGAACGTTTCCACATCTCGGGAGTTACGAGGAGGGGCAAAATGATCTGTTTGTCCACATTACTTTTACGGGGGAACCACCCCCCTCCATCGACGCCTCTGCATATGAGGGAGTTTTTGTAAGTGAAAGATCTGCTGCACACTCTTCGATAAATATAAGGAAATAAAACGTCAATCTCAACAGTGTACAAAGTCTATCAAAAGGGACCCAGTAGCGGAGCTTTTGCATATTTATGATTGCAATTCAACGATCCGGTGCATAGTTCTGGCGGTAGTTGTACATTTTCCATAAAGAAAGTTCGAGATTTGTCCTCATCTCGGGAATTGCTTGGGGGGACAAATGATTTGTCTGCCCCCAACATTTCCGTAGGGGAGGGGCAAATGCCCCTTTGCCCCCACCCCGAGATAGATTCGACGCCCCTGATCATCGCTGGGTATGCCCATAGATGTATCAGAGTCATCATCGTTTCAGGAATGATTCAGGAAATGGAGGGGGGGTTCAATTATGGCGGTATAGTTTTTGTTATTGTTTGTTTGAGTTCATACATAATTTGCGAATGGTCCCGAGTTGCTCGCTTCATAGCATGTTTACATGTAAGCCTATGCTATTTGACGTTGTCAACGTCTGGACCATACCTTATGTCGATATTACTTTCTTCGCGAGCGAGCGAAGAGAGCGAGCGCTTGAGAAAATTATGTATACATTATCCTATAAGATAGAATACTCTTCAGCTCTGTTACCTGTCTGAAGGCGGGCGTACGAATGTCATGCAATATGCCAAAATTGATACGATCACATTTCTGCTTCCTCCATTTTTTTCTCAAATTTCAGGGGGGATGATTGTACTGGCCATCCCCCTCCTCCATTTCAGGGAGGGATATATCAGTGGCGGATCCAGAGGGGGGCGCAACCGGCGCACGCCCCCCCCCCTTTTTTATTTTTCGTTAAAAGCAAAAGAAATAAAAAGAAAAAAATGAAATGAAACCCGGAAGTGGCACCAGAAATATTAGTCACGCCCCCCCCCCCCCCTTTACAGAATTCCTGGATCCGCCCCTGTATATCCCCCATCCCCCCCCCCCCCCCGGGATTTACGCCCATGCTTGTGACACAGCTGCTGTTCAGGATGTCATTACAGTTAGCGACTTCAATACTCAATATCTAGTAAAGCACAATAACTCTGTTAATCCAAGGAGGTACCTGCCTGAAACCTCCTTACAGGTAAATCGAAAGCCGCGCTTTAGAAACACGTTTCAAAGCGTCATTTCAAACAAGTTATTTTTTTCAATGTTAGACCCATAGGCCTATGACTACGAATAAAGAGGCCCCAAGATTTTTTCTTTAATTCTTTATTCGAATTTCGTTCAATTTCATATGAATATCTTTCCCTTTCCCTTTCACACACACAAAAAAAAACAACAACACACACACACATGCACACACACACACACACACGCACAAATGCACACAACCACACTCACCCGCTCTCTCCCTCTCCTCTCTCTCTCTCTCTCTCTCTCTCCCTCTCTTTCTCTCTCTCTCTCTCTCTCTCTCTCTCTTTGTGGCAACTTCCTCCAGGTGCTGCTGATGTCGTCAGGGGCGGAGATGGCATTGGCCCCGCCCAGCATCGTGAAGGGCGTGGCCAAGGATGAGTGCTATGACTCCGGTGCATACGTCTTTTTCGAGAGCATGAAAAGAATACTTGCGAAAGAAGAACCATGCTTCATGAATTAAAGGGATGTACAGTTTTGGTTGAGACTAGGTTTGAGGTTTTCTACATTTTTGTCTCGCCCACCGGAGGTGAAGGCGAGACTAAGGGATCCAAATGGCGTCCGTCCGTCGTCCGTCCGTCGTCCGTCCGTCGTCCGTCGTCCGTCGTCCGTCACAAATGTTAAAGTTTACCTGCAACACTCTCTTCTGATGCATAACTTGGCAACTGTTACAGCAATGGCAGCCACACTTGGGTGATAGAAGCACTAGGGGTATCTTAAAGTTATGGTGTTGTCGGAGGTCATGTGATGATGTCAAAGGTCATTTGAGGTCATATATTAAAGAGTATGTGCAAGACTCTCTTTTCTATGTTAAAGTTTACCTGCAAGACTCTCTTTTGACAAATAACTTCACATAAGTTGCTTGGATTACAACCTAACTTTGGTCATAGATGCACTTGGGGTACCTTCATGTTATGGTGCCGTTGGAGGTCACAGGATAAGGTCAAAGGTCATTTGAGGTCATACGTTAAAGTTTACTTGCGAGACTCTCTTATCACACGTAACTCGACACATGTTGCTACAATGGCAATCAAACTTGGGTGATGGATGCACTGGGGGTACTTTCATGTTATGGTGCCATAAGAGGTCACATGATAAGGTCAAAGGTCATTTGAGGTCATACGTTAAAGTTTACTTGCAAGACTGTCACAGACAGGGGTCAACGAACTTGTAGGGCCCAATGTTAAGTTTTTATGGCGCGTTTTGATTATGGCTCATAACTTTTGATCCCTTTGTCTGTTTGTGACCAAACTTGGATGGTAGATGTCCCTTGGGGAGTTGAAGGTCATCACAAGGTCAAAGGTCACATACAGGGGTCAACAAACTTTTAGGGCCCAATGTTAAGTTTTTAAGGGCGCGTTTCGATTGTGGTTCAGAACTTTTGCTCCCTATGTCCGTTTGTGACCAAACTTGGACGGTAGATGTCCCATGGGGAATTTAAGGTCATCACATGGTCAAAGGTCACAGAAAGGGGTCAACAAATTTTTAGGACCCATTGTTTAAGTTTTTCTGGCGCGTTTTGATTATGGCTCATAACATTTGATCCCTTTGTCTGTTTGTGACCAAACTTGGATGGTAAATGTCCCTTGGGGAGTTGAAGGTCACCACAAGGTCAAAGGTCATAGGCGGGTCAATGAACTTCTGGGAGTTAGAAAAACATTAATTTCTTGTACGCGAATGGGCGAGACACAATTTGGCACTTGCCTTGTTTTAATAGGGAGCTTTAGATTTTAGACGCGCGGACGTTTGAGACGACGAGTGCGCTGGACGTTCTCCTCTCCCTGCGTCGCGTTGAAAAGTAGCTTTAGATTACGCTGGGACGCAACGTATAAAAAATAAAATCGCGCCCCCATATGATCGGTGCATGAAGTAGCTCTCTACGTTGCAAACTGTGCGGACGTAAAAATAGCCCACTACGCGTAGTGAAAAACTCAGGCGACGCAAGCTAAAAATAGATCGACTTGACGCGCGCTTCTGCACACGCTCAGATCATGTTTTTTTCCTTTGAACGTCCGCGCGTCTAAAATCTAAAGCTCCCTAATGATAGTTTTGTGAGATAATGAGAAACCTCTTATGAAATATGAAAGAGCATATAATTCTATGAGGAATTCAAAGTTTGCTTGATAGAAAAATAATGGTTTTGAAATTGCTGAGATATCCAAAACAAAGCAATCCTATTCGAGGTGGAACCCACCTTTTATCAGGATTGCTCTGTTTTACTTTGTTTTTAGATATCTCTGGCATTTCAAAACCAATTTTCGTTTTCAGCAAATAAACCTCGGATTCCTCTTAGAGTGTTGTTAGTAAGCTTTTTAACATTTCATGTAGTGATTTGCAAGTATCTCGCAAAGAGTTAAAAGCTGATTTTACTCTTCAACCAATACTATACCATCCATTTAAGCCCCCATTTACTAGCTCTTTCTCTCCCCGTTTCTTTGCCATAAATTTAAGAAAATAATATTATTATGTCCTTTAACTCCAGCTCATTTTATGAAGAAATGCACGTAGCCTCATAAAATTTCACTTAGCATTTTGTTTTTGAGTATGACTTTCATCTTGTGAGTTTTCTCGAGTATAATCTAACAGTACTAAGCAAAACTAACAGCATCATTTATATTCCTGATATACCTCACATGAGTGTTTCTATATAATTCATTATTTTATGTACATTTCCCATTCATGTGTAGTGTAGTATACACTGTATTTTGAAGAAAAAAAAAGTTACCGCATTGTCCTTTTTTGTTGTGGTTGTTAAATTACATGTTATACGCATGTCCGGACTTACTCTACCATCTGTTCACCTTCTACAGCTCAAAAGTTTATCAGATACACTGTATATACTTTATCTTTGATTAATAGGTTACATGTTTTTTTCAAATAAACTCCAGTTGGTGCAAACATATTTCATAACGGATTAAATGAAGTATGCGTCACAACCATCAACACTGAATGATTTGAGTATTGCATTGTCAACAGGTGGAAATTAGATTTTCATCGGCAACGAAAATATGCAAAAAGGTTGCAAGTAATACAATAACCATAATTTGTAGTGTACGAATGAGATTTAATCCTGCTCAACAGATGTGAAAAACGTATGTCAAAGTCTTAGGGTCGTATCTTCACTTTAATGAGAAAACATCTCATGAATCTCATGATGAAATCAAGACTACGATAAAGAAAAGTAATGAGGTACATGGAGACAAAGCTATTTTGTGTTTAGTTTTGAGAGAAAAAAAATGAAGAGAAAAGGCGAGTGTCTACTATAGTATGTTCTAGAATTGACTGTGAGTCAGTTCAACGTAAAGGCAGACTGAGGTGCACGTTCGAATGAATTCCTTGGTTTTCATTCTGTTGTCCCTGGATGGAACACGTAGTCTGAATCGGGAGCTGGTGTGAGTGTAATACAAATTATAGATCGTGTTCCGTTATAATGATTGTGCAATGAATGAGTGGGATCAAAAACAATTCCATGTATGGAGTTCATGTCTTCATACAGATCTGCGATTGAAGGTAAATGTGTTCCGATAATACGCTGGCCTAGCCGATTTGTTTGCTGTGTCTTTTTTAATCTTTATTTTTAGAATCATGCTATCTCTTACGAAAGACGCTTTTAACCACTACCTACGAGGGAATATAATCGGGATTGTGTAGAGCATATGCATCTTCTTTATCCCTTGAATGCAAAATTATGTAAAGAATCTGATTGCATCTTTTAAAGCACAGTGTAGCGAAATGATGATTAAGTACTGTAGAGAGAAACCGTCATCACCATTATTATGTACTGCCCTCACTCGGCTTTGTCACTTTAGTCCCAGCGATCACTCTTTTGAGATTTTCATTGTGGTGTCATTTCTTATATCGATGAATGCCGTTTCAGTTAACTCAAACTTTGGAATTATTTGTCTTTAATTATGTTTTTTGTTGTTGATGTTGCTGATGTGCTTCATAAATGTTTAGCATGCAAGATTTTCTGTGGCCAAGATATGGTTCAACTGTATGCAGTGTTTGTATTGCACACTACATCCAGTGTGTTCGTTATTATTTACCATGCAAAATCAAGAGCTCTTGCCGTTTTGCTGACATTTTTATTTTATGTTTACCATGTAAAGTTATGAACGTCTGGATTTGTTTTTCTAGCGTTATTCTATATTCTATAATGTAATCATGGTTGTAAGGAATCATTTCCAATGAGCCTCTTGTGTGCTTTATGTGGAAAGCGTTGTTGGATGCATCAATTTGAAATTTGTAAAATGTCCTTATGATATCATGCTTTAAAATGGAACTGATTGAATGAAAGAAAAACTTTATTATCTGAAATCATGAGCGTTTAGTCAATTTTACTAACATTTTGGTTCACAGAACTACTTTTTGTTTTGTTTTGTTTTTTGTGTTTGTGCTTTGTTTTTGTTTTTGTTTTTTAAATGAAGTTCTTTCTTTCAAGTTCTGGGTGCTGAGTAACCATTTTGATATTTTGACCAACCAATGTTGTTGTTGTTTTTTGTCATTTGTGACTGACCAACAATAAAAACACAGTTTGATGGTCTAAAGAGATACATTTGTATGTTGTTTGTATACTGTATTTCCGTTAGTCAGCAATTGTAGGTCTTTGCATGCTTGTGTGAATGTGTGTGTGTGTTTGTGTGCGTGCGTGTCTGTGTGTGTATGTGTGTGCAAGTGCAGACATACAGGGAAGGGATAGAAGTAAGTGGAAAATGGAGGGTTATAGTATGAATTAATTAATGTCATATAGAGCGTTTTTGGTTCAGGGCCGGCGGAACGGGGGGCGGGGTACCTTTTTTCACCATATAAAGGAATAAATAATGTTTGTGTCACCACTTTCTTTCTTTCTTTCTTTCTTTTTTTTTGTTGTTGCTTGCTAGCTCATGAAGCCCGGAAGAGTGCCCCCCCCCCCCCTCCCCATTTTTTAAAACCTGGCGCCGGCGGTGTGGTTTTTGGTTTAGGTAAGGAGAGAATTGATAATACATGTATTCCATTAAGGTTTTGTTGTAATATTCTTTGTTTTGATGATTTTATTCGTTGTGTTTTGCTGTATACATTCAAAATAAGATTGATGTTACATCATTGAAAAGTAATGAAGATTGCTTAAAAAAAAAAAGAAAATGAATTCGTGGACGAGAGGGGATGGAGGTCACACATTCGCTTAGAAGTGGGTTAGACATGTTAGATGTCTGAGTTTAGGGAAGCTTTGGGGTTGGGAGGGATGCCACCCATACGTATGTGTCAACATGGTCAATGTGGGGTATAGGGAGGACTTAGAATTTAATTTGGATTGTTGTTTTTTATAATAGATTCCAAAAAGTTACCTCGTCAGTTTTATTTGATTATACGTCATTACCTGATCACGATAATTTAAGGTCAAAATCACTAGGTAACATATTTTCAGGTATTTTTATGGTGATTATAGTTAATTTGCACTTTTAAAAGGATTGCATATTTTTGTTTCGTTCATTTTATTACAACATTCAAATCGACTGTGTAAATCCATTTGTACTACATGGAAAGAAAAAAGAAGATTATTCTAAATGCATGATAGTGTGTGTGTGTGTGCGTGTGTGTGTGTGTGCGTGTGTGTATATATATATATATATATATATATATATATATATATATATGATTATGAATATATACACATTATATCTGTATGTGTGTGTACTTGATTAATTCTGAGGACTATTTTATTGTAGTGATATTCGAAAAGCTCCATATCAATGTAGGTGGTAAGCAAACCAAAATCTATATCTGATGACAACATTGTTAATTGTGTGAAAAGAAAAGAAAAAGTCTGTACTTTGTAAATGCATTTTTTATGTGTTGAAAAATGAATTATGTCTGTAAAATCTTCAAAATCCCTTTTGAGTTTCGATGTGGATATCATGACTCAGGACGGTTGAGATGACACTGTGTTTGACCTAAAGTATATCCTTCAGAGGCGAGTTTGGCTTCTTGGACTATATTGTGGAGAGTGTGACTAAAACTTCCTATCTCTCAAAGGTTATGACAACGTCCCGGCTTTCCTTAGGATTTCATCGACGTGGACATAGCGCCCTGTAAGCAGTTTCATAATACCTGATAAATTTTCATGACATAACGTTGTTCTCTCCCCCCCCCCCCCCTCGCAGTTTTTCCTTCCATTTTTCTTCTTTTTCTTTTCTCCTCCTTCTCTCCTCCTCTAAGTTTTCACTCTCCTTTTCTTTGTTGTCTCTCAAATTCCTAATTTCCTTCTCTTTCTATCTCTCTGTCTTTACCTTTCTCCGTTCTGTAGCTCTCTTCCCCTCCTCCTTCACTTGAACTTCTGCATCTGTTTCTGTCTTCCCTTCTGCGTCTTTTGCCTACTCACCCTGTCCTACGTTCCTCTTCACCCAGAATCCAGGGGCCTGTTTTTCCCATGACAAGTCGTAACCATCTTTCCTGCGTGATAACATCTTCACAGGGACGTCACGATATTAACTAGAAATGAAATTGTACTGAAGAAGTGCCGAAGACGGTCTGATGAAACCAAAGAAAAGCTCGTACTCGTCGTCAAAACAACCCTCCCCCTGAGTCTGAACACGTGATTACCTCTGAGGGATGGGATTGGTCAGCACACATACTACGTCATTTATAACCCTATAAAACACGTGAATGCCGTAATGATATTAAAGACCTTTTTAAAGTCAGCAAGAAAGGTCTGTTTTCATGATCGGCATCAAGAAAGCATTTTAAGCAATAAATTCGGGAGACTTTCTTACTCTGATCCAAACGTCTTATTCCTGGCAATAAAGAGCGGACGCAGTCGGCTGCAGTGGAGCTTGTAAAAACTGCAGTCCTCCCGAACAGAACAAGGTATGGTGAACTGACAAACTTCCTATAACTTATATTTTGTTAAATATCATAGATGCCGCTGATAATGAGTGCCGGTTATATTTGATTGCATTGGAATTTCATGTCTTTCCGCCGAAGAATTTGTTTTATACTGTACACGAAAGCGTGTATGATATAATTACCCTGCGTTGTCATGTAATTCTAGCCTCGTTTGGGTAATTCATGTGCATAAGCGTGACATTGCTTGATTGTGTTTGAATATGCAAGGAGAGATGAAAGCGAGCGTCTTTATTGCATACTGACGCACTGTTCATTCTCCATCGCACAAACTAAGATCCATGGTGGGATGTGAGCGCAGCACAAAAACTTCGCAGTTTGTAGAATTGTACACCACCAAAACTCATGCAAAGACTTTAGATTAGCAGGTGCGATCAATAATATTTTTATCTTTTTAAATCAATTTATAATGAAAATTTTGTATTAAATCCCACTTGTTACTTTAAGTGGTTAAATATCACTGGTTATAATATGACGTGTAATCTGCATTGTATCTCAACGAGAAGATACATTGCGTCTTTTGTAAAGTACTGACTTGTTATTGACACTTTAAACTCTTTTTTTTTTTGTTCTCTCTTGTCAATGTCCGACAGGACAAATAGGCACCACACATGCATTTCTTCTTTCCCCCCTCATGTTCCTCTCTTTGTAAATACCCCCCCCCCCCCGCAACTCATCATTTAAACTATTTGCAAGCATATAGATTGTGTGCACGGGGGTTGCAACGATTTTCAAGCTTTAAGCTTATGTTGCAATTCCTTGGCGTGTTCGTTACCTTGAATAATGTAGCTCTCTTAGAGTTGTATACTATTTCTGTAACTGCTTCTTATCAATGTATACTTATCGTATATATTATCGTATATATTCTGTCTTGGCTATATGAGATGTACTTGTATACATTTTGTATGCACTCCTATTTTGTGAACACGCATGAAATCTTGAATAAATAAAATAAAATAAAATAAATATCATAATGCATGTAGGATTATTAAACTGGATTGAATATTTCACTGTTAAAAGTTGTTTACAGGAAACAATTTTCTCAAAAATGAAGTGAATACATCCTACAGACGGTGTTAGAAGAAACACAATATTGCTGCATCATTTTTTTAAAGAATATTGGGAATTTTGGGATGGTTTTAAACATTCGTTTGCATGGTGTCTCTTTTGTCTCGTTTGTAAGGGAAATTGTACATGTTTGAAAGGTTCAAATATTGTCTCACCTTGAGCATCATAACGTAGTTCTAATGACTTACTATCTTGCTTAAAAATGGTCTCGGGGCCTCATCACATTTTCTTTTCGTCTAAAGAGTTCATGTTGCCATTCCATAACAGTATACTCAGCTAGCAGAAAATATCACAGCGTTGACTGAGTCGGCGCGAACTTTAAAATGAGCGCATCACTCCGTATTTCCCTGTCTGGCTTCTCGCCAAAAAGTTCCCGAAGTTTGTCGACATTTCATAAAGCCACGCGACATGATGCACCCATCCGGTGCGCCGAGGTACCGCCGGTAGCTCCCGTCTCAAGTGACTTCCCCCAAGTACGCTAGCCAGAATATCACATCTTTCAGCTCATCGACCTGCAAAGAAAGTCTCTAGAGCAATATCGAAAAGAAGAATGTTCAGAGATGCAGGCGAGTGATCTTTGCGGAATACCATAAAGCAGTTTTTAACTTCATATAGTTCATGATCGTGGTTGTTGAGGAGTCTCTTGAAACTCTAATTCTGAAAAGAAACAACGTGTGGAATGACATTTTCCCCAGGAGAGAATAGTACAAAAAAAGGGGGCAAATCGACCTTTAAGGTGATTTTACATGTCTGCCAAAATTGTCCATCCTCTTCAAATTCACAAACCTTGTATTCGCGGTCCATGCATCAAGTGTAGGAAATTGGGTCTTCCATTTCAGATACTTCTTGGCAGTGATACAATCAAAGCAAAGGTTCTCGGATTCTTTTACTTAATGTACATCTCCACATGCGCTAACTCATGCTCTCTTTTTTTTTAGATGTCCAATAGAGATACCTTGCCAACCGTAGATTGCGGATCACAGTCGCGTCAGATTATTTTGCGTAGTTGGTCTCCATCAACGGTATCAACGACAGTAGATAGCAAGAAAGCTTCTAAAACATCGTCACCCCGCATCTTCACTAGAGTTACCGTATACACCCCCCCCCCTCCTTTTCATATAGATAGCACAAATTTTTTTCTCTTTTTTTCCTTTTTTTTTACCAAGTTTCTTCTTTGTACGAATGTGCCAATTTCACACGATGATTCTTTACTTTGTGGTTTCTTCAGTCACCTAGAAAAAAAAAATCAATCACTATTGCTTTCTGCAAACAATGCAATATGGCCCATTCCTCCTTCCGAAGAAGACGCTTAGAATCATTTTCATTTTAGCTTGGTTTATTTTACGATAAAATTACGCTTGTACATGGTTACCCATAACCTATACGGTATTTAATAGCAAGAAATTAATAACCGAAGGGGTTCGTCATTACCTAAAGATTGGTCATTCTGAAAATGATACAAGGTTTCTTCTGGATGCTCATTAATCGGAAATAAAATAACGTTAATTAATCCGAACATAACAAGAAGGTGCGTACAAACATAACTTCGGAATTACGAACCTTACTTGGTTGTTTTGGTATCAACGAATCTTCGGGAAGACGAACCTCTTTTTTTCATTTTCGAATAGTAAAACGAAAATTCGGAATAAGAGCCTTATTTCATTTTCGGATTAACGAATCGTCGGAAGAATGCATTAACCTCATTTAATTTTTGGATGAGCAAACCTGCGGAATAAACAAACCTTCGGAATAACGAATGAGGGAACGAATCAACTTGTGTGGTCTCGTTAACTTCATGTCCATGGACCTGTTGTAGGTCCATGTTCAGGTCTGATCCCTCCCTAGCCCATATCAATCAAGTGTCGAGAAATGATCTTTATTTAAATATGCCTTGTTGGCAATACTGCCAAACTGAAAGTTTCAACCTTGTTTGTCTGATGATGAGTGACAATGATAATTGCTTCCTTTATGTAAGTTTGTCTACATTTGACATTTACATTCACATTTCTGAATTTGTGGAAATGTATGTAGTCTAATCATCTGAAATTTAAGTATCAATTTTGCACACATGCACTACCATCAACAGTCAAGAGATTCTCCCTCTGCAATATGACTTAGCTCCTACTTTCTTAAACTGTGCAGTCTATCATGTCGTTTGGTCTCATATGATCTGAGTGTATCTATGAATATGTCTATAATTTGAATCCGCGTGCCGATGTCAGCCCCGAACGTTGACATGGTTGAAGCAGGGAGGTGTGAGGTTGAAGTTGGTCGAAGTGGCAGTATTCCTGCGCTGTACCCTCCATACATGTGTTCAGCGAGATCTGTTAAAAATGTCTTATTATCTTAATTAATCAAATACGTGACATCGCAAAGCAACTTGAAATTGTCTAACTTCTATTATCTGGAGCTCTGTCTTTTTCCTCTTTCTTCTAATATTTTTTTCTCTTTGCTCCGTTCTATTAGTCTTTTCACAGTTTTTCCTCTCTTCTCTCCTCTTTCGTTATTCTTCTTTCTTCTCCTCCATTGCCTTTTCATTTCTCTCTTTTTTTCCCACTCTTCTCTTTCGTCTTTCTTCACTTTTCTCTCCTGTCTGTCAAGTTTTTCTGTAAAGAACTCTCTCTCTCCGTCTCTTCCTCTCTGTCCATTTCTGTCCGTATGTGCCAGTAAACCTAGATGGGGGAGGGGGAATATGAAGTTATTGATGTCTCATGAGCGACATCCGGCCCTCCACTTCTCAGCACCATTGACATCGTATCGTTCCACCGGTCATGGGTTTAGACGGGAAGCACGGCCCGTTGTGGCTCATTCCTTCCGAGCGCCTCCCCCAGTCTATCTTTGAAAGTGTCACGAACCTACCGCACCAATACAATCCATTTGATAATACGCAGTACAAAAGCTTAGTAAAACAAAAGTGATATACTATACATCGTGATGACGACCCAGTTAGCACATATCACAATCTGATTGACTGTTACTGTTGCATATCTGATGAAGTACACTATCAAACGCGATTGAATCAGGAAAGTAAAATTTATCTCATCCTACAAAGATCCAGATAGCTCTAACTGCTATTTTTCATTAACTTTGTGTGGAAGAATGCCTTGTGTTGCAAATGCGACAATAGATGACAAAATGCAATTTCATAGATAACGTTTTTTCCTTATACACAGCGTCTCTTCCAAGCGTCTGCGACATGCTATAGTTAAAATAAAAATTGATCTGCTGATTGTGAGCTATATATTTGGTATAAGTCTTCTTGCTTCCTTCATGATTGTTTCCATCTTTTTTTCACACTTCCACAGATGAGGGTGTCGATCATTTTAGGCCTGGTCATCGTCTACGTTGCGTGCTCGGAAGGTAATTGGTCTATCATAATAATCTCATGTGATCACTACTGCAATCTGTCTCACAGTCTCTTTTGTCATTATTCTATTTTTTGAATTGAAGATTAATATAATCACTTCATTACGTGATGGGACATTGATTGATTGGTAAGGTTGCTGGATGTCATGCATTTGCTTTACTTTTCTTTTCCTTCCTTTAAGACGAGAGTTAACGTAAACACAATTCATCTTTCAGCAACGCCCTTTTAAGATTCGAGTTTAGATTAAACGCAGTGATTAATGTTCAGCCCTCTTTGTTGATCCAAGGAGGTACTTTCATGCATACCTCCTATCTTAACCTGACTACATCAACTGCAGTGACCTTTCCATCTAATTTGGCAAATTGACAATGTATATGTTATTGCTTTTACGGTAAGCGATGTGTATTTTATCTCATTTCGAAATGTTTTGACATGTAAATTAAAAAAGTGAAGTAAGTGTTGGAATGCCAGGATTAATCATGTTTATTCTAATCTTCTTTCTTTATCACACTCCCACAGCACAACGGAACAGTAAGTACTTTCTCGTTTTGAAATACCATATTTGAGAAATCATTAGTTTTACTATAGATCAGGTTACCATTTCGTTTTGTTTTGTTTTTGTGTGAATGTGATCAGTTAAGTCTATTATCCAACTTACTGTTTGATAAGAAAACTGCTGTTAATGTTTATAGGAAGTAGTCAGGACATTGTTTAATGCCTCATTGTGTTCTGATGATGAATATTATGGAAAGAACTTTTATTACATGATGACTTATAATAGTTTTTACGTTTGATATTCAATTTTATTTCAAGTTTTGCTTTTCAATGTGAAATTTCCGTATGAGAATAAAGATTTTCAAAAGCTCATTCACTGTGCAAAGAGAAAGGTATATGAGTCTATTATCACATACACACAGAATAGTATTCATTATCTTATTATCAGATATACAGTAATAAGTTAATCAACATAACAAAAAAATGCATAGTTACATGGACTACTAACATACTGAAGCAAGTGTATGAAAGAAAACATTCATAATCATTGCAACTACCAAGATAATGTGTCAAAGATTTTGTAATTACCACCCCTGAACACTTAATAAACAGTGTGCCTCCCGATATATATATATATATATATATATATAAAACATGAATAAATACGTATGGTTTGAATTACAAATTTCACAACTACGAATAAAAACATGTTTTACCCTCAGGATGTCGAAACATCCAGTGTAACATCAACAGCGGACCGGTCTGCGCCAACGGCAGGAGGTTCCCCAATGACTGCGTCTTGAGGAGATCCTTCTGTAACAGACGTCAACAGTTCCGGCTCGAACGCTGCCCGACTCAAGGACCAAGGCAGCCACAGCAGCCATGGGGACAGCAGAGCAACAACCAACGTCGGCAACCTCCCTTCAATCAGGGTCGGCCTAACCAGGGTTGGAACAACCAGGGTCGCCCCAACCAGGGATGGAGCAACCAGGGTTACAACCCGGGTTACAACCAGGGCTACAATGGAGGTTACAACCAGCAGTGGTACCCCTCGAGTCAGGGTACATGGAGCCAAGGATTCGCCGACCCGGAGGAACGGCAAGAGGCGCTAGAAAATCAACGAGAAAATCAGCAAGAGATGTACGAGAACGATTGGGAAAACCAGCAAGAGATGTACGAGAACGAGCGCGAAAATCAGCAGGAGATGTACGAGAATCAGCGGGAGAACCAAGAGGAGGGAGGAATGGGTATGTTCCAGGGAGGCTGGTACCAGAACCCCAACCAGAACATGGGGCGCTACCGTGGACAGCAACCTGGATGGAGGGGTAACTACAATCCACCACGCCGACAGATGCAACCGATGTGGACAAGCCGCGAGCAATTTAACCCGATGATGCCCAGTGGACTGGTAGCAGGTGGCGACAACGACTTCGTGGAGGCAGAAGAACTCGAGTTTGACGGACCTGTGGCTCAGACTGCAGGAGGGACAACTAATTCACAAGAGACAAGCTCCGAGGAGATACTCAGTCCCGGTGGCAGTCCCGGTGGCAGCCCTGGCCAGTCCTTCAGCTCCCCGAGTGACTCCGTCCTCAGCACGGGACCGTTCGGCTCTCTTTAAAGCTAACGCGATTTAGAATGAATATAGGAGAGTCAGTAGACTTGTAGACGGATCTCGGCAGGTTTTACCGAGTAATTTGTAGTTACGGGATACATTAATCATTTACGACGGGATATATCGAAAGTCTCTTGTTATCTTTTACCCACAATACAGCAACTGATTCAATTTCGAATTATAGCACAATAAAGACTTTTCTAGGGAAAACTCGACGACTTGGATGTTATAATTACTACACCTTATGTAAGGATTCAGTATCAAATATCACAATCAACGAACTTTAGGAAGAATCACGAGGTGTACGTTTGTTTTACTTCTGGTTTGGAAATTTTTCCCTGAAAGCACTGTCATGCTGACTAAAGGTCAGTGCCTTACAGCATGTTCCTAATGAGCTCTTTTCCTTTCCGTTTCAATCATGTATTAACAACTTTTTTGGAGGGGAAAGAACATTTTTTTTCAACTGTATTTGAAACTTTGTGTAAATGTTAAGTCAACAAATGAAATGATATTTGATTTCTGTAAAGAGTAATCGCTTGGTATCAGTCATCAGCTACATCAATAGCTGTTATTGTTGTTTCATTAAAAGTACCCTTTGCTCTTCCCATTACAATATTGTATTCAATCATCTTGACTACATTGTCTATTACAAGATGCAGTTGAAATATACGAAGTAGTTATCCTTACAATGAATTGGTGTGAATCTCCATTATTCTTGTTATTATCATCTATATATAAATCTCTATCTCAAGCAAAACATCGAAGTGTTGCGGCTGAGTCGTACGTTATACATGTACTTTTGATTTGATTTGATTTGATTTGATAGGGTATATATATATACATGCATATATATATATATATATATAGATAGATACCAATTTTAGCAATACACAATTGGAAAATTGTTGATTATTCGATCAAATTATTACGAAGAAATACAGGGGACCACCATTTTAAACGGAAGTTTGATTTTAATGACGGCCTCTGAGAAGAATGCATACAATTATGGATAACTTGTCATTACAAATAATTTCATACTAAATTGTATTGCGGTGGTGGGATGAGTAGAAAAATGCATCAGTGCAACGGTGAGTCAGGGTAACGTGTATGGGAGTGCAGTTTGGTTTATTTTGTTTTATTTTGTTTTGTTTTGTTTTGTCTTCTCTTGATTTCTGTTTTGATAGAGGCTTTTGTGTGGATTTATAGGCATATAAGTCGTGTGTTTGTAAAAGTGTATGATTCTGTGTATTGATACGTGTAGGTGGATGTGCATGTGTACATGGTATACATATTCCAATATGAAATAAAAAAAACAACATGTGCGCTAAAAGGTGTGGGGGTAGAGAATTTTTAATCGACCAAAAGTTTTAGTGCATACAGATATACAGATACAGATTTATGCACAATATGTCGTTGAATATGACATTTTTCATATAAAACAAACAATAGCAAAACGATCCTAAATACAGACTGACCGCTTCCGGTTTAGAGCGCACAGCATTCTGTCTGAGAATGTTTCTTGGTGTTGTGTGACAGACTGTGATAACTCGTTGAATTTGGTCAGGGTTGATTCATCTAAATGACCATGATGGCCGTGGTGAAAGCGAAAATGATTATGATAATTTCACAGATAATTTTGACATGGAAGAGGATGTGTTATTTAAGGAAAGTTACCACCATCAATAGCCTACGCTGTGAGCACGTTTAAAATGGAGGAAATATTGCTATGACATCATGATTCGATAACCTCGAGCAAGAGCATCATATCAAACAAACAACGTAAAGCAAAGATAGATTCGTTTTATCAGACAGCATATCTAATTTATCCGAAATTTCAAATTACAAATTGGGTATCATGAATCGATTTCGCCTTGTTTATGAAAATGGTGAAGAATGCTTGAGCAAAATACATTATGTGGCATCCCTAACTATCACAATTTAAGTCAATGTTATGGAATCATGAACAGATAATGGTTGTTGATGATTACTTTGGGGAAACAGAGAGTAGTGTTTAGCAGACAAAAGAAACCAACACTTTCTTCTATAGCTGGATAAGAGGACTTTAGTATTGAGAGAGAATATAGATTTCTAGTTTTCATGTTTACATTTTTTATATTATCTATTCTACATTCCCTTTTTCTCCATCCACTTTACCAACACATTGAACACACACAAACATATCATCACATTCTTTCAAAAACAAAGCAAAATTATTATATCAAAACATGCAGTCAAGAACATTAAACCAACGACAATGTCTATCTAGAATATAATTCAAGAGCTCCACATGTGAAATATAATTGTGTGACCTCTATACCAGTGCAAAATGACGTTCTCTTTTACGAATGATTTTCAGCCATTCTGTGCTGCAAGGAAACTAACAGTAACCATAATGCTCACTCTTAAGGAGAGATCCCTCTTGCTGGTGTTCAAAAACAAGTGAGAAATTTTTGCCAACTACTTGTATCCGATGCCCTTAAGCATTACTAATGGCGGGATGCAGCTCAAATCTTTGTTACTATTTTCATTGTTCAGCTGAAACTGCAAACCCATTCGAATAATGCGGCCCGTAAAAGAGGGTATCCACACTGTTATAGCAAAGAGAACTTCATTTGCATGAATACAGAACAACAACAGAGCATATTTATCACAATCAGAATGACTGTCTTGTTTACCTAGAGCTTTTTGTCAAAGAGCTCGTTTATAGTTGAGTGCACTACACGCTGTTCATGGATTTCACAATGCAATTATATTTGCCCATCACACACAAACACACACACACACACACACACACACACACACATAAGGACACATATTTAAACGAATAGAAAGAAGACTGTTGCATGCACCCCCCTCTCTCCATATATATATATATATATATATATATATATATATATATATAAAGAAAGAGATAGAAAGTGAGAGAGACTTTGTAGTTATATATGACTTGAACAGTGTTAAACCTTAAACTAGGCAAGCTGCTAGGGTGCCTAGTTTTCACTATATATTCTGATTTCATGTTTTTAAGTAGGCGTTTCAAAGCAAATGAAATGTCACACACACAACACATAAGTAATACATATAATACATATCATTTATAAAGCGCTTATTACAATATTACACACAAACATAAATTGAATAATGACAATACTGTAAGGTCTTGCATAGAAAGATTGTTTCAAGGTTTGCCTTACCTTTTTTATTCTGATTCTAATCAGGAAGTGTCTTTTACTACGTTACATCGCTAAATCTGTAGCTTTAAAACACGAGACGAGGGTTCCACGGAATACGGGTGACAAAAGTTCACCTTTCCATTAGTTAAATCAACCGATCAGTTTAAAAAAAGATAAAAATTGTCATCAACGAAGTTGAGAAAATAAGTGAAATTAAGGCTGACACTTTTTTCCCCCCAAACAGTGACATAGCTACAGTCATAAAGATAACCCAAAGATGATGTCATAGCTTCGCATGATACTGATTATGTTATGTCCACCCTTGCTCCGCGAAGAGAAGAAATTTGATATCCTCAACATACATGTATTTTAGTTGTTACAATGACGATATTGTACATAGAAGGGGCTCAAGTGGCTGAATTATTGGTTTAATGACTCATTTTGGATTTTATGATCAAAATATCTGAATAATTGATGGCCATGATATCATCTCCTTTCATTAGGCCTGTATGTGTCCGCCACCATTGATCTCTCATTTTGAAATCCCATAAACTTTGATTTTTCGTCCGATTTCAATGAAACATTAATTTTCAGTTTAAGTTCATCCTTTAACTTTCTCTGGTCAACTTAAACATGGATTGGAAGTTCACTTTAACTTTATATTATACAGCTGAAGTGAAATTCCAATCCATGGTTTAGCTATATAGGCAAGCCTTGACACTCATACGTTTATGGTCTCAAGGAATATACAGCCTACACATGCAACCTACATATACCTACAACTCTTTCTAAATCCCATAATAACGTGCTGAAAGAAAATGGTTTAAATGTGGCTAATTTTATGGATTAATACGAAATGCTCTCAGATTTGATATGAAAAGCCAATCTTGCGTTACTCTGCAACATTATGACCTGCAATATCGATTTGTACCAAACCAATTAGAAGTTCAAGTACTGAAGCTGTTATCAAACCGAAGAATAAAGTAACATTAGAAAGTTGGTCCAAATAACTCTGATAGGACATGCACGGGGTGGTATATGTACACTCAGTAAAAAAAAAAAAAAAAAAAAAAAAGTAAACACTTTTTTAAGTTCATAATTTCCATAGAAGATTTTGATGAAAATCAATGTATTATAAACCATATTAATCTTTTATCTTATTGATCTTTTGGGCTTCATAGATATTATAGAGATCATAGATTTATTGTTGCAACTTAAGTCATTTTTTTATTGTGTTAAATTCGTCTTTTGTTCTTATTGTTACATGGAAGAGCACATGCGCATGAATGACTTATCTTGTTCATTTTTGCAATTTTTACTTTTGTGCCTTTGAAGATCAAAACAAAGGTGTTCACTCATGCGTAAGGTATCCCTTTTTGTTGACCTACCAGATTGATAGCAAATTAAATTACCTTTCATATTGTATGTAATACATTAACTTGTAACAAAATATTCTATGAGAAATATAAACTTGAAAAAGTGTTTCTTTCTTCTTTTTTAATGCTGAGTGTACTTACTGTCATATGTATCTTTTGATGAAAACAAGTTGTTAAGGTGTGGCCTTATGGGGAGAAGAGGGATGATATTCGTCATCCAGTCACCCATGGGAGAGAACTTCCTCCTCAGCCTCCAGAGAGTGGCTACACTGAGCTAACGTCATGGTCTGTGACTTTAACCGATGGACACGGGGGACGCTCCCCCAACGACATGGCGGGACAAGAGCTGACGGACATTTCCCGTCTGCCGTGAATATGAGTGATTATGTCTCCACCCCCACCCCGTGCGTTTGATATCGCGATATATCTATATGTCCAATATCTGACATTATATCGTGATGGTCTCTAAGCCCACACACACACGCACACACACACACACACACACACACACACACACACACACTCACTCACACACACACACTATTCCCCTCACTCTTTATCTCTTTCTCTCTGTATCTTTCTATCTACCTATCAACCTGTCAATTTGACCATCTTCCTCTGTACTCAGGGTCTTCACCCAATGAAATACAAATTTATCTTTAAACCTTGATATTATTCTTATATATTCTTGCATGTTATATTTCCACATCTTTATTTTTTTTTCTGCAACCGTATGAATCTATTACTTTTCCTCGTTATTCTTATATATATATATATATATATATATATATATATATATATATACATATATATATGTTATTACCATCATCATCATCATTAATATTACTAATATGCAAATTCATAGGATTTAATAGCACAAAGATATACTTAATCACCCTTTGATATAGTCATATCCTATTGTTCAGATAATTTAGTGATGGAAACTTTAGTTCGAATGCTTAAGTCAATCTTTTGGGCACTTCTGTTCTCTCGAAAGATTTTTCTTTAAGAATGGAGAAAACGTAAAGGTTCCACCGATTTCTATTATTTTTACACTAGTTCAAGGAATAATGAATATATCAGTGTAACCATTATCAACAAAATTAAATTGCATTACGTATTGTATTAACGGAATGCATTCTGTTTCTTCAGTACATATTTCTCTCACATTTAAACGAAATTGTGCATGTGAGGTTATTTTTTCTCTTTTTCTGTCCCAGTTGCATGTCCCGCTCATCTCCTTGATATACTTTTGAGAGTGAATGACTATAATTGAACTATTTCTTTCTTCACCATTACTTTTTTCCTCCAACATGTACCAGTGTCTTCTTTCATATACATTTCCCTCTGTCTACTCAAACCATCTGAGCAAAGTCATACAAACTAGAAGCGTCAGCATCCTATAGATGAACATGATCGGAGATGCGGAAGTCTGAGTAAGATTGCATCGCGTTTCTGGCTCGAGAAGACACGCGACCTCAATTTTGTGTCCGAGAACGCAATATCGTAAATAACCAACATCTTTCGCAGTGGACGGGGCTATTGGAGACATTGAATCACGCTCCTGCACATACATTCATCATCCTTGATTAACTGTAAACTATTGGGTCTTCCTACTCACGTCGTGCCAATGTGACCTTTTAGACGACTGAAACGGAACCCTTTGGAATCGGTTATCATCTTTCGGTGAGCAATACTTTATCCAACGATTTTCAGACGTTTTATTCAAAGTCATCTTCACATGTTTACCTCTCCCCCGACCTCCCCATGATTTATGTGATTTCAGAGACACTTTTTAATAGCAGTTTTTCCAATTTCAATCTGAGCAACAGTAGGTAATGAGGCATTGCATGTAAACGCATGCACCTAAATGGACACTGCAGGTATTTCTATTTCTTGGATTAAAAAGAGATAATTATCTGAATCTTGATTAATTAGTAAAGAAAGAGAAAGTGATTTTCACAGTATGCAGCAATATATATTGAAATGTGATGATTGTTTATTCCCCCCCCCCCATTCCCCAACAAATGACGATAGTGGTAAAGTATATGAAATGTTACGACAGGAACCATTTATCGGAACAGGCGTCCCTCAGCATGACAAACTAATAACGAAACAACACATATATTTGGTAATCATCTCACATGCTAATGTTATTTGTGTTTTGTTTTGTTTTGTTTTTTATCAACTGAACCTAAGGCACCATATTTTCTTTATCCTTGTTTTAAAGCTGGTTTGACCGTCCACCAGCGTTATGAAGGTTCTTCTATTCTTCGTCTGCCTGTTTGCCGTCTACTCACCTAGTTTGAGTCAGCTGGGTAAGTATATCACCATGGTTACCGCAAAGATATAATGATATCCAAACTTACACCTAAAATAACACATTTACGCATTGTATAATCTTCACAAATGTGAAAAGCTTTTCCAACTATGATCCTCTCTCCAAATCGTTGTTACCATCATTCGATGTTTTCATCATCAGTATTCCTTTTTATTAAAAAAGGTTCATTGCGCATATTATGTTTAATAAAATGGTATAGTTGGAAAGGTAAACAATGATGTAAACAGTCGACAGTAGATACAGTGGACATTGTGTTCTTAGGTTCCACGTAATGAAGTGCAAGCAGGCTCTCGTCAGAGTCTCTTTGCAATGCTTGAATGTGATGTGATGTTCGAGTTCAACTCCTGTGAAAGTATTTTTAACGTCCAATCATGGAATTCTGACGATATTGTTATTATATTGTCAAATTGTTTAAACTTGACTAAGTGTGACTGCTGTTTTCCGCTTATAACTGTGTAATAGTTCATCTCAGGTTATGATATTGAATACACATGGATCTGGGATGCTCATCAATTTTACGTTGGATGTCATGGCTTTAACTGTACGCAAAGCCACAGAATTAAGAATTGAAAATAAACTGAAGTATTTTTGTATGCAGAAGCTCACGACAATTTTTTGTTGCTATAAATCTGGTCTTCTGTAAGATGTGAGAAATACAATGTAAAAGGTGAATGTGTTAGGGGTGAAACTGTCAGTGGTAAGGAGTATATTTAAGTGGAAATTAAACGTAAATATCAGTCCATGATATAAATATTAAGTGTCACTACAGTGTGCCTTTAAAGGGTTCTTTATTTGAGCTGCCCGCAATTGTATTTACACAATCGAGATGCTTAAAGCACCTACATTATTCCTTTGAAATTTTCACACCAAACCACAAACCCAAGAGAGGGCCTTAGTATTTTATCTATAACTTGTGGGAAAAAAGAATCAAGGAATTCCTTCTTTCTAGGCGTGCATTACCATACTCGGCTGAGTGACTATTAAAGTCATTCAATGATTGTCTAGAGCTGCAAAGTTTGAAGACAGCTGGAAGGATAACTTGGTTAACACCAGACAGTCTGGCGTATTGATTTTGAACGTGCTTTAGATGGCCGTTTTAAACTCTGATAGTCAAGCTAGTAAAGTGATCAGGAACTTAAACAATGGAACAGGATAGAGACATATAACAGGGTATCGTAGGGTCTTTTTTATCTGTTACAAAGATAGTGAGAGAATAATGTAAAGACATGACAGAGACAGACAGACAGACACACACACACACACACACACACACACATAATAAAGTCCCATCGAAGGGGAATAAAAGGACTGATGACCGCAGACAGGGAACTCTGCGGTAGTAGCAATGTTCAATTTCAGCAGGGTTCTGCGTGTTTTGATTAGAGAGTATATCCTTTGCGTCACGCTGTCTGTATCAAGTCCCCCAAACTGCTTCGAGCGAGAAGGAAAAGTTTATTAAAGTTATTTCCATGGTAACGGCCCTTGTAAATAAAAAGGGGAGGCATTGAACATGATGGGGCAGGAATGGCAGCAGTGACTAAGAGGTACAAACGGACGTACATTGTTTTCTGGTTATGATGACATCATGTTGTTGTTTCTCTACCTGTGACCATGGTAACCTTGAATCTACTTCGACCTTGATTTTATTGAGTTCAAGGTTATTTCTCGTCATATTATATCAAATCATCATGTCAAATCATTACTATAATGTTTCCATCAACTTATGAACTTATAAGTGGCAATAGATATTCTTCGACTTGCAGTGTGAATTGCAAAATTGGCATCAGGATGAAAGTGATGTACATACTAATCACGTATTTTCGGCCCCTTTAAAGTGCCCTTGAGTACAATATACCGCGTCATGTTTAAGTTAGATTTTTTTTAAGAGGCTGAAATCACAGAAAAAAAAGTCAGAGATTTCATCAAAATCAAACCCTCAAATCCCAACCGACGAAAGTAAATGATCCTGCTTTATTCGTTCATCGCAAAGAGTAGGGCGTATAAATATCCTGTGAAGTGGTCCGCCCCAAGTAGTGTACATACAACTCGACCCTATGGAAGACCAGCTTATGCAGCTGAATATGGGCTGTCCAGCCATCTTGTGAACTAGAAAAAAAGAAAAACATAATCATAATCATAAAAATAGAACTAGAAAGTATAAAATGTCACTTGTGAGATTGGAATATTGGAAAATTGAATAAGATGATGTAAATAGTTTCCCATCGCCCTACAGGACCTTATAATCTTTTAAATTTCCCTTTTTCGACATGAATTCAAACAGAAAAATGTATATCTTTCGCAAAAAGTGTTTACAAGTTATGAGTTGTGATTGACATAAAACATTTGTTTCAGAGTCAGTGACATTTTAATGTTTGCTATACAATTTTTAAGTGTTTTGAGAGCGTAATTATAAATTCCTGTAAATGATCTTTATTTCCTTGCGTGGTCACTTTTTTCCTCATTTTTTTTTTCATCAATGGATGTTTTGACATGTAATTCGTCGATCATTTCAAAGGTTGCAGGAAGATACGTCGCCGGTGTCCGCCAAACACAGTGAGAGGTCCCGTCTGCGATTCAAACGGTCAAACATGGCCCAGTCATTGCTCGCTACTGAGAGGCCAATGTGCTAACACCGGACTTCACACGAGACTGGCTTATGTTGGAAACTGTTTGCAGCCAAGACTGACGCAACAGCCGTGGCTGCGCCAACAGTGGCCAAACTTTCAAGGTTGCGTGTTTTCAGATATTTTCTTTGAACCTGTTCATTGTAACGGTATGATGATTAGTGAGTAATAATTTCATATATGCGTATATGGTATAACGTATATAAAATGATGACACTGGAATATTAAAATGTACACCTGTGACGTGAGTATTTCAAAAGGTACATGATGAACCAACATGGGATTTGAAATCGTCATCTACACCAGACCATTTAAAGTTGATGCCAGTTCCTGGTGGTAACAGAAAGAACTCGAAACAAATAACTTATTGCTTTTTCTTTCTCACTTGTTATGCCTGTCATATTACGGTCATGAGTCCCCAACCACTTGATAATGAATCAAAAATATAATCATGAGATGCATCTGCTGAAAATTCTTCCATATGATTGAACGAAGAAGGAGCATATAATATGGATATCAAGACGGTTTTGTTTGTAACCTTTAATTTCTCGGTCATCTCTGATATTTCATGGCACTGTGTCACAACTTCGAAGAGTTATCCCGAAAACTATATTCGTATCTGTTGTCACAGAAACTTTTTCCGTACCAGAGAGCAGTGAGGAGACAAGCGAAGAAGTTGAGATGTGGACCACAGCTGCCCCAGCCGCCAGGAACACAGTGCCGATGAGATTTCCCAATGGTATCAGTTTGTTGTTTGAAAACAATCTCTGACAATTCAGACGTTGTCTTTTGATGGGACTCTGCGATCAAACCAGATTTATCTGAAGTTATGCTGTTGCATCAATAGTTAGTAATGATACGACTGCTTTCAATTAAAACCAGGAAGGCGAGTTCTTCTCACCTCCCTGATTCTAACCAACTATTGTATTCTTGATGCTCACAAGATAATAAGGTATTTGCCGATTTGCCGTATATGATTTATTCAAGTGGATTTGCTTTGAATTCATCAGATTTCCGTGAGAGGAATGAGCACAAAAGATCGAACATTGTATTTCAAAACGTCCCAAATTACATTGACAAAGAGCTTTCAAGCTCAACAAAATTTGATATCATTTACGATCATAAGTCTTGCACATCATGATTGAAAAGAAAACAGCATTAGATACCAAATTGTATAGAGCATCAAGTACAGACTGAAAAATAGAAAACCACATATTTTTATTTTTGTTACATAAATTAATGATAAAAGCGACTTACGAAGGCAGCATTGATAATTCGATGTGCAGCTGCTGTTTTTCAGTCATATTTGCAAACTGTATGTTCATGATTTCGTCATGTTAGCAAATTACGTGCTGTTTTTTGGACTTGCTTTCCCCCAACACTTCATGATTCTAGGTAAAAGATATTATTTGTCTCTGAAAATTATCACTTGCATTCTCGGTTTTATTTCAAACTACGATAAATATTACATGACCCATACCATGTCATTTGGACGTGTGGACAGCTCTTCATGCACCTGCTTTGCTTTGCTATAGTTTTACCCGCCAGGGAGAGAACTGCATGCATTCTGAAGAGAATTCGTAGACGAATTAGTTGTATTTGAGACAGCAATAGTCAAGTAACAGTACTTGAAAAGCTAGTGGAAGTAGCAGTGGCATTAGTAGTAAATAATTTAATACCTGAATACATAAACGACCCAAGTCCAAATTTGGCTATCGTCTTTGGAGACACTTAACACAGTCGATCAAAGGTAGATAATCGGTCAAATGAATGTTTTACATTTAAATTTGTATAGATACATTCCATCAACTGAAAAAACTAAAAACATTAGGAAATTATTCAATAGTGTCTATTTTTTTTTCAATTTTTTTTTGTAATGGACTTGGGTCATTTTTATATTCGGGTTTTCAATTTTTCGTCTTGAGAGCTGATTTTCTGTAAAATTTGCTGTCATTCTGCTGACCTGAATAGATCCTGTTACCTTACCACCGGAAGGAGCGATGCCCTATCCGTGTCCTCAGCGATGCGGCGCCAGCGGTAAGCGCGTTTGCGGCACGGATGGGCGCACGTACGATTCGGGGTGCCACGTGCGAATGGAAGGGTGTCGAACACGTGATCGCACGCTGATGGTCAACTACGTCGGGCCATGCCAGTGTCCCGAGAGCTGCCCGATGGTGTACGAGCCGGTGTGCGCCACGAGTAGACGCCAGGGCTTCGGGCGGGAGCGAACTTACTCGTCGGAGTGTGAGATGCAGAAGGACGCATGTCGACACAATGATAAATCAGTGGCTGTCTCATACAACGGTGAATGTGCCGCAGCTCTGACTGGTAATCTCCGTGGCCACATAAATTGATTAAGTTTGAGTTTTTCTCCTTTTTTTTTTCTTATTCATCCGAGAGGTATCCACCATTTTTTCAGATATACATAAGGCGTTATCTTAATATTAACAGTTCTGAATGAATTATGGATGTCAGCGAGAAGTCAGTAATTAAAAATCACAATGTCACAATGCACAATATCTAAAGACTCATTCTTTCAAAATAAATGGAATTGTAAACTTTAGTGATTTGCAATTGAAGTAATTAATCAAGCCTAGTATCGATGGCTAAAAAGGGTCGAAAAGGTCCAACGGTTGAACATAAATCATGAAAGAATTTTCAGCTTCATTATTAACTGTTACTAGAATACTCCTTTTCCTTCCTCGATGACACTACATATCAACATTTTTGTTTGTTTGTTTGTGTGTGTGTGTGTGTGCGTTTGTCTGTTGGTGTGTAGTTGGCAGGGATCTTTTTTTGGACCTACATCTACGTCTACCTTGCGCTGTTTCTTTCATAATGGAAATGAGAGGATTAGACAGCATTTGATGAAAAGGCTGAAGCTGTGTTTTATTTTAGGTTTATTGAGTCACCATTAACAGGAAAAGCAGAATGTACTTTTGAGTGATAGAGACCTGCTATTGTTTGAGTTTAAGATGCTGGTATTCTACCAGCCGTTTTCATTCACCTCCTTGCTTTCTCCCTCAGGCGTGATAAGCCAAACACACATCAAACGTGGCTTGCTTGATAATTTTTTTTTTCTGCCAGGACGATGCCGAATGCAGTGCGATTCCGTCTACGACCCCGTCTGCAGTTCGACGAACATGACGTACAGAAGTGAATGCGAACTCCGACGACATCGCTGCATCTCGCAAATCCACTCGCTGTCTGTTGCCTACTCCGGAGCCTGTCCCCACGCACCAATCAGTGAGTAAGCAAGAGCCACAAAAATCGAACTGAGACGACTGTAGAATTTCTACAGTCACCCACTCTCGGGAGGAAAATGTGAAAAGAAATGCAATCGACAGCAACTTCCTACAGAGTTACAAGAAGATTGCTCGGTTGTTTCGCTTTCTATAAAAAGTTAGTTGGCGAATTGTGTGCGAGAACTGAATTTGAGCTACCTGTAAGCTCTGAAAACAACTAGTTAAGCTCACTTATCGAGCAAAAGTTAGGTTTCAGAATTCAGAAGAGGAATGGTTTCATAGTGATAGCCTATGCGATGGATACATTTTCATTACCTTTTTCATGTTCAAACGGTGAGAATGATAATCAGATAACTGTGCTATTACTCCCACTTTCACTTTAAGTTTCCTCAGATAGTTCAACTTGAAATGAAGTCTCCCTATATTGACGCTTGCTTTTAACATTTAGTCAGCATTTTATACACATTAATCTAGCACAGTCTGAAGGGCAGAAAAAAGTCGTCAAGACTTATATCAAAACTCGCAGTCCACATGAGACATTCTCCAAGGGCATGAAAAATATCAACAAATTCTACAAACAAAGGTTGCGATTATCATTTTGCAGTTAGGCAACAACCAATAACCTGTAAGCAGTTGAATTCTTGCTTTTGCAATTGCAATTATCACAACTTTCATAACTTGTTACCTTGTCTATGAAAGGTGTCCCAGGGAGGCGGGGTCAGACTACGGATACCCAAGGGAGCTAAACACTGTCGCAGGCATGACTGTCTCCTTAACACTTCGTAAAGTCACGCTCGAGACTTTGCAGGCGTGGCTTGCTGATATTGACATTTTCAATCGGATGGACGATCCCTCTCAGGGGACAAGTCTTTCACGCACTTCGATACAGAATATTCCAGATACTCTCCTCGGAGCGAAAAGAATAAAATTTGATAACAATAATGAAAAGGGAATTCAAGTTCATAAGCACGTGTGCGTGATGTGCCAACATCGTCATGGCGACGTCAATGCGGTGTGTTAGTGAGATCTTGAATTGCTCCTTTACATTTTCGTCATAGTGTGGGCCACACTCAAATAGAGGCGGTGTATCCCCCTTCACTCTCCCCATCTATCATACTCTATCCCCCACCCCATCCCAACCTCTTCCTCAGAAAATATTTTGCTCCGCGTAACCTTGCTGTGTTGCATTAAGGCGTAGCCGATTGCGTGTGTCTGAGCTTGTCATAGAAATAAAAATATCAGTATGTACATATTCCTTTTTGTTTCTTGAATGTTCCCATCCAAGATTGCAGTCATCTTGGACTCTTCCCATCACTCTCTTTTCTGCATACATCTATATAGCAATAAATCATACGATTTTTCGTTCATTTTGGTCCTAAACATAGTTCGTTTTGATCATACTAAACCTCTATTCATATTCTATTCATAGTGTTTATTTCGATGATTGGACTAGAACTAAATTTCATCTAAATTCGAAATTGAATGACACTAAGGTTATTTCCAATTTAGAGTCTCACGACTGTCCAGTTTAACAAGCTCTGGTGCATAAAGATCACATTTCTATTATCATTTTGTTCGAATTTGTCCCCACGTCCTTTTCCTTCACTTCAAAATCAATTATTCCGGTAAAAGTAAAGCCTAGTTGTTGGATGTTCAATTCTACACTCATCAGCTTGCTCATGCAGGTGCTGGTTTTACTAAGAGATGTTTTAGTCATTCTTTCAAGCCGTGAAATTTGTCCTTGAGAATCTGCACAATCAAAAAAAAAAGGCAAGCAATTATTACAATGATAATTATTGTTTTAATTGAAATTACTATTATCTTCATTATTATCTGTACATGTTTTAGATAACCATACGGAGATGCGCATTGCCGCAAAGATAGTCAGCATGAGTGAATATTAACACATGCTTTTCCCATTATTTTTTTTTAGTAAAGACAAACTTGGTAACAATCTCACAGAGAAATATGAGATTGATATCTGGTTATCAAATTAGATATTAAAGTGGAATGACGTACTTCTTAACATGCGTAATGAATTGTCCAAGATGTCAAAAGTGTGATATTTATTATGTAAAAGTCATTTCGTACAGAACATGGGAAATTCGATTCATAACTATAGAAGGTATCTTTATATTCACTATTAAGGGATCCTAGCCATGAGTTCTTTGAGTTTTCACATCAAATTAGTCGAAAATGGAGGTCAGACAGTTATTTTTTTACACACAAAACCATGTTCAGATAACGAGCAATATCCATTTAAATTGATTTAGTGTATTGGAATCGTATACCATTATTGTATACTGTCCAAACAGATTTGCCATGTCGGTGAAAGAAGGGTCAGATGTTTGGAAGATCTTTAATGTCAGTGCAGTGTATCATAACCTCACGTATTCTGTCTTACGTTTGTCTGGGTTTTTTTTTCATGCGTACAGGGTGTCCAAACCTGTGCCAACCAGCAAAAGACCCCCACTGCGGAAGTGACGGGGTGACGTACTCGTCTCTTTGCGAGTACGGGGTAGCAGCGTGCAAGGACCCCACCCTCAGGCTGCGATACGCAGGACCGTGCGTTCCGGGCACCGTTGGTATGTCGTGACGTCACTCATGGTTGTGGCTTATCACTATCTTTATACAATGTATTTTGTGACGTGATCTGTGTATTAAAAAGAAGGAATTGTTATTTCTCAGTTGACGGGAGGAAACGTTATTGGAACTTATGATCATAAGGACATGGAAACTTATTCAAAGTCAAAGTCAAATTCAAATGAAATCTTATTTCTAATATTATAACACGTTTGTTGTCGATACAGATTCAAAGAAAACAAAACGTACAATGTATTGCAACAACAACAAAAATATGCTTATATTAGGGAACTAATTGTTCAAATCAATGGAGTTAATGGAAAAAAATCGTTATAGAACCATCTCTTTTCAGAAAGCAAAATAACTTACGATTAGGCATACCGATATTTGGGTTTCAGTAACCAGGTACAATCATGAGAGGCATGCTTTTGTTTTTATGTAAGTAGCTCCTTAGAATTGGGAATTCATCCAAAACGAGTAGTCATTCCTAATGGAGGAAATTAACTTTAGAGCAATAAAAAGTGAAGTTATTCTTATCGAACAAGAAACCACCCCGTCATAACGTATGTGAGTCGTCATAATAAAAGAGAGTTTAATGATCTTTATATCGATTTAATCGAATGGCTGTGATTTTTAGTTCTTAGCCCGCAAACGATTATTTGATACTGACGATATCTTTGATTATACTGCAAAAGGTTTTGGTTACGCTTCTTGATATTACATATGTATGCGTCGCGCGGGACATACTAGTATAGATGTCAATCTTTCGTGAAAACAAAACAAAAATCTTTGAATCCATAATGCAGTCTTAATTTCTGGCCGATGTAAATTAAGCTTTTCCTGATCTGATTGTTCATTGAAATTCCATTTCTTCTTCAAGTTTAAAATCGAATATCACTTTTCTTTTAACTTAATTTGATGACTTGAACTCCCTTTCTCGCAGATCCGTGTGCCAGAATCTGCGACAGTTTCGAAGACCCTGTGTGTGGGACTGATGGGGAGACTTATTGGAATCCGTGTCTTCTTCAACTGGCCCACTGTAAGGACCCAACCATTACACTTGCATTCCGCGGGCACTGCCCCGGGACCACGCGGAACATCGGGAACGCTGTGCCCGTAGGACGAAGGAGATGTAAGGGAATTTTTCATTTAGTATCATTTACAGATATAACCTATGCCATTTCATGTGAATTTTTGCTAGCTCAATCAAAAATGGTCATCGATCATAATTGGAGGTACTTCATTAAATGGGATACGTGTTTATTGTCACACCAATTTCATATTCTTTCTGTATTTTCAACATTATCACGAAAATGTGCAATTGTATACTGTAGAATAAACTCTTGAAAAAACAAACAAACAAACGTGCTTTTATAAACTGTTGTTAGTGTTTTGAGAACATGCGCAGTGAATTGTAATATAAGGAAATTCTGCTACATTCAGATATACGAGCCAAGTCCTGTCAAGCTAGAAATGTAACAAATCAATGTTGTTGATTGTATCCTGTTGAGGTACATTATTTTTTTTTTCTTACAGTCGCTCTGAATAATCGATTCGCAAATGTTAATAGGAACTGCTGACATTAACTTCTCATTTGCCGAGGAGACGCAGGATGCGTGCCCCTCGCGGGAACTGAAACACCCATGTCAAGATAAATAATTATGTTTAAAAACTTATTTCTATAATGTAAATAGTTGAGAGTATGTATTTTGGTCCTATACAGCTTAATGAATCTTATGCATTTCCTAACATTCAGAGCTCATAGCGAACTCTGCACGACCTTAGATATACGAAATCAACAAAATTGAGTTAGTTGCCTCGCCACTTACGGTACTTAAATTAAGCATCCGGCTGTAACCACCGTTTTGATTTCGCTTTAAAAACGTTGGATCAATTCCAATATGTACATTACATTGTTGAGGTTTATGTTTCACTCAATAAAATCTATAACGCAACATTTCGCTTGCCTTGCAGATTACACCGCCTACGGTGCCAAGAGCGCTTTTATGGGCTTTCCGTGAGCGAACGCGACAGGTAGAGTTGAGTCATTCAGTAGTAGCGGCGCTCACTTTTCGTTCTCAGAGGCTTTCGACTCGGGAAGTGCTAGTGACAACTTGGATTCGTCTTCTAGTCCGTAGTGCTTACATTGCAAAACCAAAGAGGGAATGAACTCTTTTGTGTGGATGATTTCCGGGAGAAAAATAAAGAACTGAATGTAACTCATTCTTGATAGTGCCTTGCATTGCTTTCAGAATGACCCTCCTATACACTCACTGACATTTGAAACAAGGTCATGTACTGCCTGTACTGTATATAGATAGTGTAAGTTAAATCTTTCCTGTTACGACAGTCAAGTGAGATCATGTAGTTGCAGTTTGCCTGTTTTTCTTTTGATATATTGCAATAAGAGAGTCGTGTTATCAACAGATAAAAGTTTTAAACAATATATTGACATACTATTCTTTCGAAGTAGGCCCTATATGGAAAGCGGCGACAATAATTAAGCAGTAACTGAAAATATTGGGATGGTTTCAAGCGATCATAATCTTTCTTTACTTGTACAAGAAGGTAAAGCAATTATTGAACAAGCTAACTCCTTCAACCTTAGTTTACATTTGTCACAAAGAATGTCTTATTTTGCTTGCTTTTGTCCGTTTTAGTGGGGAATCTGTACACTTTTTTCTTGTTTTTTTTTTTTTTGCAAAGTTCCATATACACACTAAGAAAAAAAGGTTCAATAAGGGAGCTAGAAGAGTTCGAAGTCGCGAAAATGGGTGCAAACTACACGATTTGAGAAAATGGTGGAACTTTGCTTCTTATATGGTTCATTTTGGGTTCGATCTTGCCACGGTCATTGACGGTGCAATATTACGCCCCAAACTAGTCTCAAAACAAAGGCCATCCTATGGTGTTGCTCGGCACTAAAATGCAATATTACATATCCTTGTGCTGATATTATGAACATATATTTTTTGATATCAGGAAACTTAAATTTCTTTCATATTCTATAATCATTCATCGAGAGTATATTTTCAAATTAAGTTGAGTCCATGATGAAAGGGGTCTACTAAAAAAACAAAAGTAGAATACCTGATTGCTTGTCTGGTATTGACAAATCACATTGTACACATAACCTAGGAGGTTTAACAGATGAAGTTCCAACTGGATGTAATTATTCAAATAGTCGTCAGATTTCTATTGCTGTACAAAACAATTCCACAGGTGCATTTGTGCCTTCGCTGATCGGGATTCGATGCCGCCGTCTCACTGAGCAATCTGAAGATTCATTTTGGACGTTTACATAATTTTGGCTATATTTTGCTTCAAATGAAATCCTATACTTTAAGATAAAAACATATAAAACAAAAGTCAATTCTGAACAGAAATATCATTGTGCAAAAGTGTTAATCAGAGCTGTTTCATGTGAAACTGTTTAAACTGTACCCTGGATAGCCGGTTTATTTTATCACTTTTCCTCATGATTCTGACAAAGCAAACTGATATGAATCTTCAAATAGAATTCTCTATCAATAGAAACATCAGATTACTGCGCAGGCATGCCTATTAGAATAATGTTCGTTTTATTTCTTTTTTTTTTTTTGAGCAATTTCTATTCGTGTATCCCCGTGTCTTTAACATTCACCTAACCTATCTCTTATTGGTTGGGATGTCGAAACGTAATTACCATTACAAAGACATATCTTCCTGTTTGTGGTTCATTCTTGCTAAGGTGCAATATTGAGCCCATAACAAGTCTCAAAGAAAGACCCATATGATGTTGATTGACACTTGAATACAATATTGCATACCGTCGTGGTGCTACTATGTACATGTTTTTTTTAAGACATCATAAAACTTGATGTTCTCCCATAATTTCATAATCATTAATCGGAACATCTTTAAATGAAGTTGAGTCTTTGATGAAAGGGTCTGCGAACAAGCTAACGAAGAATACTTGACTGCTCGTCTGGTATTGACCAATCGAAATGGAATATGTCACAGCATTCCCTGCATGCTTACTGTGCGATGATGGAATCAAACCCTACTACACGCTAAAGATTTTCGTTGCGACTCGATCTCGGGACAGAAAAAAAAAGTCAATATTTTTTCAAGGCCCTCAAATCTGGAATTCCATCCACTCTGATGTGAAATGTACGAAAACGGTACAAAGTTTTAAGGAAGCTTTGAAACGTATTTTACTTGAAAGGTTTTCTGGAAGTTACCAATATCATTTTACGAATTTCTAAGAGACTAGCAAGATAGGGTGTGTTTGTGAAAATGACATCTTGTGTATTGCTAATATGCGCTGGTCCATGTTTTTGTCTGTGTATGCATGTGTGTGTATGTGTGAGTGTGTGTGTGTTTGTGTGTGTGTGTGTGCCAATGTTTTTCTCTGTATGTACAATGTATTTACTTTTCCGGGATTAGTTTTAAATAAGGCCAATTGCCTTCTCACTCACCCCTTCACTTGATATCTTTTGCTGTTTGTTTGCTTTGTTTGTTTGTTTGTCACATTGTCATTTTATTCATACCATTGTCACATTTTATGTATGCATATTTTATTAAGTGAACGTAAAGGAAATGATAAACTAAAATCATTTAGAGAGCAAACTCGCGGATATATAAGGGTGCAAACTACACGATTTATTTGTAAGGGTTGATTGTTTCCCCCTTTTTTTTTCATGGATTCATGCACGGTAAAGCCTAAGGGTAAAATGCATGCACATGAAAAATGTAAGCACATGTTTCCGTGTGCTTGCAAACATCACATTTTAGAATGAATAAAGACTAGCTGTGATAGTGGAATTTCTCATGAATAAATAATAAAGCATTAAAACCCTGGCTATTGTTCAACACCAATGTCAGGGTGTTAACCACATACTCCCATACACACCCATTGACCCCTGTGCAAAGTGAAAATTTTGTACAGAGGGTTGGAAATAGAGCAAAATCTGTAACCTAACTGTGAAATTGATCATGGATTTCATGAAACTGATTTGTGTTTTAAACCACCTCCAACGAAATTGTACACTATACAACTATCTCCCATATCAATGATAGTGTTATCTGATAGTTACTGAATTATTAGGAATCAAAAGTGGAATCTTTTTTTTAAACGCCTGTTAATCCATAGAATACATTCGATGCAAAATAATGACATGGATGTTTCCTAGAGTGTCAATTCACGGACCCAGTAGTTTGGTCACCTGGTGTGGGCATGTTCATTCTTTTCTTGAACATGATTTATGAATTCAATGAATTGTTGAGTCGTGCAAACTTATATGCACATAAGTTGACTCCCAGATGGCTCATTGTACAGCTCGTTCATGCGTGTTTGAGCTGAGCATCTAGCGCAAATTCCATTTCCATAGCAGATCAGCTCTTCTGAGGCTTTTCGTAGCGGCAAACTGCAACTCTGACTTCAAAATTATTTTGTCCACTTCATAATATCAAGACCCCGCAGATTCCTACCACGTGGAAAATGGTGAGTTAAAACATCATCGTAAAGCATGATTTGAAATATCCACAATGTTCTCGACCAAGGCCTTACTCTCGATATTACCCTTCATCAAATTTCTTGTATCTGTTATGTTTTTTATTGTATAGCCATGTCTTATAATGTAGGCTTGCAGGCAGTAATATTAAAATGTTCATTTTAGAGTTCTGTTAAAACTGGCTAGTTTTATGCGTGCTGTTTTCTGTTCTATTTTGTTTTGTTTCGTAACCATTCTGTGGAATTAGAGCAGCTTTAGCGATAAAATGTCTTGCTAAAGACGTCATGGCATTCCGATTTCAGATTTCAGATTCATTTATTGTTCATTTAGGAAATTCTTTTTGTTGGTACATGGGCGTGCACATAGGAATATCTACATACATGCATAAACTCACATATATTCATGTACATGTACACATTATAAATGATACAATTTTCACTACATACACAATTATACAAGCATAATTTATACTCACAATACAGTGAACACATACATAATCACAAATTTCAAGTAATTCTTTATATTTACCGATCAACAACAAAACAAAATAGTTAAGAAAACGTGGAATCGGATATTCCTATGGGAAGTGTATCCTTAACATAACCTTTACGCCACCTCCTCCCCCCCCCCCCCCACACACACACAAACACACATCCCCAAGGATAATACACCGCGTCGTGCCATACCACATTTGATTAATAACGAATAAAAGGAACGGAACTGAAGTTGATGAATAATTGTTGATAAACTTATGGATAAATAGACTAGTGTACTAACTAAACTTATAATGGCAAACATTGCACGCTTATCTTTATGCTGGGATAATTCTCTGTATTCAGGTAGTGTTAGTGGTAGACTTAAGTTCACCCTGTATATGCAGCAAGGCAGTGCATAAAAATTGAACTATACATTAAGCTGCCATGGAGAGAGTTATGTAGTCACATTTACATAAGTTAGCTCTTCTGCACAATTATTACACACGCATGAACAGTGGCCTTGAACTCATGACACTTGATTTTCCTTTTCAGGTATTCAAGCAAGATACAATAATTTGCGCGCATTCTCCTGATCACGTAAACTGATATGCAATTCTGAAGGACAGAGTGATTCCTCAACAGAATATGTAAGTTTCATTAATGGATTAATCCGTAATACATGTACACTTGTATATGTATTTTCAGGTTATTGATTCATCTAGATTTTCAGCATGTGATATCCGTGAAGTATATTATATTAAAGCGTATTATTACACATGAACGCAGTTTTATCAGTTACTATAACGTAGCCACCGTTTAGTGGGTTGCGGAAAATTTGATAAGACTATAGTGCAATTTTTGATACCATCTATAATCGAGAGATATGTTACTTAAGTGGACCATTGCGATCATTCATTCTTGCCTTTTCCGTTCTACGTCTTCTCAGTTTTTTTTTTGGACTTTTTCCTGAAAACTCCATGATGGATTGTAACTCACACAGGCAGCATCTCTACCCCGCAAGAATCTTCATTTTTTTTTCATTTTTTATTTATTTATTTATTTATTTATTTATATGTTGTTTATTTCATTTTATGTTATTCTATTTATTATTATTATTATTATTTTTTTTTATTTATTTATTTATTTTTTTTTGGGGGGGGGGTAATCTTCTTTTCTGTAACCAGTATTATCAAAGTAAATCAAATCAATGTTATGAATAAGTAGAGGGGGCTATATTTTCACTTTTGTGTGTGTGTGGTAGCAGGATTAGAGGTGTCAACCATAATGGGCATCATTACACCCATTGCCATGGCCAGCACCCGGACCATCATCTGTGGCAAGCTCAGCAACGGCTGAATGGCTGAGGTCTATAAGTCTTACTCCTTTCCTAACTGTGTAAAATATACAGCAAACTGATGTTAAATTGGCATGTAATTTGATGTTGTCTTACTTTGTTGTTTTATGTTATGAAGACTTTGAGTTGGTCAGGAAAAATGTGGGAATATTTGAATATGCCCTATGTCATAAATGTATGCAGGCTTACATAAAAGGTTTGTATTTTCATCTCAGTCCAAATTCGCCACATTTTTCTTTTCAACATGACTTTACTCAGGCTATTCCACATTTATTCTTTTTTTTTTCAGCTCTAACTTAGTGATGTCGGCATGCTGTCTCCTAATTCCTCGTCTGCCTGGAGAGGACATGCTGTATGTCTGTGACAAAGTAAGTGCTGCACTTTTATTTTTTTATGGGAGACGGGAATTCCATCTGCTTTGTGACTAGAAATATAAGAGGAATATTTCTTTGCAACATTATCATGTTTTACTTATATGACAAAGAGCTGAAATAAATCTATCCGACCAGATTTGTTTAGAAACCAATATCAAAGCTTAAAGGGATGGTATAGTATTGGTGGAGGTGAGGATTTGGGCTTTTAACTTTTTGTGATATACCAAGAACCTACTTATGAAATAATAGAGAGTATGCCATTCTAAGAGGAATTCTAAAGATTATTTGATGAAAATTGGTTTTGAAATGGATGAGCCATCCAAAAACAAAATAAAACGCAGCGATCGTGATAAAAAGTGAGTCCTATATTATATTATTATTGCTCTGTTTTGGATATCGCAGCTATTTCAAAACCATTTCTCATTATTTCAGCAAAAGACGTTAGAAACCTGAAGTAGATCTATGCAATCAATTTAATTTTCCATTTCTGGTCAATGGTCATAGTTGCAACCTGTTAGTTTATGTAAGCAACAAAACCGCCTATAGTGTAAACGACCTATTTCCTTCGAAATTTTATTCAGTCATTATTTATTCATGCCAAAATCTCTTTCAGAACCTGGCAGGACTAAATCCCACAATCTTCACTGTGAATGCTGCGCACTACATGTATTTGGCTGGATGGTTGTGAAATCTGCCCGAATTCCTGTATACAATCGTGTCTTCCTTCGCTACAATGTTTCCGACCTGCTGTGCTCTGTGGCTTTCAGTATCCCAGACAAGGCAGAAACACCCGATGCATACTTCAGCAGTACATTGCAAGCCTTGATCTGAACAAGCAACTATCACGAAGAAAAACCTACGGCATTTCATTAACAATATTGTTCAATAATTGTCTTGATATAGTTTACCAGCCTAAAGTTTTCATGGTGTATACTTTTACAAGGAATTGTCACCAGAGAAATGATGTTGTTCAGCTTGTCCCTCCGTTCGTACATCAGTCTGTTATCGATTATGTCAACGTTGTATCACGAAGGGAAATGAAACGAAAAGTACAAGTGGACAAGTTAATGCAAGGAGATTACTTTAGCAGTTGAACACATCGTCACAAATTGAGGAATATCGGAAAATCCGTTGAAGAGCTATATATACACATATATTTAGAGTTTCAGTGCCGCCATTACGAGATGAGAAAGCTACATCTTTGACGTCAACCATGGAAAATTATATAAAGAAATGTAAAGAAAATAGGCATAGTTTCACGTTTCTAGCATTACAAAAGGAGCACTTGATTTACTTCTTCCAGAAGGGGGTGGGGGTAATATTACCCTTAACATTATGGCAACGACAAATAAGTGGAGGCAATTTGTACTTTTCATTTAGAATCAGATTTTATGGAATTCCCTTGATATTTTCGTCATTATACGTTTCCATACATGAAAGTGACACTGAAACTTTAAAAAATGCATAACTTCCACTGGATCATACGATTTTCCATGTTCACTTATGTGTTCATATGATATTGCTCCAACCCACGGGTACATTTGGGTTTCATTCCCCTTTAAGTACTGTTTGAGGTATCCAAATGAAACTTTGCATATATGTATGTATGATTGGATGAAGTTACTTCTACCACCTTGTGGGTGCCAGCGTTCAAGGTCAAATATTGTAGGTCATTGTCAAATTCTACAATGTCATTTCGTGCTCTTTCTTTGTATCTCACCTTGTAAGCACTGTCGACATAGTATTGTGGTGTTCTTTTAATAACTTTCCACACTTTTGAGCTATATGACCACCAAATTCACTCCCCAGAACATCTAAAGATGGCTGTCAAGTGTTGATATTGGTGAACTCCGACTCCGTCAACAGTCAAAAAGTCAATGAGCTTACATTTGAAAATCAGTGTAATCACAAATTCGATAAGTGGGCAAGACATCACTTCGCTTTTACCTTGTTAGATGGTGAATATTTGTGAAGCTTCCGTTTCTAATTCATACAGCATCAGCATACCTTATGTCTGAGAATAGTGGTAAAGAAGATTAGATACTTTGGCAACAGCGTGTAAAATTCGCAAAATTTCATTTTGTGCCTTATTTGCTGAACAAACGTCGTAGGAGGACTACAACCTGCCAGGCAGTATGGCGGAACAATTACTCTATTATTAGCGTCATAGAATAAATGACAATGATGTATTCTGAAGCATGCTATTCATTAGATACGTTAGCAATGACTCCATGTATACTTTTAATCGAACTAGGTATATAATCATCAATGTCTTGTACTTGAATAACGACAGAATGATATCGGTGAGGAAAGTTTTCTGTCACGTCATTTAGGAATAAGGGAACGTGTCAATATTATGCTATTTGTTCCATAGTTATTTCTGAAGTGGTTAAATGTATTTTCCTTAAAAAAAATCATTTTATATATACCTACGTTGCATCCAGATGCTTATTCGTTGAAAAATATGGGCAATGTATTCACAGGACAAAGATCATACACTAATGGGCCTAGGGTATACAACATTTCACTCGTTGTTGTTGTTTTGCTTTGTTTTGTTTTGTGTTTTTTTTGGGGGGGGAGGGGGGGGGGACACGGTTCAAAGTGTCCTGAAACCTTGTATAATACATGCATTTAGTCATGTATGATGCCAAACTGTTCCCGCTTATACAAATGCAGCCGTTTCAAGGAAATAACATAAGATTATTCTTATACTCCATGATTTGGTAATGCTTAAGTGGTTCATAAGAGTCCAGTGAAACTGTGTACAGAACAAAAAGTGGATTTGACAATGGTATACGATATCCGCAATTTACTCTTTGACGGGGTCTATCATCCGACATGGGCGTCACCAGGGGGGGTGCGTTGGGTGCGAACGCACCCCCCTTCAGATCCTTAAAAAAAAAAAAAAAAAATCAGTCTGCGAGCGACCTCAACGCCGGACGCTGAATAATTATTCTTTTCTATTTTTTTTTTTAATATTTGGCACCAGGGACACACAACACACACACACACACACACACACACAAAAAAAAAATCGTCGGCAAAAACAATTCGCACCCCTGGTTCTGCCAGCACTGATTTTGTACATATCTATTAGTATTCTACAGTGTTTACTATTTATCGACCGTACTGTACATCCGTGCGATACGGAGCACTTATACACGTTTGCACGTACGTGTGCTACTTACAAGTAGGCCTATGTAGGGTCTATGTTCGTTACTTCTGACCAATCCATATTGCCAGCCCAAGAGCGAGCCTTAGCCTCATTAAAAAGAAATGAAAACAAAATGGAGGGGCAAGCATATCATTTTGCCCATCCCCCCTCCCCCTCCATAATTCCAGAGACAAGAAGATTTTTTTTTTTTTGACAGAAAAACAAAATCTTACCCCCATAAAAATATTGGAGGGGCAAGCATATTTTGATTTTGCCCCCCCCCCCCCCCCCCATAATCAATAATTCCCGTCATGAGAAGATTTTCTTGCTTTTGAAAGAAAACAAAAATGTTGCCCCCATAAAAACATTGGAAGGCAAGCGCACCATTTGCCCCACCCCACATAATCATAATTCCCGCGATGAAAAGATTTTCTTGCTTTTTTGTTAGAATTTAAGAAATCTGTCCAATTATTTCACCCAAAAGCAGTGGCGTAACTACGGGGGGGGGGGGTGCGCCCCTCCCAATCCGCTGGTAAAAAAAACAACAAACTTACCGAAATAGTAGTTCAAGTGTTAGTAAACTGCTTTTTGAATGAAAGGGTGATCAAGAAATAAGATATTTTTTCTATGATTTCTTTTAACCATAATTAAATAGGTATATAGTGTGAAACATTGTTCAAAAAACCCGAACCCGACAAAAGATTGTGATTCAGCGTGATTCCTGGTTGGCATTCTGCATATTATAAGCAGGATGTGCGCAGTGTACTCAGTACATCCGAACGAAGAGTCGCTACAATGTTGCGCAATGTGATGTAGAATGTACACCTTTGTACAATGTACCTCACGCTTCGTTATATCAAAGCTAGATCATCGATTTTGCAGTGTTGCTTTACATACTAAATGTCTTGCATTGCCAATAAAAAGACTTGACCTGGGCTAATTCCTAACTTTTCCATGTATATAATACACAAACACAAACAAACACGCACAATTAGTTTAGGAAATGCTCTAAAGTGCAGATTTTGGACATCCTTTCCACGGCGCCACCTCGCTGGTCATAGCTCCCCCAGTCATGAACACAAACCCACACCCTTGACTACAGTGGCGGATCCAGGGGGAGGGGCGCACCGGGCGTCCCCCCACCCCCTTTAACCCGTTCCATACGGGAACCTGGTGGCCTGTGTACTAAGTCTATGGGGATTACAGAATTCAGCATTGAACGGGTTAATTTCCAAAGCGAAAAAAAAAAATAATATAGCTTCAAACGACAGTTTTTGGACAGCAAAATGTCAAAAAATTTTCAAGCTCGCTCGCTCCTCTCGCTCGCATTTAGTCGTAATGCCATTCTCCTGAAGTTGCTGCCAGTAATTGCCGGCAGTTGCGCCTCGTGCCCCCCCCCCCCCACCCCCGCTTTGATTTCCAAAGCGAAAAAGTATTGCTACAAACGGCAGTTTGGGGACTGTAAAATGTCAAAGTTTTCAAGCTTGCTCGCTCCGTTCGCTCGCATTTAATGTTTATGCCATTCTTCTGATGTTGCTGCCAGTAATTGCCTGCAGTTGCGCCCGGTGCGCCCCCCCCCCCCCCCTTAATTTCCAAAGCGAAAAAATATGGCTAAGAACGGCAGTTTTTGGACTGTAAAATGTAGAATTTTCAAGCTCGCTCTCTTCGCTCGCTCGCATTTAATCGTTATGTAATTCACCTGATGTTGCTGCCAGTAATTGCCAGCAGTTCCGCCCGGTGCCCCTCCCCCCTTAATTTCCAAGACGAAAAGATATGGCTAAGAACGGCAGTTTTTGGACTGTAAAATGTAAAATTTTCAAGCTCGATCGTTCCGCTCGCTCGAATGTAATCATTATGCTCTCCTGATATTGCTGCCATTATTTGCCAGCAGTTGCGCCCGATGCGCCCCCTTAAATTCTAAAGCGAAGAAATATAGTTACTTACTGTAAAATGTCAAAATTTTCAAGCTCGCTCGCTCTCTCGCATTTAATTGTTACGCAATTCTCCTGATGTTGCTGCCAGTAATTGCCAGCAGTTGGGCCCGGTGCGCCCCCCCCCCCCCCCTCCTTTATTTCCAAAGCGAAAAAATATGGCTCCAAATGGCAGTTTGGGGACTGTAAAATGTCAAAATTTTCAAGCTCGCTCTCTTCGCTCGCTCGCATTTAATTGTTATGCCATTCATCTGATGTTGCTGCAAGTAATTGCCAGCAGTTGCGCCCGATGCGCCCTCCTTGATTTCCAAAGCAAAAAAATATTGCTACAAACGGCAGTTTTTGGACTGTAAAATGTCACAATTTTCAAGCTCGCTCGCTCGCTCGCTCGCATTTAATTGTTATGCAATTCTCCTGATGTTGCTGCCAGTAATTACCGGCAGTTGCGCCCGTTGCGCCCCCACCCCTCCTTTATTTCCAAAGCGAAAAAATATGGCTCTAAATGGCAGTTTTGGGACTGTAAAATGTCAAAATTTTCAAGCTCGCATTTAATTGTTATGCAGTAATTACCGGCAGTTGCGCCTTTTGCGCCCCCCACCCCTCCTTTATTTCCAAAGCGAACAAAATATGGCTCCAAATGGCAGTTTTTGGACTGTAAAATGTCAAAATTTCCAAGCTCGCTCTTTTTGCTCGCTCGCATTTAATTATTATGCCATTCTGATGTTGCTGCCAGTAATTGCCAGCAGTTGCGCCCGTAACGCCCCCCCCCCCCTTAATTTACAAAGCAAAAAAATATGGCTACAAACGGCAGTTTTGGGACTGTAAAATGTCAAAATTTTCAAGCTCGCTCGCTCCGCTCGCTCGCATGTAGTCGTTATGCCATTCTCCTGATATCGTTGCCAGTAATTTGTTGTTTCACACCGTCATTCCATAATCCATTTATAGGGGGTACAACCCCCTCCGGCACTTCCTCACCCTCCCCAACCCTTGCTCGCTCCCTCGCATACCACCCCCCCCCCCCCCCCCAAGATGAAATCCTAGCTACGCCGGTGCCCTTTCCCCGCTTGGTTTCCCCAAAAAACAGTAAAAGTCTGGGGATTGAGAGCTTCCTATATTCCAAATGTCTGTCCAAAAAATCTCGTAAACATTTTAGTGTCAAAACGCACCCCCCTTGAAAAAATGCTGGTGACGCCCCTGTCCGATTAATATGTATAAGCTCGGTAGTCCCCTATTCGGAAACTACAAGTTAGATAAGCTGCAATCATTTTGCACGCGACCATGGCATTATAGCCAAAGGTGATCTGCAAATCCCTGTGTGCCTACAGAGGATTAGAAAACGTAACAACTTTCTATGTATAGAACAACGAAACAGACACTGGTGCATGTATTATTCTCAGTCACTTTGTTAGTCATTATGATGATTTGCTCATTGCAGTTCCGGAATCTCAGCTCGAGGGACTCGAATTGATCACCCAAAACAAAATCTGAATACATAACCATGATAACTGCGATTCTGCCTAGTCTCCATTGGTAGCCCATAAGGGCTGGTATCAAGTTCGATTTTCATATTATAATTATACCTTGTATTTAGATGTTTTCATCGAAATGCCCGTATACCTGAATATGGTATGCGTATGTCAGTTAAGTATCTAAACCATAATAAATTGTAGTCGTAATCTAAGTGCCAAGAATCTCATGATTTGAATAAGTGTGAACACCAAGACATGTCGTGATAAGGACTTTAAGACAATTCGCATCGTCATTATAAAACAAACTCCTAATTGTAAGACATTTTTTAAATTTTAGATAAATTCATGTCTATGCTGGAAACATATCTTTTTGATGATTCATGATGACGTCACTGTTACATGAATATTGTACGCATGGAAATATGTAGGCCTATTCGTTTAAATGCATACAAACAACTTGTTAAATCCTCTTACATTTTCTTTTTTTTTAAATATGGTGCATACTTTAGAAATGTACGTAGCATGCTTTTGTTTTTTGAGGCTTTGTGTACTGGCAAAAAGCATATCTTATTCTTATAGATTATGTGAATAAGTACGTATTCAAGTACGTTTTGAATAAAACGTATCCAGACAAATGTATATCATATTTTTACCTCTTCCTTCATGCAGATGTATACTCTTGCCTAGAGGGTTTGTTTGATAGATAGTGATAGTGCTCACCTCATTGGAAAGGTAATTGGGTAAATATTTGGTTTTAGTATGTCATTCAAACACAACTATAAGTTAACTTCTACATTAACATTTCAAAACTCACAAATTCCACGCACACATTTCATGATTCACAGGATCCAAATTACACCAATCTTATTTACTTTGCAGAGTGCAACAACAGTATAAGTTTGATATACTGAGCAAACAGGCTTGCATTAGTTCGCACTATTCAAGGTTTAAAGTAGTTAAGTAACCAAATTGTACCTTGTTATGTGATGCTAAGTATATTTACCTTATAGGTATAATGTTGCAAATATGTGGTGCTTCTTTCATCCATAACTGCTGCAAAATTGCTTCTTTAAAGGAGCCAATCAGTGTCACTGCCTGTTCCTCTAGAGACGCAATATTGCCCAGTAATCTCAAGGTTCACTTGAGGTTATACTGGGCAACATTGCGCCTCTAAAGGCGTAGACAGTGACACTGACTGGCTCCTTTAAAGAAGCAATTTTGCTGCAGTCATGGATCAAATAAGCACCACATAGGTGCAACATTATACCTATATATATGGCACAAAATCGCACCCTCAAAAGAGGCTACAATCTTGGAACTTAGGGTGCTTCTTTGCACCCTCACGAAAGGTGTAAAGTTGCACCAAAAGTAGAGGCAAGAGAGGGTGCAAAGTTGCGCCGAAAATTAAAGGGAGAAAGATCGCACCCTCAAGAAAGGTGCATCTCAGCACCAATCAGTGTGGGTGGAAAGATGCACCCTCAAGAAAAGGGTGCAACTTAGCACCACTTAGTGTGGGTGGAAATATGCACCCAAGGGAACCACTTCGCACCCTCAATAAAGGGTGCAATGTTGCACCTTCTTTGGCGGTGCAAAGGTGCACCCACAGGTTGCAAGGTTATACCCTTGCGCAAGGTACCACTTTTGCACCCATTTCTCGAGGGTGCAAGATAACACCCATAGGGAGCCACCAGTGTGACATCACTTTGCACCCTTAAAAGGTGCAAGAATGAATCATTTTTTCTTAGTGTGTATGGAAACCGACTTCGGGTAAAATCGAATGCTCTATATGGGTAACCAACGCTACCAACTTATTAATGTTTCAGGCATATGATTATTATTAAGGTTTTATAGGCTCTTCCTGGGTGGTTTGATCACGTCATATTGATTTTCTTGCAGGCTCCCCGTTTCCTAACCCAACAGGGAAAAATTAATTTAATTCATTTCGATCATGTTCAATCCTCAGATAGATGACTTTAAATTGATAAAGAGAGAGATAGAAAGAGATGTGTATTTATCTTGTGGCAGAAGAGGAATCTTTTCGTAGGATGTTCAGATGTATAGCGAAGAGTTGATACTCCTTGCTAACTTACAATTAGTTCTGAGAAGCGGAACGAAGGTATGATAGTCTATCCGTAAGTTTTTTTTTTCCCTCCCTGCTATTCTTGCTGGCCATTTTCATCTAAATAATAAACTTGATTTCGATGTTAATTGTAAACTGACTCATGATGTGTGCTAATTTTGTGCTATAAAGCAACCTCAGTAAGGTACCTTGCCAAATTAAGGCCACTGCTCGGGAAGGATGTAAACATTTTGCATTTTATTTTTTTTTTATTCTAATTTTACAAATCTTTGAGAGCGCGTTAACAGAAATTGCAAAAACAACGACAATGATAACAACAACAACTACTACAACAACGGCAGATAATGTCTGATGATTATCTAAAAGAAATAAATATTTACGTCGAAAGTTTTTCATCGTTTGCTGACGTTGTAACAACGAAAACGTATTAGCTGGAATAGATAAAGCATATATAGCACAATGTATGACAATTAATATCAGCATAGCGAGTATTCCAAATTAAGATTCAATTCAATTCAATTCAATTTATTCGGCACAAAATAAGTCAAAAGTACATTATGTACACAATAAAAACAAACGCAATGTGTATAAACATACATGCACATGTTATGGAAATTAATGCCGGGACCCCTTTGAAGCATCTGGTGCTTCTTGTTGGGGCCCAAAACTAGATTATACAAAATACAGTTATTAAATGGCATAATTGTGCAAAAATGAAAAGAAAGAAAAAAAGTACACAAAAAAAAAACAAACTTATCGGCCCTACACTACACACACACACACACACACCACGTTCTTATCACACACACAGCGCACACCCAACACACTCATTCAGTAGCAATGTCAGGATCGGAGAAGTGAAGAGAAGAAGAAAGATCATTTATTTGACAAAAGATGTATCCACGTTGAATCACAGTAAAATGGATTTGTCCACTGGTATGATACCACCTTCTCTACCGGTCCTTTTCACAGTATCATAGATGAGGGTGTGGCCTTCTGGTTCGTTAGCTTGATGCCCGTTTCCAGGACACAGTAAAAAAAAAATAATAAACTGTCGATTCGAAAGACAGTCAAGAAATGCACGGTGACCTGACAAAGTGTACTTTTTGTTATATCCCCCTCCCCCCCCCCCCCCCCCCGGGTTTATTTTGCTGACATTACACGGATACAAACGACATGCGGGTATGAAATTTAGGAAGAGATAGCACTGACCTAATCATCGGGGTTGTGTTTGGAAAAGCTATTCGTGCCAAAGCCAAAACTTCCCGTGTGTGATACAATCGTTTTATTGAAAGGACTCACATTATCTGCACTTAATCAAACAGTGCACTCACCCGAAATCAGAGCAAAAATGCATACCATTGGCCTGTAAGTGAGAAAGTTTGATTAAAGGGAATAATAAAGAGCCTCAAACTTGATTTCTTCTGTGCATTAACGTTTGTATTTGTATACATGTAAATGATTACATAATTTCATTCTTTTGAAATAGAAAAAGTCGACTTTGGAAGCAGTTATTAAATTCAGTTACTTTATTTCCATCAAATAAAGGGCTATACATAATGCAAAGTACACAAGCAAAAAGTACAGAAGTCCAAGCTTTGAAGTAGGCCTACAGGATAAAATGTTATATGCGAATGAATGTATAATGGTATAAAACAAGCAATGATTACTTTGCAGAAATGAAATGACATAGGGCCTAAATGATTATTGTGGTAATAATTAATGTATTTATAAGCTCTGTTGAGACATTCATTATGAGCTCCCTCGTAGACACATTACATTAGCATAACACTATACATTTGATTATAATGTTTGATTTGTCTTCAATTCATCATGTTCTAACTTCAAGTCAGTATTGTCTGGGGCAAATTGTTTGTAATATAGGGTCCCTTTTTTAACACAACAACTTACAACAGCAGTACAAGATCGTTCAAGGCTCTAATTTCAGTTTCTTTGCCAGCAGACTCTTGTGGTATGATGCAAATTTTGATGAATATTACTGTTTTCGAAACGTTAGAAATAAATCATCCGCTGTTGATTAATTGAAATACAGTATTCAGAGATACTTTTTAATAGTCTCTCGTAGGTGATGATTTAGATTCCATAATATCGTGTCTGCCGGCTCATACTATGCATTTTCAGTATAAATGCTACTCATCAATTTGCTCACGGTGATTGTGTGATGTGAAAATTTCATATTGTTACATCTCTCATCCACCCTGACCACTTATAGTAACGGATCATTCCTTCAACTTCTCCCCCCCCCCCCCTCTCCAATGTTTATGAAGTGGTGTCATGTCTACCTATTTCCTAAGCAAAAATAAACAAAAATCAGTAAAAAAGTCCTAGTGATACGCACCAGCGAGGGCACCTAGTTCCTTCTGGGGTTTTTTTTTTCTGGAAAAGAAAAGTTAATTCCATTTGCACTTTTCACGAGAATAATCTTCCTGTCATTTATCTCTCTCTCTCTTTCTCCCTTTCTCTCTTACACAGCGATTTGTTGTTAGCACAAAACTTCCCAAACAAGACCATGTAAAGCGGGTCGCTGCTTCATCATCACGACCTTGCAGGTTACAGGCGATGAGGGCGCCTGACCACAACGTAGACCGGACTTTCATTTTTAAAAGCACGTAATATGTCATGTTCCTGATCCCATACACACGTACATACATACATACATACATACTGTGCTTGATATCAACGAATCGAATCATGTGAACACAAATAAACATTTCTTAACAAATGAAAGTTTGCTTTGCTTTTGCTTTTGCTACATTGATAAACACAAATTCGATGTTAATTGTAAACATACTCATGATGTGTGCTAATTTTGTGCTATAAAGCAACCTCAGTAAGGTACAAAGCCACGCTTATGCTGTAGCCCCTCTGTATTATTCATTGACATATCGCTGATACGTTTTACTGTACATTGTGTATTCAATTCAATTCAAAGGCAAGGCAATTAATGAAAAAATATTTTGTTTACAACTTACGTTTACGGATATGTTAATATAATGTATGGCACCAACAATACATGTGCACATCATGTATATGCATGTTTAATGATAATGCAGGAACGAATTAATCAAATCAAATTAAGGTCACTGTTCGGGAAAGATGGAAAACATTTTGCCTTTATTCTTTATTCTAATTTTACGAATCTTTCAGAGCACGTTAACAGAAATTGCAAAAACAACAACAATAACAACATCAACTTCTACTACAACAACGACAGACAATGTCTGATGATTATCTAAAAGAAATAAATATTTATGTCTAAAGTTTTTCATCGTTTGCAGACGTTGTAACAACGAAAACGTATTAGCTAGAATAGATGAAGAATAGTACAATGTGAAATAATATCAACACAACGAGTACTCCAGATTAAGATTTTTTATTACACAAAAGATCTACACAAAAGACGTTGAATAATCTGACAGCGGGTTTGTCCAAAATGATACCACCTTCTCCACTTGTTCTTTTCACAGCATCAAAGATGAGGGTGTGGTCTTCTGGTTCGTTAGCTTGATGCCCGTTTCCAGGACATAGTAAAAAAAGAAGAAGAAGAAGAAGATAAACACTGTCAATTCGAAAGACAGGCAAAAAAAAAAATGTACGGTGACCTGAAAAAGTGTACTTTTTGTTATATCTCCCCACCCGGGTTTATTTAAGGTATAAAAGTGCTAGTGACACGCACCAGCGAGGGCACCTAGTTCCTCCTGGGTTTTTTTTTTCTGGAAAAGAAAAGTTAATTCCATTTGCACTTTTCACGAGAATAATCTTCCTGTCATTTATCTCTCTCTCTCTCTCTCTCTCTTTCTCCCTTTCTCTCTTACACAGCGATTTGTTGTTAGCACAAAAACTTCCCAAACAAGTAAAGCGGTCGCTGCTTCATCATCCCGACCTTGCAGGTTACAGGCGATGAGGGCGCCTGACCACAACATAGACCGGACTTTCATTTTTAAAAGCACGTAATATATCATGTTCCTGATCCCATACACACGTACATACATACATACTGTGCTTGATATCAACGAATCATGTGAACACAAATAAATATAACAATTAATGAAAGTTTACTTTTCTTTTGCTGTTGTTCGCTTTTTTGTTTTGTTTTGTTTTGTTTTGTTTTCACGGAAACTGCCGGATACATCCCAATGCGATGTCACTTACGCGGATTCGGCTGTGGAACACAAGGTATGAAGGACAACCGTATTAATAAAGGTACTACCGTGATCCAGATATGTGATTGCCTCTATCTTAGCAGTCTTGCACAAATGTCATCTTTCATTTATCTAAACTGGGAAAATTAGATAATCTAGCGCGTATCTCACCCGTAGTTATCCAGAGGTGCGCTCGTAAGTCCTATTCACCCGTAGCCAAGTTTAGGTCCTAGCTGTCACACCTTTCCGGGCAAGTTAGGCGGGCTGAGTTGCGTGTGGGGATTTTCCAGCACGCTGGACAATTTTTGCAGGTGGACAAAGGCTTGGGCGATTATCGCATGCGTCTTACCTGCTAGACCCTTGCTACTTACTTTCTACTTACGCGCATTCCGTGTGACCTGCGTGTCAGGCGCATGAGGGGGGTATGAGTGAGGGCTGAAAACTCTGTGAAGGAATATCCGCAGGAAGGCAGTAACTCACCATTAGCATGCACGTAATTTTTTCGTAGCTCGCTCCGCGCGCGCAGAACCGATCAGTTACACTGATATTGGCAGTTTCGACATCGTTCCTTGATAGCAAAATACCAGTATTGTACTCGTAGAATGCCCGCAGATGACACGTGCTTCCGGCCAATAAGCATAGATCCACAGGCAACTTACGTACTTCAAGTGGGTAAACTGTCTGTGATTTGCGGCAGCTACGGGTCTCCTACTTGCGTTCTGCGTGGACATCTACGGGCAATCCAAGCGACTCACCCGGAAAAGTTTTGGCCATGCTCAAAACTTGGCTGCGGGTAAATCGGACTTGCGTGCGCACTTCCGGGCAACTACGGGCGAGATTCGCGCTAGGTATAATGTTAGGTGCGGACCAACTGCTGGGAGGTCAGACACGATGTGACAAGGCCATGAGCATGCTCAAAACTCGTTCCGAGTGAGTCGCGGGGTTTGCCCGCAGATGTAGCGCAGAACACCGACACCAATAGGAGGCCTGTAACGCAGCTGTAACGCAGGTACTTCGCAGTCCCCGTATGTCGCTCGTAGCTGAAAATCAGTTGAAGATCGGTTTCAAAGCTATCACGCAGGTTACACGGAATATACGCAAGTAGCAGGTAAACGCGTCTAGCAGTAAGACGCAAGTGCGGAACTCGCCAACATTCTTTTCTCCTGCATGCTGGAAATTCCCTACTCGCAACAAGCACGAGTACCTAACCCGGAAAGGTGTGACAGGGCCTTTACTCGAGACACAGTAAACAGTTAATTTCAGCACGTTTATTTTCATATTTCACTTCACATCTCTACATGTACTTAACAAACAAAAAAAGAAGAAAAAATACAAACAAGCAATTAGCAAGATACAAAATGCGCTATAAAGTTGGTCATGACAAGAAAGTGTGTCAGAATATATTACATACAAAGACAATTCTCTATAACACGTGACCGCGAGTTATTAAAAATAGAATACAATTGTGTTTTCTTTATTTGTTACTCATTTCACATGTGCTTTTCTTAATGCACGGTTGTTGGGGGTGCAATTTTTACAAATCTGTTCTGCTTATACATTGCATATAATTTCTCTGTTTATTTTGATGGACATGAAATAGATTTAAATCTTGAATCTACCCTTCACTATGAATTCAGACTAGCAGTTCCAAGGGCAATCCATTATGAATTATCAATAGAGCATTGAATTAGTGTGCCTTAGAGCAAGAGACCAGAACAGAGCTCTGAAAAGGTGGTATTCGTGGTACACATATATTGTTTACAGGTTTAAGGGCATTGTAAGCACACACTCACATGTACGTCACTGGTTCCTGTGTAATGTTCAATTTTGTACACAGGGTTCAAATTGGATCAAAATCTGTAACTTAACTTTAAAATTAATCATGGATTTAATGAAAATGATTTATGCTTTCAAATGCAAATCACCTCCAGCTAAACTGTACACTACTCAGCTATAATTCATGTCAATGACATAGTAATATAGTTTTTGAACTATGAAGGATCAAAAGTGGGATTTTTTAAACACCTCTAGCATATACAATGTGAAGATGTCACTGCAGACACCCACTGACGAGCTATGGTCTAATGTCTTAAAGGGAGCTCTGCTCAAAATCCGCTCAGATTTCCTTATATTACTAAAGGAAGACTGATTTCACTTCTCGAAAAATTGCACGTGTGTTCTTGAGCTACGTTGGAACAAAATACAATCCAGCCTCCAAATGAGGCGCATTTTGAAGAGAGATTCACCCTAATTATCACAGCTAATTAGTTTTTACAAAGCTGGTATGACTTACTTTATACCGTGCATTTTCTTCATTTGTTTCAGTTTCTTTGTAACGACAAAGTGACGGGACTTGAGCTGGCACATTTACGCGTGTGAGACCTAAATTCAACGGAATGCGAGAATGTATTTCGTGTGGAAACGGGATACAATCAGTGTAAGATATCTGTGATTGACCCTCATATCGCACTTTTTCTTTGCTCTTCATGCATGCACACATAATTTTGCAACATCAAAATGAGCGGTTTTTCGGATGCGTAATAACAGTATATAGTTTCACTTCATGTTACGTTTGGTAGAAATAAACGGAGTAAAAGCAAACTAAATATACTAGTAATGGTAGAGGTTTCAGAAACGCCGGAAGTATAGGAAATAAAGTTTTGGGTCGTCAAAATTTCACCTGTGTCTAAAAATCATAATCGGAATCACATATTCATCATGCAAAGTAAAGGAAGGGTGATGGCGCCATTAACTTCCCATTAGCTGTTCACATGACAGACATGCACACACACACACACACACACACACACACACACATACACATAACACAAACACAAACATGACAAGGGGACACACTTTTAAATCAATTCCACAGCCAGGTTTGTGACTATACACGCCCCCTTGAACTTTGGACACCATTGTGTTGAGATATTGAGACAGGGAGGAGGGAAGTTCAATCAGGCAATGCTTTGGTTTTACCCCTGCATGCTAACTTTTCAGCCCCATTTGAACAAGCTGTCTGAAGTATTTGCAGTTCCATCCACTTATTTTCTTGCATATGACGTCGTCCAAGATGATTAATCCTATCTTCGATACAGAATTTGTTTCAAAGATAGACATTCCGGAAAGACGGGCAAATGAACTATTGTAGTTTCAAGTCTCAAAATCAAAGCGCTGGAAACGAGACTATGCAAGCTATGTAGGCACTGTATGTTGTCACCACAGCCAGCCTAGCCGACGCACAGCTGATAACAAAATGGCAGCCAGCACTGTCAAAAGCATAGCCTCTCTTCTCTTCAGAGGATCAGCCTGTTCCAAGAGGTATGTCGGTAACCATATTTCAAAGATTGACCAGTCAATATGTTATGGAATATACGTTGTACTATAAGAGTGGGGTTGCAATCTTAAGAGCGTGCAAACAAAGTCATGGGTCATCGGTATTGGGGCTCTTCTTAGTGTGAAGGCCACTTTTTGGTATACATTATATTGTCAACATTGTTTCCGTGCATCCATATCACCCGATGTATACATCTCGAGGTCCTGTCGAATATAATGGTACCTGCGCGGACCTAAAGATCAGAACGTGTTACTGGAATACACGTGTATTGAAACTTATGGATATTTCTACTCTGTATGGACCTAGATTACTCAGTTGCTGATATTCCATCCTCCTGTATACATTCAATAATTTCAATATTTGGAATTCACTTTGCCTGTATTAGTTGTCATGTCGGGCAAGCCTCGGGAGAACTCCTAGCTTGGCCGGAAGATCAGTCTATATATCTTTAGGGATTATTAGGAACATGTTCCTGGGAGACTATACGGCGAGCTTTACGCAATCGTTCTCAAAGTGTTTTTTTTAATAATAAAACTCGTCCAAATTGACAGATTTTTTCTGTCTAGAGAGCTACATGCTTGTCAGGTAGAGTCTTTGTTTTAAAAGGTTCTAGGCCATGTCAGCAAACAGGTATATATTCCTGAAATACAATGTAATAATTCGGTGCTTTTTAAACTCATATCCAGTTAGATATTGGCGTCCTTATTGTTTGAGTCTTTGCTCAACACACATAAAGTATAGCATAATTCCGTGTTTTATCACTGAACGAATTGGTGTACTTTGAATTGTTTGTCTGTGACGTATGTTTCTTTAAAACCTACTAAAGCTTATATGGCCCTGGCAGAGCAGCTCCTGCTTTGATACAAAGATGGCAATCAACCGCTACATCTACAAAACAGAACAGGTAAGGTGTGCTTCATAATTATCGTCATTAGTGGTGGCCTGGTGGCCCGGTGGCCCGGTGGCCCGGTGGCCCGGTGGCCCGGGACCATAAAACTTTATGTCGGGCCAATTTCAAAGCGTTTTCTTTCGATCGGACGAATAAGATTCAAAATCATCAAAAATTCATTTCTTTTCTTTATATTGTTTCTTGACACCAAAATCTTAGATTTAAAGATATCAGTGGCAAGAGCGGGCTACCAGATAAAATGTTAGTGTCTCCTTTATATTGGGTTCCATATGAAGTTTTGTAAGAAATGTTCACTTTGCTGACAAGATCGAGGGCTGCACAAATACATCAAGGAAATGTTTGTATTTTGCTTGGGCATCATGGGTAAAAGTGATTTATTTCTAAATCAGGGAGGCTATTATTTTCTCTAGCCAGGATATGAAGATCTTATTTTTTCTTGTCAGGATATGAAGATTTTAGGGATCTTCCCTCAGAATCATTGATACTTGTCCACTCTGAATGTGGAATATGAATATCCGTATCATCGCAGCTGATATGGACACTGAACTCAGCGTCTTTGAATAAAAAGCAGAAGACGTATTTAATATTTTTATCCACGATTTCATTATCAAACATCATGCATGCTAATTCTGTCGGGTGTTCGAATTAATCGATACAATCAAGTATCTTTTCTTAAGCCCCTTTCACAGTCTGTCTGCGACCGTTTGCGACTATTGTTATTGTTTGGTCTTCCGGACATGCTGCAGCAGGCTTCAAGCGCCATCGACCTCATCAGGTCGCTTATACCCCAATCTCACTAGACGGCGATTCCGCTACGATCATCAAAAATCGACAAAGTGCGGCGAATCGTGGCTTCATCGCTTTAAATCTTCTCCATCGCATCTTGAGCAGTTCAGAAGCGCGTAGGGTCGTTACCATCGCCATTGTCGGCGACCTCGCTACGGAAGTTTTGAACATGTCCAAAACTTCCGTAGCGAGGTCGGCATGGTTTTAGAGCGTATCACAATCGCCATACGAGCGCATTAAAAGCGCCATATTCGTAACTCTGACGGGGTAGCAACGGCGCAAAGGCCCCCTCGCACCTGAGCGAATTGCCTGAAATATGACTTGCTATGGCTTGCGAAAGGCATTTTTTTTCAATCATTTTCAATGGTAATTGATAGTAAATCATATTTACCCTTCGTGTTTGGGTTCGTACACCTTCTGAACTAACAGTTGCGATTATTCAAATTCGCACGGGATTTTTGAACATGTTTAAAATTTCCCGACGAATTGAAAAATCGTCTGTCATTTGCTTGAATTTGCATCTCTTATTTAGTCTGCGGTAATCGTTCGTTTATCGTTCGTGTGCTATTGTCACGCATAGTCCCTCATCGCGCTTTTACCAAGGTGGACCGATCTCGAAAGAACCCTAAACGAAGCAACACGATGACTGAATATGACTTGCGCATAGAAACGAAGATACTATGACAAACGTATTTTCGCTTGCCATCTTCTATGCGAAGGGAAACCAAGATAGACTTTTACTAAATTTGAATAGCGATGCATAATATTATACGAAGGCAAGTCTAAGAGATACTATGACAAACTATGGATTGCGAAGTGATACGAATACGAGCGAATGACCTGACGAAAAAAATGGCGAATGCTGAGCTGCTCTCTGTGACCAGCCACTCACCACCCTACTCATATAGAAACATTCCACCTGAAAGTTTCGAAGTTTCTTCAGAAAAATAGAAGATGTAGCTCGCCTCAGAGTCCAGTATTTACTGGCAACGGCTCAGAATTAAGTTATACATCAGCATCTGAACCTACACCAGTTCATCAGAGGCCGCTTCAGATGGAGACGAGGCTTCAGACGACGTCGTATCTGGAGAAGGACGTGGCTGAACCCTGCCAGGGGGGCTTTTGGAATCTACGACCAGCTGTTGGTTGAGCTCCGAAGAGAAGACCCTTCGACTTTCAAGTAATTTCTCTGCATGCCCCCTGAACTCTACGATGAAATCCTGGAGAGGGTCAGAGGAAGAATCAGGAGGCAGTACACCTGGTACAGGGAGCTGCTGGAAGAAGGTCTCAAGTTGGCAGCTACTTTTCGTCATCTTGTGTCTGACACCAAGTACTCGGACATGCAGTATGGGTGGAAGGTGCCTGAAAACACCCTATCTGTAGTGGTCAGGGAAGTGTATCAGGCCATATTTGACGAGTATGCAGATGAAGTCATGACAGCCCCTTCAACCCCTGTTGGATGGAGACAACTTGCTGGTGGATTCTACAAACGGTGGAATTTTCCCACTGTGTGGCAGCTATTGATGGCAAGCATGTGGCCATCAGAAAGCCTCCTCTGTCTGGCTCGCTATACTACAACTACAAGGGCTTTTTTTAGTATAATCCTGTTGGCTATAGTGGACAGTAACTACAAATTGGTCTGGTGCGATGTTGCTCGTAGGTATGATACAATAGGGGAAAGGGGGTAGGTCAAGTCAATTTAGGGGTACGTCAGATTTGTTATCACCTCACCTCCATTGTTAGGCCTACTGTTTCAATATTTCTCTGTTTTGCTAAAATGATAGCAATTGGGGCAATTCATCTCCAGCTTTTGCTTGATACCATTTTTCTACTTCAAAACGTGCTGTAAGAATAATTAATATATTGGATATATTTATTTCACACAAATGAACTTTTGTGTAGAAGCAAAGATCTGAAATTGATTGATTTGTTTCATTATAATGCCTTTAGCCTCTTCCTTTCATGTTGCGTGGATGATTTCTCTGGCCGCACTGAAATCTGGACGGACCTGGTCGTTTTTATACTCCCCGAGGAGCGCACACACACGTACGAGAACGCCTGATCTATTATTTCATCTTCGTTTCCAATCGCACACCAAACCATTGCTCATTGTTCGTTCGTTTCATCGGGTCATATCAACCCTTCGCTCGCCTTCGATCGCAATTTACTCAAAGAAGTGAACCAAAAAATCGTTATCCTTCGCGTGTCATATTTATCCTTCACTTACCGTTCGTTAATCATATTTGACTTTAGTTTATAATAGGATGATTCGAAGGCAATTCTATTTGAAATCGTTGATTTCGCGCGCATTTCGTGCTTTTTTCCCATTCGTCCCCCTTCGTCCCCCTACATTCGCTCAGGTGTGAGGGGGCTTTTAGGCGTAACTCAAGCGCATCGAAAGCGGCCCCATCGCCCATGAAAATTACCACTTTTGCAGCAGGAACCAACCATGAACGAACTAAGCGATGAACAGACCAGGAAGGTGGACATGGAGAAAATTGTATAAAATTAATTTTCCACGTACACTTAGTACGAATCTGCTCTGTATATTTAATTGTTTGTTTGTCATATGCCATTGCAAGTCAATGAAAGTGAACTAATTTGTAATTTTTTTTCAAATATATCCTCATAAAATTGTCTCGTTGTAGGATACGATTTGTAGTTTGCTCGTAAGCCGGTTCTTTAATATTATATACACATACTAAGTATTACTCTTTTAACTGAATGGAGAACTTAACTAATAGTGCAATTTCACATCAGGTTCTAACTGGTGTGTTCTAAAATGCTAAGATGTAAGAGTAAAACTATATTCTGTGCTTGTAAGACACCGAGCATTCGATAGTACCACAACCCGGGAAAACAAACAAACAAACAAAAGCAAAGAAATAAAAATGTTGCATGCTGTCGCAAACTGGTCACAGACCAATTGTGAGAGGGGCATTGAAATCATAACCAATTATCAAGTACCATTGCACTCGTGACCATTTACTATTTGTATATTACCACACGTTCCCCTTCTCATCAGCTCGCCCCTGGATCAAGCTAGTCGACAGAAAGCAAACTACGAGGCACGGGTCGAGTTGGCCGCAGCCTATCGCGCAGTCGATCTGCATGGACTTGGTGAGGGCGTGTGCAACCACTTGACGATGAGGGCTCCAGCCAGGGACCGTGAGGGGGACGTGATGCTGGTAGTCCCATATGGCTTACAGTGGGGACAGGTTGGAACCGAGAAAAGACACTTCTCATGCCATATTATGTATATTGACCTATCTACATTAACTGATTGTCGGTTTGTTGCATAGTTGTTGTTGTTGTTTTTTTTTTTTTTTTTTTTTTGGGGGGGGGGGTTGCTTCTTTTTTGTTCCTCGAGTCCGATTCATTTTTTCTTTCTTTTATTCTTTTCGCGCGTATGTCTGCAAAGGTGACAACCATGCAGATGAAATGCAAGAGAGATCTATTTTGTGCTCAATTTGTTTGTTTTTAATAAAAAACATTTTCGAGATAAAAAAAGTTTTCAAGTCAAACCTTTTTCTGGCAATTTTTCTTACATTGAGACAGGTAGATACTAGTAAGGTGACAAAATCTCGATTTATGTCATTCTTATTCATTTGTTCCCTTTTGCCTTTGATGATGGTTATATATTTTCAAACTCTAGGGACTGTACGTTCTGCTTAGTTTTTTTTATGTCTCCGATTTTTAAGGAGTTTTTCCTCTTTACCTAACCACAGACTGCACTAATACCGATCATTTTATAGCAATTCAGTGGCTCCACTATGAAAACATATACCTTATTACCATCCCTCTTCTCTAACTGTATTGTTACTGAAGACACCAGTTGCACTGCATACAGTAATACAAAATTTAAAAAAAAAAACCTTTTGAATAAGCAAGATATTTACCTCAAATAGCGTCGTTATAATGTGGGCAGGGGTGTATGGCGAAATAAAACATGATAATTTACCACTTGAAAATATTTCTTTCTTCACATCGTTCTTTTGTTTTCATTTTGTGGGTGTACACGTTTGCTTGTTTGGTTGGTTCTTGTTTTTCTTTGACAAGTAACGATTTTCCTCAGTTCGCAGCAATCGAAGAGGCCCAGCGACTCACATTTCACCGCTAAATGCATAATGTACACATGTCTTACGTTGCCATGGTAAACAACGCTGAAGTTATATTTCCTTTGGGCCACTTTGTATTTCAGGTGACGGCATCGTCTCTAGTCGGTGTCGACTTTGAAACTGGCGAGAAAGTGGAGGGCGAGGGAGTGGCCCTGCAGACCGCTGTGTGTATCCACGTTCCCATACACAGGATGAGGTATGAGATGGATGGAACCACTGCTGTCATGCACACACATCAACCATACGTGCTCGCCCTAGGTGAGACGACGTTGCGTCACAATGCATAATGAAGATGATATCAAACCACATAACTGATACTACATAAGGAAACAGACAACATACAGTGACCTCCAAGTTCATAACAGAGCAGGTGACTATATAGCAATACTTAGAAAATGATACCAAATATTTTAATTTATCATCCGATTCGAGAAATGATGATAAAGTTCAGACTGTCCTGAAACTTCGATTTCGATCATTAAATTTTGCGAGGTCTTTTTTGATTTGAAAGTTGTGTTGGCTTAAAATTTGGTGAGATTTATCAATAAACATAATCACTGTGATGACAGGAATACAGGTATTTCGTAGAGAAAGTACAGTGTATACCGGAATTATTCAAGTCACTGTACATTGATATTATTGATCTCACAAACGAAACTGTTCACGATGTGAAAGGCTAATTTTGCTATGACAAATGCGACGTAGGGACCTTATCTGCCTTTTCACCGCGATGCATATGGCCCGAGTGATATTGGTTTAGAACAGCAATAGATTCAATTCAGTCAATGTGAAACAGTCTGTTATTGTCTAGTATAGGACTCCTATATGTTTTCAGAGAAGATCTATTTTCAGACGTTGACAGATGACACATAGGCATCAGGAAACACATTATGTACAACTGTATGATGATGAAATGACTCAAAGAAATGGTACTTTACTATGGAGCCGTGATGTATGTTACTACTGCTTCTTAAAAGCAGAACGTTAAATCTCAATTACTTGTCGATGGAATCCGCAGTCTCTGGCAATTTGTTCACATGGATTATCATGAATATTTACAGCTTGCCTGGACGAACCGGCTCCGTTTGACGAAACGATGTGTCAGAACAGTATGAGGTTTGCCGGAAAGATCGCCTACGACTGGGTGTATGAGACGCTTGCCTACGCCATGGACGAGGGAGAAAGACTGGGGAAGGCACTGGGGGATAAAGAGGTTCTGATCATGGGTCAGCATGGAGTGTTGACCGTAGGGCGTAGAGTCTGTGATGCGTTCGACGCGCTATACTATCTTGAAAGAGCGGCGAAAGTTCAGGTTAGTTAAGAATGTTGAGGCGATATTAAAGATAACTATATGGAAAATTTGTTTCCTGGAAATCTAGTTCACATTTTTTTTACACCCTATCGTACGTAACATATACAGAAAAGAAATCACACGCCAGAAAGTTACTGAATGTTCCATGGAGTAACCCTCATAGGCTAAGAATCGTGAGAATCTCGGATAGCATAGGAGGGCGTCTTGTTGACGTCTAACGTGAAATACATTATTCAGTTTTTGTCAAGGTTGTGCTGAGGCTGTTGTTACTCGGTGGACAAGAAGACAGTCTCTCAATTATATTTCTAATCTTCAGGTCTCCGCTTTGAGCATCTTGGAAATAGCGGTAGTGCCCTTGTGAACATCTCGATATTTGCATCGCAATCAACATCACGCTATTTTTAATTATTTTCAACAATAATTGAAAACTTACAATAACGATACATTGTGATGGGTGCTGAGGTAACGAAAGTGAAATATTTCTCTGTGTGTTATGCAGGTTCTGGCTCGTTCCATGGGAGCCAAGACTCGCTCAGCGCCCCCATCGGTCGTCAAGTATGTCTCGGAACACGACTGCTATCCTTACAACGCCATCAACCACCTGGAGAGTATCAAGAAGCTCATAGCCAGTCAGGAGCCGAATTTTCGCGAGTGAGGCGTGCATCATGGTAGCCATGACAACGTTATGGGGCTGGCAATAATTTTTTTTCTATTGTGTATACAGTGGAAGCGCGAAGCAACAGCGCGAGATATGATATATCCCAGAGTTGAGTAATAATATATTTGAGTAACACTGGCCCTAAACGAGTGAAAGCTGAGTTGTTTTCTGGTTTTCCACTCTGGCCCAATGATTTTAACCAAGAAAATGAATTGAATGTTATTGTTTTATGTTAGCTGAATATTCTCTTTAATGTTTTTGACCTCTCATTCTTCCGTTCAAGTTCAAATTGTTTTATTTCATCTCCAACAAACTGAGGATACAATGGAATGTTTGGGTCTATAAATAATGTCACGAAATCAGTACAACAATGCGTTGAACGTAAAGACAGATTAAGACAGTAGGTTCATCAAACCTACTTCTCTTTCATCACATCATCTTCCGTTCTTTTTTCATTTAATATCTGTTTGGTAAACTATGGCATACTTCGTATAATAGTAGAGGTTTTTTTTATTATTTTTAAAGATATTGTTATTGTTGCAATAGGGGACACTTAAAGGGATTGTACAGTTTTGGTTGAGACCTAATTTCAGGTTTCTAACATTTGTTGGTAAGATAATGAGAAACCTCTTATGAAATAAGAAAGAGCATGTAATTCTGTGAGGAATTCAACGTTCATTTGATGAAAATTGGTTTGGAAATGACTGAGATATCCAAAATAGAGCGATTCTAATAAAGTGTGGGACCCACACTTTATTACGATCGCTTTGTTTTACTTTGTCTTTGGATGTTTCAGTCATTCCACACCCGATTTTCATCAAATAAACTTTGAATTACTCTTATAATGGTATGCTCTGTACTATATCATAAGTGTTTTCTTGGTATCTTGCAAAAAGATAAAAGCCCAATTCTCATCTCCACCAATACTGTACCCTCCCTTTAAGTGAGCCGAACAGGTGCTTTTACAATGAAAAAAAAAAAATCCTCATGCTGCATAATTGGTTGGAGTTGATCGAGATGTTTGGTGCAATACTAATTTTTTACTGCTTCATTATTAAATGGTTCACACAAGAACTAGTAAATTGCCTGAGTGTGCTTCCTCAGTATGTCAAATTAAAGCATATTGGTCGAAAGAGGGAGCTGTGTACAAGAAATGGTTTCTGCTTCTCGTATCTGTTAGCAGTCAATATGAATACAAGAATAATATTGCTTCTTTTGTTTGTACGTTTTGTTAGTTGTACTAAATTTGTTTTAACAACAACAGTGAAGGATCTTTTATCTAAATGATATGTTTGACCTGTCATTTCAAGAATATGATTGATTACCAAATATTTAAAGCAAGTAATTACGAGACTACTATACAATTACTGGTCAAATATAGACTCAAATTACGTTGGACTGGTCCGGAAATTGAAAGATTATGTGGTTTGTCAGGCTTTCGGGAACAATACTGAGTATCAAAAGTATCAACACTGGAGTTCGGGAGCGAGAAATGCAAGCCTGAAACAAGGAAATGGCTGAACCGAAATAATACAAGGCGACACAGAAATAAGAGAAAGGACAGCACCAAGACGAAGCTACTGATCCCGACATTCTGTTGATGGTAGGATACCACTGTGCGAAATGGACTGGTGTGAATCGTCGCCACGCAGTGTATTTCTTTCTTCAAAGTAATTAAATTCTTGCGTCGGGTTGTTTTTTTTTTTTATTGTGTTTGATTGACTTTAATTTGATTTGATATTTTGGTTACTGAATTAAATTGTATGTATAGTTTATTAAACTTCCTGATACTTTGATTACGCATTTTCTAGAAAATGGAAAAAAAAAGGTGATAATTGCATAATGTATAGTTTGTATTTGTTTTTGTTTTTGTTTTTGTTTTTTTTTGTTTTTTTGTTTGTTTTTTTTGGGGGGGATAAACGAATGGAAATAAAATATCAATTGAACCGAACTGAACTAAGACATTACCCTACATAGCCTTAACCCTAAAAAGACTGGGGGGCCTAAAAGGCCCCCCCCCCCCCCTCGACATTTCGCGCGATTACTCTGCAACACGCAATGCTCTCGCCGCGATGCTCTATGACATTTTTCTTTCGAGTTTCGCGCACATTTTGACGTCAAATTTGTGACGCCCGGGGGTACGGTTCTGAAGTTACATAACTTTTTGTACATGCACGTGAGGCCGAAAATGGCTCCAAAATGTGATTTTGTGTACAAAGTCAATGCAAATTGCGTTTTTTCACATGGTTCATATAAATATGCTTATTTTTCCTCTCAATGGCTAAAATTAATTTGTTCTAGGAGTATTATGCTTCAAAAAGTGTCTGCCACAAATTTTGTTTAAAAAACAACAAAAACAAAAGGTCGAAAAAATAGAGAAATACATAAGAAATTCATAAAACAATAAAATAAATAAGGAATTAATTTTGATACCAAATTTTTTTTTCAAGTGCATTTGCCAAGAATGCCACAAAGAATAATTAGACCAAAAATGAGCACTTTTGGAGCTTTATTTACTGATTTAGATCAAAGAGTCTGATTTCTCGCATAAATTAGCATAATTAATCAAAATAAAATAAAAGTAGACTATTTTGGAAAATTTAAATATGCGATCTTGTAGATTACATCGCACACTACCATTGTGCAAATTTCCGCGGCGATCGCGCGATCCGCGGCCGAGATCTTAAGGGGGGGCCCTTTAGCCCCCCCCCCCCCCCCCCAGTCTTTTTAGGGTTAAGCACCAAATTCATTGATGGTTAGTAGTAGTCATGATTAAACAGAACAAAACAAAACAAAAAATCATGGGCATAAATTCTCCGGCTGGATTTCTTTCTGTTCAGTTAGCCCTGTCTTTGAAGAAACAATGTGTATCAAAAATGTTTTTCAAGAGTGTGAACTGCAACTTAATATGTGCACTTTCAATCAAATGCGATCATTGTGGTCACCTTGGCTGCAACCAGTCAATAACCTATTAGTGGAAAGATTTGGAGACTTCCAAATAGCATGAATGATATACAATGAGAGTTACAAGTTACAGTACTATAGTATTTCGCAGAGCGGGCTTCAGGTGTTTTCATTTGCCATTAGATTAGAGTACAACCTTCTGCTGGAATAAAAATCAAACCATTTCCATGTTTTGTTAGCAACACATGAAATTAACTCCCGTTATTCCCCGTTATCTTTTTCTCTTTTTTTTAAACGTTTTCCTGTTGGATAAGTTATTTCCTTGTAACCATACGACAATGATACATTATGATGTTTATCGAGGTGAAATGAACCAGTACAAACACGATAAGTAGACTTATGTTGTAACAGATGCGTCACCAGCCCATGCCATAACACAAGTGCTAAAAACAACAACGCGCGGAAAATTATATTATACTAAAATAGCAACCATTTCTTTTCTTGCTGTTTTCTTCGCGCGGGTATTTTGTGACAGATTCATTGTTGTATGAAATGATGGGTTGTGATATTCCCGAAAGGTAACAGGTTACAGGCGTGCTATTATAGTGTCACTTATATAGCTAAGGCAATCAAGCAATAACGAACTCTGACTTGAATTGTGCATTTGAGAGTGGAGGACTTAATGATAATGAAAATAAATCCTGTTATCAGTTTGAATATCTCTCTCAGTCTCGACGATGACATGTTACTATTTTCAATTCAATTCAAACTTTATTTCACTTATTCATCCTTTTTTTCAACAACACAACGTCAGGGGGATTTTTCGCTTGATTGTCCTGACTGGGTCAATGTGAATACTTGTGAATTTTGTTCTTGTAATGTTGTCGTGTTAATGTTTTTAGAAACAACAGGCTTCTTTCACTAATGTTATTATGTAGTAGGATCTTGAAATTTCCCCTGATTCGCCACAAACCAAGGAAGGGCGATAGCAGCAGAGAGGACAGAAGCATGGAATCGAATAGAGTGATAATCAATGACATCACTGTATAATACACACACACACACACACACACACACACACACACACACATATATATATATATATATATATATATATATATATATATATATATATATATATATATATATATATAATTATATATATGTCATAAATACATCCATGATCTCCGAGGTACAGATTCCGTAAGTTGTATGGTGCTTGATAATAGCACAATATCACACATTAATGGATATAGAGAATGAGACAATAGTGAGCGGGATGTTTGTGAGAAAAGTATAACGCATAATTATGATAGAGCTACTTATGTTGAGAAGCATGAAAACAATCATGATCATCAACAGAAAGTGTTACATCATCAAACGAATACTGAAGAGTGTCAAAAGAAGTCATTTATACAAATGAAACCTGTAGCCTTCTGCTTTCTGATTTTCTGTTTTCTGCTTTCTGTCATTCTGCTTCCGGTGTGTTTTAAAATCAATCTTTATTCCTCATGGTCAATTTCCGCACCGATCTTGGCGTGTTGGTGGCATTATAATAAATTGCATGACCCATGACAACAAGACTTAGTGTCATTTGTTGCAAAAAGTATCAGTTTCAGTTTGTATTACTATTGACAGAGGTCAGCCGAAAGAACATGCATAATTATGAACGTCTGTTGTTTCGAGACGCAATGTACAGCACTGGTCCTCAGTGATCGCAGTAATTAGAGGAAGAGCGTAATTCACAAATTTTTTTCGTTTTTAATGTAGGTCGTGAATCACATAAACAAGTTAAGCGCGTTAATCAGCGGTACATGTATGTGTGTGTGTGTGCAGTGGCGGATCCAGAGGGGGGCGCAACCGGCGCACGCCCCCCCCCCCTTATTTTTCGTTAAAAACAAAAGAAATAAAACGAAAAAAATGAAATGAAACCCGGAAGTGGCACCAGAAATAATTAGTCACGCCCCCCCCCCCTTTACAGAATTCCTGGATCCGCCCCTGGTGTGTGTGTGTGTGTGTGTGTGTATGTGTGTGTTTGTATGTGTATGCATTGTGGGATCTGTGTTTGTATGTTTATCTGCATTAATATGTATGATTTTGTTGTCATCTGAAACTGACCACAATTAATCTTCAATACACAGAGTCTGTAAGTCAACGATACATTTCACTGTCTAGGTTATACATTGTATTATACTCTTCTCCTTCAAAGTCCCATATTTTTGTCTTTTTTTTCGATCACAATTCCCTTCGTTAGCAGCTATCCAAAGAATTCATTATGCGAAATATAAATCATCATACATTTGTCTTAGTACTCCACTATTACAGAAATGATTTCTTGAGACTGCCCAGGTGCAAGATAAGATTCAGTCCCACGTCAGCTATATATTGCTAATTGTGTATAGACCAATTCGATTGCATCTATGCATGATTATGTTTTAAAGTTTGTTATGTTTTAAAGGATGCACACACACAAACACACGCAAAAAAAAATCACACGCACGCACACATACACACACACACTCATAGAAAGTCTAGTACTCACTAATATTAATGTAATGAACATGTATGTGTTTGCAAGTGTGTGGAAGTGTTTGTGAATGAGAGCTGCTGCGTTTTCCCGCTCACTTGTAGAACAAAACAGCAGACAAAAACATTTGGATTCCAACTTAGCTGTTCCAACTATTAGCGTACTACCCTCTTCCTATACATTCGCCTCATCTCTGGAAATTCATTTCATTTTAGTGGGTATGTGTGCTGTCTTCTAGATCTCAATGTTTTCCATTTTTGCAGCTGGAATGAATTTTGTATTCAGTTGTCCATCGTCATCCATGCAACAGTGGATTGTATTGCAGATGGCCGTAGGTGGCGTCATTCATATACCAATTCGGTGGATGCGCCCGACGCGTGTACCAAGTTTCGTGGCCTAGCGGGTCTTCGTAACACTCAACTCATTTGACAATGTCCGCTATTGAGCGTGCAGACGACTCAAAATTTCCTCCAAAGATGATATAGGGATGAAAGCTCTTTGAAATATACATATATGCGACAAATGACATACGGTAGAGATATCTCTATGTGTCATACCAAACTGCTGTATAGTTCCCTGTTTAGCAAGTGGGGGAGGGGGGGGGGGGTCATTACGTCAGTCTCATCTAAAAGCTGGTGCTATATTGATATTTTTGGGAGAAGTTATACCGAAATTACCATGAAGATAATAGACAAAGAAAAAATAAAAAAGCTTGTATAACTGGATTTCATTTTGATGTGTTACGTTCTTAATCTTACATCAAGTTCTTATTTAACATGCACTGACTTAACGACGATCCAATTAACGTTCTTGAAACGTTTCATATTCATAAGATTTAAAATGCCCGTATCAAACATCGACGAAAGTGTCACTTTATCAGGTCGAAATATCAAGTTCTTCTCGGCAGGATTTTGCAACATTTCCTCTTAGCATTGCTGTTCATTTGCCTGTTGTGGGTTTTTTTTCCCGAGTCATTTCCCACCAATCCTCGAGTTTAGTTTTTTGTTTTGTTTTGTTTTGTTTTGTCGGTTTTTTTTTTTTTTTTTTGGTTTTTTTTTGGGGGGGTGCAATCCCAGCAGTACCAGCCATGACAACAACTAACATTGCAGCGAGTCATTCAAAGTCAATAAGAATATTCGTGTTGGAATCTAACAATATGCTTCATGCAATTTCAAACAACACTGGCCGCCGCCAGACAAAATTATATTATACAACAGCAATCATGATTACTTATTGAAAAATGCTGTACAATTCACAGGATGTTCATAATTTTTTTTTAAACTAAACCGAAATCTACCACATGAATCTTGCGTATTAATTCTGTCAAACGCTTATACGATGTCTTTGAGCAAATTATGTATACCGCTTGATTATAATTATGTGTATTATGTGGGTATAACAGTCTAACAACGAAAGACTTTTACCGGATGACATTGTTTTCATGTCAAAAAGCTTGACTATGATTATGTGTATTAAATATGTGGGTATAACAGCCTAACAATAAAAGACTTTTACCGGATGACATTGTTTTCATGTCAATGTAAATAAATTTCTGGATTTGTTCCGTTCTAGACGTGGTTATAGATGAATACAGTTCATAATGTGAGTTCAAAGTGACCCTATATCATTAGCGCTCTCATTTTCAACAAAGTTCCACGCGTACATACGACCAGTGGTTTGTGTTAGAATCTCGTGCATCAGAAATAACATAAAATTTAGACCACGAAAATAGAAGTATAGGATGCGTTTGCCGTGAATACGACAGTACACGCATTGAACGTGCTCTAGCTGGCTCTGTGACGAGAGTATGAATCCTTGGAATAGAGTTTCAGATAGATCTCTAACGTGTTAGTGTCTATTTTACCAAGTAATAATTGAAGATGAAAGTTTGAAGCCAAGGTAGCAGGATGAACATTTTTAATCTAGGCTTCTGCCAATTCCCAAGAATCTGTAAGAGGTTAGTCTTCATTGAAAGCTTGCATTTTGTAATTTTAACGTTAGTTGGCTAGACCTTTCCTTTGATAATTTGCAATTAATTTTAATTTGCAAATAATCTTACACAATGTGCTTATAAATGTTTTGAAGTAAAATAGTTACACTTTCATGTTATCAAGGAAGGAATTACTTTGTGTGTGGGAGCACATGATAGGCCTACAGAGACACAATGGGGGGGGGGGGTTGAGACAGAATCTTCAAAATCAGGCATCTTTTTGAAACTTCTCATGGATTTTAAGTGATAAGCTACGTAATTGCTATAATGAGCAGGTAGATTGGTGATTTTGATTTCAAGTTTGCTCATGGCAGATCCAGCTCATGGTTGCTTTTTATTTTTTTATTTTTTTATTTTTTTTTTTTTTGGGGGGGGGGAGAGCTTGGTACAACAGGGCCTATTGGGGTATAATTTCCCCATCCCATTGGAACATCAGAACCTCCACATTACATAATCTAGAGAGAGAGGGAGAGAGAGCTTACAGAAAAAAAAAAGAAAAAACAGGTAGACAGCTCATGTAAAAATTGCAGAAATTAATCGTTTCAATGCTGAAATAAGATTTTTTTTTCTCTCCTTACAAAATTTAGGTATTGCATTCACTTGATTAGACTGGGTATTATACATTACAGCACAATGATTTCATTCGTCTGCGTGGAAAGAAGCAAAGCTTATAATCACAAGAAAACTGTGATTTCATTGTATCTTTAATTTCTACGAAGTTATGGAGTATCTAAAATAAGTGAGTGAATGAATTAATGAATGTGAATGACGAAGGGTTAGTAAATGTATTTTGTGTGAAAATGAAGTTTTATTCCCTGTACAATTCTTCATATAACTCAACAGGTGGTGAAAAATTGAATTTAAAGCCCATTAGGATTGTCTTGGAAAGCGATGACACCAAAGTGGATGACAATGATGTCCTGACGACTGTGAAATCCAGAGTAAGACATTGCCTCTGCTGGCAGAGACCGAGGCATGATGCAGTCAGCAGAGCAAATCAACTGGTGATACACCACTGTCTACTACCCATGTGGAAAATTGGAAGTCAAGTTAGTACTCAAAATTGCAGGGCCAAATCAATAAAAATTATGTACTTAAAGAGGATGTAAATGATTTTCTATAAAATGTAGATTTTAGATGCTCTGTTTTGAATTCTTTTTTTTTTGGGGGGGGGGGAGGACCTACTCCCAACTTTTTTCCTAAAATATATAATCCAATCCATTACAACAACAACAACAACAACAGAAAATGGAAAATTGATTTATTGCAAATATTGTTGAAAGTGTAAATTACAGATGTGAATAGCTACTCTCAAGAGACAAAGGATACAGTAATGGTCGTAACTCTGCTTGATAACGATGATGAATAAGAAAGAAGCAGCAAAAAGATCTGCATTATTTCCAAAAAAGTCTTGTAGACCTGCTAGGAAATACAGCATTCGGTAGTTATTTTTTCTGAGACATTCTTGAAATCGGTCACATGGAAAGAGGTATAGAAATGTAATACAACACATAATACGGAAAATAGGGAGGAGTCTTGCGACTGACCGACAAAATGACATATTGACAAGGGAGGAGTCTTGCTGATCACATCGCGTATTCATGACAGTCTTGCATATACCCTCCCGCCTAAGTTGCAATGAATGATTTTCTCAGGTTTGAGTTTCTTCAGTTTGTCTCCCTCTACAATGAAAATTTGTTAAGATCGCAACTGCTGATCTGTAAATTAACAAACATGTCGGAAAAGAGGAACCAGAGGGACTCGAACCTGTCATCTACTGCTTTCCAGGCAGCGACACTACCACCAGGCTGTCCCTGGTTGCCGGCAGTGACACGATGAACATGGAACAAAATACCCAAGCTCCGAAATTCCGACATTGTTATGTTAAGTAGTCCAAGGCGGACAAGGCATAGGATAAATGAAAGAAAGATATTATATAATAATATCTTTCTTTCATAATGATTTTCTCTTTGTTCACGTCCTCTTGTCTTTACCAAAAATCTAGCTGTGTCGAGACTGAAATTAGCCCTCCATACCATGATTAAGTGGAGTATGATGAGACTGATTAGACTCTAATAGACTATTCATGTATACCCATTGGCCCGAATTCACGAAGGTGGTACAAATGAAACCATGGTTTAAACCATGGACAAAAACCATGAAGCGCAATATGTCGCATGGAATATTTTGTTACGAAATTGGTCATTTCGTGGACGAAATGTTCATTTAGTTACAAAAATGTTGTCATTTCGTTACAAAATAATCATTTCATCGACGAAATGACTGATTTCGTAACGAAATATTCCATGCGACACTTGGCGCTGCATGGTTTTTGTCCATGGTTTAAACCATGGTTTCATTTGTACCACCTTCGTGAATTCGGGCCATTAATGAGTTTGACTTCCTTCTCCCAGGTTCAAGCAAGGTAGAAGTTTTTTCTCACTCATCCCCTTGAAATCCACTAACATTCTTATTTTTCTCAAAATAGCAAAAGTGAAAAAAGTTCATACAGTACTGTTAGCCTATTATACATGTACTTCCAGTGATCGTCGCAGTTAAAAGAACAATCCGCGAATATCAAGTTCCATTATTGGTACTGATAAGGGATCGTAGATGTTCACCACAGGCTGTACAGTGCTGTGAAAACATTTTTTTTTTCTTCTTTTTTTTTGTGATGGAGTGCATCATCTACACTCCCTGTACCAATACGCCCATATATTGTGCATTGTATAATTTGCGGTGAGCCTAATCTGGTTCGGATATCCCAAAGCACTTTACCAATAATTGATGCAATCTGCAAGGTTGGCGTGGATTTGTTCAAAGATTGCAGTTATGTTCCTGGAGGTGTTACATACATTGTGCCACGCTTCTGAAGCATTGAGTTACAATTCACAATCAACAAGTTTGTTTGTTTGTTTGTTTTACAATACTAAGAATGAGTTCTGAATACAGTAGAAAGAAGGCGATTCTTGAAAGCAGGCCAAGAATTACATGTGACTGAAAAGTAGCTTTTAAATGCAATATTTTTTTTTTCCAAAGTGAGTTGTGTGCGATTTCCTGCAAATACAAATTTCACTGTGTGTGTATCGGAGTGAATTCAATTTACAATATGTCTTCGTGTACACGCCTGTGACTCCCAGGTCTCTTGCATTTAACTCAGTATGATGTCATACAGCAAAACATGGTAATATCTAAAGGATTTTAAGTTATTATTTATCAGATGTTGCCCAAGCTTTGACCGATGTTTTGATAACTTGCATTCAGGGAATTGCCTCTGACTCTTGCAGCCAAAATGTTTGTGAAAGCTAACCCAGGTCTTCCTTGGTGTTATGCAATGTAAGTGTGCTGCTGATTTTGGTACATACTGGGTAAATTCTATAAAATGCCATGCGTTTAACTCATTCCATGCAGAAGTGGAAAAAATCCACTTTACATTATTAAACACAAGGGAATCAACGTTTGATGAGTAACATGTCTCATGTAAACACTTAGAAATTGGCATGTATGAATGTATGTGTAAACATGTCTCATATAAACACTTATAGCATAAGGTGTAAAAATGTCTCATATAAACACTTAGCATGTATGATGTGTGAACATGTCTCATATAAACACTGAGAAATTACCATGTATGATAATGTAAACATGTCACATGTTTAGTGTATATGCATTTTTGTGATCGATCTAAAAATCAGACACGTTTTCTAAGAATAAACACTAAAATGGCAAATAAACATGTCGCAGTGTTTTTAATCTGTCACAGCCAATAAACATGTCTCAGTGTTTACATCTTAAACAGTGCGTCATGTTTATTTTTTGGTTCAGTGTTTAGATCTTAAACATTGTGGGTGATTATGTGACTTTGCGGTGTTAAGTATTTCAACACTGTGTGATTATGGTGTAAACGTTTGGTGTTTAGCCTATAAATAGAGCAGGTGTTAATATATTTTTAAACATCAGAACCGTTTAAAACATAAACATGTGTGTGTGATAAATACCTACGGCGTGATGAAAATAAGCACAGCATATAATGTTTAGCTCCTAAACATGTTCAATATATAAACGCGTCGCAGTGTTTTAAAACTGTCACAGAAAAGTGTTTATTTGGTGTTTAGAAACTAAACATTTTTTTTTACAGTGAAGGAACGCACGAACGAGGCAAACATTAAAAACTGAAAAAGTACAACCCACCATATCGTCCTTGAAGAAAGACTAGTTTTGGAGAAATACGAAAATGATTCACGTGAATACACATAAACACAATAGTCATAATAGTATGGATACAACGATAGAAAAGCATACATATTGCACGTATATCTTACGATGATTGTGATTAATGACCGGGGATAATGATTAGACATGCATGGTTGTCTGTACCACCAGTATAGTCCATCATTAGTAAACGTATAGGTTTTGTGCTTCCGTGAATTCTATACATGATTATTCGCTCTTGTTTCCTTCCAAGTAAACGAGTGGATAGCTTATTATATTCCATTATCAGAAACGCTGCTACAGTGAATGTTAAGCAAAATATTTAACAGCGGACAGAAATTGCGTATCATTCGTAATGGGGACAGGTATATAGGACAAGTCGTAGTGAGTGAAATCATTACAGGGTTTGACACGAAAAAAGCATGTTTGTTATCATTAAACTTTAATCATTACAGAGAATTTTCTCTGAAACCAGGATCTTCTTAAGCATGCGTTTATGTAATGCATGCTGTCTCCCATCGTACAGGAGACAAGTGTTACCAAAATAAACTATTTTGTGGTGTTGTCTTCGCAAACGATGCGCACGGAATACTTTAATATGACGAAAGTATACCCTAACCCCCATCCCAGCACCCCCCCCCCCCCAAAAAAAAAAATGGCTCACCAATAACTTTGATATACACTAAAGGCAAAAGTGAGGCAATGGAATCGTTCACTTTTCACTCATCACGAAATGAAAAGGATCTATCACTGCAAGATGACGTCTGGACGGTGTCTTTATAATTTAACACCATCAAGCTCTTAAAACGATAAAAATTTGAATTATCAGCTTTCATAGGCATGTGTTATTGATAGGGGTCTTTAGTTGTGACTTTTTAGTAGATTGATATTCCTTATAACTTGACCGAAAGATCGGTCTGTATACTGGTCGTCGGGAATATGTTTCGCGGAGACTACGTCTGGCTTCACGGAAACTCCTGGAGAGCCATAAATGTCAAAAAATGATTAAAAACAAAAATCCTCCGGACAGACGATTTTTTGGTCTAATTCCTACCATGCCTACCATAGTTCCACTATTTGAGCACGCCCTCTGTAACCGATATAGAGCAACATTTTGATCCCACTCCACTGTGGCACTTGGTATCCCGAACGCGAGGATTATCATGTACTTGTATAACATTATTGTGACGCCCGCTACCATCTTATTACTGATCGAGTATGTAGGCCTACATTTTTTTATGATAACAATCCGATATCCCTCTGCTGTGTAATTTTGTCTGTAATCTGAGCAATACGCGATGCATGCAGACTTGCATCTAAAGTGTATAATAAGGGGGTCAATTTATAGATTGATTTAAAGACTCTGTGTGATGGATCTTCCTTATCAAGATTATATCCATGTGTAACGTGTGCATATGAACCCCGGGTGTGAACGAATGCCAAATTACACTTTTTTTCCATAATATTATGCATATATCAATGCATAATCAATAAGATAGTGTGCTACATAAAGAGAAATGAACCACTAAGCAGAAATACAATCCATCAGTCCATGCAGAAGAAACTGGGAAAGGCACGCTTCATACAGCGCCATGACAGCAGCGCAGCAAGAGAGGGAACGTCATTGAACTTTCAGCCAATCAAATCCACGCTTTGATAAAAAGAAAATGCAATAGATTCTTCATGTTGTTGTTGTTTTTCTATCTATTCTATTGACGTTTCATTCATGGATGAACATTTTGACATGCATAGATATACGTAAACAAGATCGAGGTGCACTTATTCGATACTATTGGTATACTGCTGGGTTTTGGTTGTTTAGAAAGTTACGAATTTTTTAAGCTTCGGTGCCGCCACGTTATAGATGAGAAGACTACAATGCAGCATTTTGTGACGTCACGTGTAAAGACAATAGATTATATAAGAAAAGAAAATTTACGTAATTATTTTAACTTTTCTAGTATTACAAAGGGGAAATTGACTTACCTCTAAAAGGGGATTGATATTACCCTTGATATTATGCCACTAAAGAAGTTCAGGGAATGTGTATACGTTTCAGTTTTCAAGAAATGACATTTTGTGGAGTTTTCTTTGTATGGTTTTCCATACGTGAGGTTACTAAATGCTGTATGGTCTTCTCATCGCTCAATGGCAGCACCAATTAAATTTTATAAAGTCAACTTTTCAATGGATTGTCCCATTCAGTCCTCAAAGTTTCACTGATGTGTTGTAGTGATTACTGCATTTATTGAATTGAATCAAATTGAATTGAATTGAATCAATGTGAATTGAATTGAACTCCATTCACATGTATGATTAGATTTGGGTTTCATTCCCTGTTATCCCTGATGGTCGAGCCAACGAACGCGATCACCCGATGGAACGAAATAAGCCCTTGAACAGGTCTTAAAGATATAGATTTACAATGTGTAATGCAGCCAGTCTTTCGTTGTTACTTGAAAGAAAAAAAAAAGCTGTGTAATCATGAGATGCGACATGCTCATTATACCACTCGACAAAGTTACGGGTGCACTTGAATTAAAGTCGTTTTATTGGGTTTGTAGAGATGCGATTTTCCTATGTTATTATCGATGATATTATTATCAATATCGATCCATTGCAGAAAACACTAATTAAACTATACTCAGTAATTGTACGCCAAAGACGCCTAAAGTGCAGTATACAGCGGCAGTTGAAAACAGGACATGTTATAGAGACACAACTCACAGAGTGTGCAGAAGTTGCTTTTGTTGGGGTTTATCCCAGTACATGATAATTATATCGGGTTGATGTTATAAGAGATTGGTGGGGAGCTTACCTTAGTCTACAAATCTGTATTTGATTCTGTTTTCTTTCAAAAGTGGCACCCGGCCGTTATCTCAAATTATTGTGAATGCTTTTCCCTGTTATTGTGTGATTTCAACACATAATTCGTAATTATCATTTTATAGAACGTAATTTATTTCCATGGCTCTTGTTATGTTGGGACTCCACTGCATATGCAGGTAGACATTTTCGTTGTGTTGTGTTGTGTTGTATTGTATCGTATTGTATTGTGTATTGTATTGTATTGTATTGTATTGTATTGTATTGTATTGTATTGTATTGTATTGTATTGTATTGTATTGGTTGTGTGTTCATTTATGCTCCATTGAGCATTATACTTTCACAGGTATGACTTGTTTCATGGCAAATGTTACAGTTTTCAATAAAAACAGAAATACAAAATAAAATCGGGTTCGACTTTACTGCATAATCCCCCTCTAATAGGTCTGTATCACAATACCGTCAGATACCATTCACGTTTGTTACCAGACAGATGTCTTGAACACCATTTGCCCTCCATTAGCCGTTCAAGTGTGTCAATGTCATGAGTCATAGTTCAACGTCACCACATACATATGGCAAGGATGGTACAATGTACTATACATAATTATAACAGACCTATTAGGCATTATTTACATCATTATGCAAGGACCGAATTCGAAGGGAGCGGGAAGTCAATAAAGTTGGAAACTTAGCAGGGAAGTCGGCTTATGTAATGCGTATAGTATTCGGATACAAATCCAGGGTCGCGTACTTGCCTGTACTGTCTGAATAGTCTTGAAATTCCTGCATTGATCCTGCATTGATTGGATGCGTGTTGTATAGAAGAAATTCACGTATGGAGTCTGTATAAAGACTAAGGAAGACATACTGTCATCGGACGCATGCGCAGTCAAGGCGTAAAGATTCAGAGGCGGTAAAATAAACAGTGGGAAGATTACCTTCTTCTCTGGCGGGTCTCTAGACCTATAACACTGTCTCATCGTTTTTATCATTCGCAGGGTTTGTGTGTTCTTCTTCTTCTTCTTCGTGTTGTTTTTGTTGTTGCATTTTTTACTTTGTGTATACCAATCAGAATCTAACGTGAAGAGTGTTAATTTCGCAAAGCAGAAACGAAGAAAAAGAGAGGATAAAATAAAGGTAATGATAACACGCAATTAAGGACATTAATCTTGTGATTACCCGATGGTGAATATTTTTCGTATGATAGCGATTCATCAACTAACACTAACAGACAAAAGAAAAATCAGTTGATTTGGATTGATGACGCGCATAGGTCTTACAGTGATGGCGTATAACCACATAGGCCCTACAATGATGGGAGATTAGGTTGGCTATGAATAGACGTTTTCTTCAGGACAGGTTGGCAATTCGGTTAGATTGGGAGCTACAAGTTTAATTGGGGCATTTGTATTATCGATTATTAGAACGCTAGAGAAAGACAAATATACGACCTCAGAGTAATTACAGCTATTTTGATGCTAAACAGGGAAGATGTAATAATTACAACACGCTCGCGTGTTTCGATGCTTAAAATAATTGTGAGATTTCAAGAAACTGCATCCCCGCAGTACACCCCCGTGTACACTTCAAGGCATATACCTCAATTGAAAGACATGTAATGACCAAGAAAAATAAGGGTAGTTACATGTGGGAAGTGATCGCTATCATAGATCACCATTAACATCAATAATTGAACTCGGATGAACGACGCGGCAGGGAACACGAATTAATTCTAGATAGGCCCTAATATTATATGCTCAGTCAAAAAAAAAAGAAAAAGAACATGACGACAGACAGAAAGAAAGAGAGGAAAGAAAGAACGAATGAATAAAAGAAGAAAGAAAATGAGGGAACCTCTGAATAAAAAGAGCAAATAAAAGGATAAGATATGATGCATAATCAATGATGCGTGAGACATTCACATTGTTTCTACAGATTAAAATTATCGCTTGCTAACCCAATCGCGATCTGGCTCGCCTGTATGTTGCTGACTGCTGAAACGCGGGCGAAACCCCACGCCAGCACCACGGGCCAATCTGGGCGTGCTGGCTGCTCTATACATGCCTACCCGTGCGCGTCCCTGGGAAACTTTCTGCATAATTAAAAGTGTCCCCGCGATGAAGCCCATGTCGCTATGTCGGATGTTGCGCGATACGGGATGAATTGGAAAAATCTGGAGAAGGGGCAACATGATGCAGGCACTGTCCCTCGAAACCGCATCAACTCATCCCTCCCAGACATCAACATAAAAATAACACGCAGCGCACCGCATTGAGGTAATTTACACGTTGCATTATGGTTTGTTTACACAGCAGGTGACACTGTTGACGTCATGAATATAGGAGACGGAGCACGACTAAGAACAACAACATGCCTCCACCGCCATGTAGCCCAGAAATGCAGACATATCTGTTTGTTTCGGGATTTCCACTGCAATGTACGTATTAGAGAAACAGAGTATACATATTTCAGTGCATGTACCTAATTTTGTTCTGTTTCGTGGAAAATAAGCGCATCAAATCACAGTGCATATTCTCAATTCCAGCGCACTGATATTTCCATTGTTTATCGTTGTCAGGTTCAGCAAGAAGCTGTACACAGGCTCAATGTCTTTTGCATTCAAGAAACTAGCTGATTTAGGTTTCTTTTACGCCTTGATGAATTGCCGGAGTACATCTCCTAGACGGTGAGTGTTTGCCTTATGTATCTTGTATATCCTAAAATTGTCATAAACTCACATTACAATGAATTTTCGCTTTATATTATGTATTTTTGTTGTTATTTGTGCTTTCAATGGCTTTCTATTCCGATAAATAATTTGCATAGGAAATGCACGCTCATCGCGCGGAGCCGCGCAATTTGTATGGCCCTCGTGGGTATGGATGGGTAGGGTAACATGTGACAGTTGCCGAGCTCGAATTAAACACAGTCGTTTCTCAACTTTTGTCGATGAAAAATTCTGTTTTCGATGAAAAGAATGAATATCAGTAAAGAAATATGTACGGAGTTAGATCACCCTGTACTCTTCCACTGTCATGTTTCTGCAAAGGAAGGAGAGCGATCGTAACTTCTGTCTGGGGGTACGGTAGTTGCTCGTTATCTCGGCCGAACTGTCAGGCGTGGTGTCTTATGTCGCACCGCTTCGCCCTGCGTGCTACGTGCCGTACATTCCACTCGCGAACGTGCAAACGACACCGGTTTACGAAGGGCGACTTCTCGAGCGAGTACAACGCACATATTTATCTCGGCTAGAGCTCTGTCGACTGTAAGACTGTGACCCGTTCCTTAGACGCAGCCATAATTTTGCTATCTAGCTCTCTGAGTTTACCTGGGATTCACTGAGTAGATTTCTTTCACACTAACAATTTCTTGTGGTGGTGCAGTTTGTTGAACTTTAACGTTACAGCCAAAGTTCTACAGGAATAATGTTAGGAATATTTTAACCTTCTTTTTTTTTGTCTTGAGACTTGAGAATGCATGTTCTTGATTTTTAGGACACAGTGCAGTATTCAGTTGATTGCTCAAAATGCAGCGAATGTGAGGTTGAGCTTGAGATGTAGAGAGTTACTACTAGCAATAGCACCTGTCACTTTATGTCCATTTTGTCGGAATGGACATCAATTTACTCGGGTTACCCCGTTGCATACTACACAGTAAAATACAGGGCAGTGCAACAAAGCTGAAACTGTGAGACAACACCACTACTAGACAGGGTGTTTTGAGACTTATTTCTTGTAATTGCCCGAATGGGCATTTTTTAATATTCATGTATACAGGTCTAACAGGAAGCCATTTTAATTAGAACTGATTAATTTCGATGACGTTGAGACTGATACTCCCGATAGCTTCTTGGCAGCTCTTTGTACGTTGGTTGTATCGGCAGGGTGTCCTGCAGTCTCTGACCGGCATCTCTCACCAAATCAATGGCCATGAACATCACAGTTGCTCTTACTGGTGTATAGAAACTGAATAGATTTCAAAGCTTTAAAATTGTTCTTTACCCATTGAGGACGGATTGATTTTGCTACAACACGCATTTCCCACAGACACCTGCCCGAGTATACTCGGGATTCATCCTCAATGAGTTAACAGAGGCTTTCTGTGATGTAACAAAATTTTGACTGTAATAGATTTCTCTACTGGTTAAAGGATTGTAAGCAGCAAATGTGACAAGGTCAGATAGGATGAATATTACTTTGGATGAGATACCTTTAATTCTAAGCAAGCATAACACTACCATTTATCTTGATGAGGCAGGTGTTGGGGTGGGGGAGACACTTACCTACGGAATTTGTTTGTGTACGAATGTACCGCAGACAACTGGAGTAGCACAAATCGACAACAACTGGATGAGGTTGATACAGTTGTATGTAATGGTATTCTTTCAAGTATTTGTGGAAATTCTGTCATTTGTTACTGGTCTGAATTAGATAACCTTGACTTTTAGCAGGACCCTGGGACTGGACAATGTGAAGTCTCTTATAAAAATCTAAGTATATTCTTAATGGTTTTAAAGCATAGTAGTACTGATATGAGTGTTCATTTGTAGACACATTTTTATTGTAATGTAGCAGGCATTAGAATCTCCTGGAGCGTATTTTTCTTTCTTCCTTTGCCATACCAGTAGAGACTCGCCAAGTAGCCAGAAAGACGCAAGCGTGGACGTCACCATTAGCAGTGGCGTCTAATCACCTATGTAACAGCTTCAGTACTCCACATGGAGTATGAGGAAAACATGTAACCATATCATTAGTGGCAGAGTGATTGTATAAAGAAAAGTTATCTATTTTTGTTGTAGATTGGAGCACTCCAGCTGCCTGTCCCATTGACACAGTATGTATGTTATCATTGACTGTGCTGAACAGGAGAAAGCACAGCTAATGGTACATTGAACACGTCTTTGTGCTCCCTAGTCAGTTTTTCATAAATTTGTCAAAATATCAGAGAGCTTCTTTATCATGGACTTAAACGGATTTTGTTGTTGTTGTTGTTGTTGTTGTTGTTGTTGTTGTTGTTGTTGTTGTTGTTGAACTTACAAGCTTTAGTGTAAATATTTGCACAAGATTTGTCCCATGTCTTGAGTTTTTAAGTACCAGTTTTTCAAGTAGGTATAAAGTATTTGTTGCTGGTTTTTTTTTTTTTTTTTGGGGGGGGGGATTATCAAAAGTATTAAGAGAAAATATTGCCTTATAGGAATGAAGAGAAGTTGTACACAAAGACATTCGATCAGAATACAATTTGGAGCTCTTCAAAAGACATAATCAATAAAGGTTAAATGAACAATTGGAGGATAATTCTTTTTTAACTTTTTTTTTTTTGTGCTTAGGCCTACTCATTTTATAATGATGTCATTGCTCAGACACACAAAGAATCTTTTCCACCCTTTTCATCCATCCATTCAAAATGCAATTCTTAGCCACATATATCAAAAAGGAAATGAATTAATGAAATTGTCTTTAAAAAAAAAAAGAACGAATGGCCATGATGTAGGCCCTGTACAAGAATACACGTATACACACACAAATTACAATTTTAAAAAAAAAATCAAAATATGCCTAATACATACTGATTGCAGTTCCTTTGTATGGTGCTGCTAGTACAGGCCATAAATTCCCAGTCAGAAAAGCATTATAATCTGATACTCCATTGGAAAATTATGGAAGCGGTATAACTTCCAAATGCACTGACCTTTTGACCTGATTAATGGGGGTGAATGAAATGGGGGAAGAAAGGAAACTTTTAGAAAAGGAAACCTTGTCTTACATGTATCTCTCTTGAATTGTCTGAATGATGCTCTCTCTTTCCTAACCCTCTCTTTTCTCCCCCTTCCCCCATCCTCTCTTTCTCTCGCTGCTCCCCTCCCTCCCCCTCCCTATCCTGCCCCTCCCCCCCCCCCCCCAACCCCCCTCCCTCCCATGGTCTTTGAGGACAAAGAGAGTACCGGCAGTAATTACCTGTAGCACAGAATATTCCTTATCTTAAGAGTTTTCCAATAAATGTGTACATGTGCAGGTATGGAAAGATTATAAATGAAATTTATTCATAACCGATATTATACCTGTTTAGAACATTTCTGGAGTGTCTTCATTGCAACAGGATTCCATAATGACATCAGCAGTAGGGTTTGTTTGCCATATTTAGTTTTACTTCTTTACTTTGATGTGTGTTTTTGTTTTGTTTTTTTAAGTTGAAATTGTGTACTTCAGATGGGTAAGATTCTGTAGAATTCACTGAGTGTTTGTAGTTGCTCCCCCCCCCCCCCCCACACTATCCACCTAGTATCCTCTCCTCTGAATCTTTGATTAGGAAAAAAACCCTATTTGTATTGTGAATTGGTTGTCCAAGTAGTGATAGGGCAGTATAACAGTCTCCCTTCTTCCCCCCCCCCCCCCTCCCCAAAGAGACACAAGAGTTGAAGAGGAAACAAAAGATCCTTTGTGGTACAGTACACACCTTTCAGCATGGTTGATCAGTTGATTGTGCCATATAAAATGCAATCTCCCCATCACTTTAAAAATCAAATTTGCTTTTGATTACTTGGTTTTTTAAGTCAGGTTTTTTGTCGTCAGCACTGAGAATAGTTACAAAATTGCTCCAAATTGCACCAGAGTAGGGTACAATAGGTCCATGTGCTTATCAACACGCTGAATATAAGCAAGAACAGACAGACAATGGCCAACTACTAATTTTCATGTGTCAATCTCTTTGGCTAGTGGCTATATTGATATTGGTATAAGAAGAAGCAGAGACTAAAATGAAGGGGGGGGGGATGTGTCCCCATTTGATTTAGTGCATTTTGTCACACAGGAAATTGAATCCACTTTCAATATGAAAATTTGTGAGCAAGCGGGTGTGTTTGTTTACCCAAGGGTTGTTTTTTTGTTCGTGCTGTTTACCTAGCCAAATGGCTGCAAGAGCCTGTTCATGGGCAGAGAGGCTAGGACAACAAAGAGGCCTGAATGCTCAGCTGTCAAGCTGCGCATATTGCTGTTTGTCCACAAGAGTTGTCGACTGCTGTTGCTATTTACTCTGCCCGATTCGTCATTAGAATATCCAATTTTTGTTCTTGTTCTGTCTTTGATGTTTTTTTTTCTTTATGTGTGTGTGTGTGTGTGTGTCTTGCTCGCTCCCTCACTCTCTTTCGTTTCTTTTTTCTGTGAACCTCCCATCTCTCTCTCTCTCTCCAGCACACCCCCCCCCCCACCCTCCTCATTTTGTATGGTTTTAAACTGTCCTAGTTAATCAAATTCAGTACCTAAAACGGAATGAACATTTTGTACAAGTGACAGAAATATATAGAAAGAGACACGAAAGAGACTATGCATCAATCTTATGTTTGTCTCTGTTTAACTTTTAATTTGTCTCGTTGGAGTTGCTTGATCTCTATATGAAGAGATGATTATTTCTTCGTGAAAAAAAAAAATACAGCTAACATGGCATTAGTGCATGGTCATTGAGCATTCTTTGTAGGGACTGTCATAAGATCACTCTTTTATTGTTGGTGCTTTTCATTTCTAAGTCCAGATGTACAATCAAGGTACTGGTAGGCCTACATAGTACTTTATTATAGTTTAGATTACCATGTCCTTCTCTCCAACGATCAGAAACTTGTCTTGTCAGAAATTTGATGAGTTGCACACTTGGCCCACTGTTTTTCTCCTCCAAGTCGCAGGAATAGAGTACTAGTACCTGGAGAGTCTCGGCTAAACCAAATTCAATTTTGTCAAAATATAGCTTTTGTGCTGTATTTTTGGTAATCATTCCATTCTTTATGCTGTAATATCTTCCTTTTGTTAATGAGAATTGACTCATAATTAATATAATGAGATATATCATACACTGCAACAATGTTAGAGAAAAATCGTTCCCTGCTGTTGCTGTTTTTCTTGAGTTTATGTTGTGCGATATTCATGGTTTGATGAGAGTGCAATATAGCACTGAGAATATTGCAGATAACCCATCCTCATATACATCACCAATCATTTTCTCTGTATGATGTGTCCTTGAGTGCCCTGTTTTGGGAACATGAGTGGTTTGTCAAGGTTTATAGAGACAACACCCATTCTTTGCCAACAAGCATGCTGTGTATCATGGAGACTTATACCAGATTTTAAAATCAACATAACTTTCACACAATCATTGTACTTTCCCCACTATGGGGAGAAATATAGTCTCAGGATTTGAAGGGTTTATATTTCTTTGGATGATTATTATTTCAGGCATCATGGCTAAATATTTACTTGCACGTATGTGTGTATACAATACAGATATCAGAAAATATCGAGGATGTGTCAGAAGCAGACAGAATAGTCAACTGAAGGCAGCTGTGGCCAATATTATGTTCATCTTGGAAATGGATTCCACGTATCAAGACAGAGTGTTGTCAAAATAGAGTGGCTGCAAAAGAGAGTTTAATTTGTAGGCTGCATTTCTGCATTGGTGTCATTGTATATTACTGCATGAGACATAGCCACTAGCATTAGGCCCACAGGTGCACGGCAGTGGGGGCAAGTCATTATTGTAAATGCACCTTGCATTTACTCCTTGTCGTGGCATTAGCTTTTGTGTTTTGGGTGAGATTCAATGCGACTGAGAGACTGGGCCTTGCGTGGTGTTCGCGGTTTTGCAAAAAGAAGAAGATCAACAACAACAATGAAAATGCAAACTTTAGACAGAAATATCATAGAAGGCTGATTTCTTTGATGAATAGTAAGCAGTTCACTGAAGCAATTCCTTTTCAGTCAGCGTCCATGCTTCGCCACCCTTGGTGCACTTTCCCACAGTCCGCGCTGTAGTGTGTACCTCACCTAGCCTTGCGTCTGAGATAGTAGACAGACAAAAATAAAATGACGACTTTTCACCTCCCATTCCTCTTTATCTAGAGTGCTAGCTGTTCATGCGGTAAATGATACCTAATGAGTCATCTTTCCCATGGACGCTCATGCAAGACACCTTGAATGGAGACTAGGCGCTCATTCAGCGCAGTCAATAGTCAGTATTTGTGATTGGTGAAGCGCACCTTTTACCTGGTCTCTGTACACATGCACTTCATACTCCCCTGGTTCTGAATCAGAAAGAACCTCCGCCAAACTTGTAGCCGTTTTGTTTAGAGACACAATTGGCTTTGCACTCTCAATTGCATTGTTAAGTCGTGTGTTTGAGTGACTATTTCAGGTGCTTAGACATGCATTGTGCCATTTATTTATTTTTCTGCTGCAATGATAGACCAAGTACAAAGATGAAGAGATGCTGGCCTGGTGGTGGTGGTTGGGGGGGGGGGGGGGCCTTAGGACGGGGAGCGTTTATTGTAATTACTGGAGTGAGCTTGCTGCCATGGTTTACATCACATGGCTTGATAAGCGGGTCGTGGTTTTGATTTGTCACCCTATGACTGGTTATTTCCCCTAGCAGCCAGATGATATGTACTAAGGGGTTGTAGCTTACTAAATGAGAAATAGATTAAACAGTGTGTGTGTGTGTGTGTGTGTGTGTGTGTGTGTGTGTGTGTATGTGTTCGTGTGTGTCGCAATGTATAAAATGTACATGAAAAAGCATGGGAAGAATTTTTTATGGGAGGGATTTATATGCATTAAAAAAAAGGGAGACAAAAGAGAAAAAGGAACAGAAGTATATGAGTAATATAACAATGCTTTGTATACCATGTTAGCAGCCATGCTGGCATTGAAGAAAACTTAAGCATCCCTCGAGTGCCTGTATTCTGCGGCTTTTTTTTTTCTGATCAAGCATCCATGCACGATGATTTCCCATATTATTGCTGGTATTGTGATTTCAATGACTTAATGCTATTATTACCAGATCTGTCATTGCTTCCTGTCTTCTGACAAGTTATTTATTGCTTCTTTCTTCTTCTCCTTTTTTTTTTTTGGCTCTCTTTCCTACCCCCCTCTTTTTTTAAGGGGGTGGGGGATTCACCTCAAATAATCATTTCTATTCTAGACATACATCCATATGTGAAGAGTTTCAAATTACCGGAGTGTCTATTAGATGAACAGTTCATGTTCTCTGTGTTGTCAGTTTAGAGACAGATACATTTGAATTCTTGGATTTGTGTGGAATTCAACACGTACTTTGATCAGGTTTATGACAGGCATTCGCAAGATCCAAAATGCAGGCAGTTGTGTGAATTTCTGAGTTTCTGGAAAGAGCTTGAGGCGGCCGTGCAGCCAACTACAGATTAAGTTTTCATCTTAGATCTTTGATGTCAGCACAGAAGCAGGAACAAGGTATGTCTTTCCTTCCTTCCGAAAAGAAATTTCGTAACAATGCACTCATACCGTAACATCGGATTTACATTGTCATAGACGGGTTCTGTTGAACAGTTTGTTGGTCGTCAGGGATGAAGGTCAAAGTTGAGGCATTTTCCCTGCACTGGCAATGAATCTTTGTGAAAACAAAACAAAAAAAGGAAAAGGAAACAAAGTTTCTTCGCAATACAACAGTTGTTAGCAATTTGATGTCACATGTTTTGCAGCAGTGCAGGAGCACTTCATACGTCTCAGAACAAAGTGATTTGTTCTAAACAAATGTAAGGGCTTCATCTTCTGAGTTGGGTTTTTAATAATATGTAGTTAAATATGCTATCTATATCAATTGCAGTTATTTAAATGATTGTGAAAGACATTTCACTTATTGGTAAGTAAAACACAGTTATGTCCCCTGAGAAGTTTGCAACTCCAGCCTGTTTGTATGAAGCACTATATATAGAGGTCTAAGATAATGGACAGTAACCATACAGTATTGGTGGAGATGAGAATTGGGCTTTTAACTTTTTGCGAGATATCAAGAAAACACTTGGTACAGAGCATACCATTTTAAGAGGAATTCAAAGTTTATTTGATGAAAATCGGGTTTGGAATGACTTAAACATCCAAAAACAAAGTAAAACAAAGCAAATGTAATAAAGTGTGGGTCCCACACTTTATCAGAATTGCTCTTTTTTTTATATCTCTAGCCATTTCAAAACCAATTTTCATCAAATAAATGTTGAATTTCTCAAAGAATTACACGCTCTTTCATATTTCATAAGAGGTTTCTCATTATCTCACCCAAAAATGTTAGAAACCTTAAATTAGATCTCAACCAAAACTATACGGTCCCTTTAAGCATTTGCCTAAATGAGGAAATTGAGTCAGTGCCATGACAAATTTGAAAAACAATAACAAATAAAAGATATATATATATCAACACTTGAGAAAGGGCGGCGAGACGCTCGAAAATTTGTGTGAAGAAATAAACCGTTGGTGAATACAGCATGAACTTTGTTGCAGCTTTGTTACTTATATATAAAAGTTATATATACTTGTAGATCTAGCCAAAAGAAAAAAATATATATCTTCGATTTGTTTCTAGGGAAAGGTGTGCTTATACATAGCTTGAACATTATATTCTCTTGTTCAGTGTGAAAGTTTATTACATTTGCCCCTCATCAAGCATGCTCTTGAGTTTCATCACTAGGCTTCGTGGGGCTTTTTCCCCCGTAGCGACACAGCAACATTAGGGATTTTCCCCATTGCAAAGCGTTATCTATCAACATAATACGTGTATGATGGTTTTGCGTGACACCCCACAGACAATGAAAAACAATATGTAACAAGAGCAGGAGATATCTTTGAGAAAATATCACATAAAACGTAGTGAGAAGATGCCTGCAGGTAAGTACAGCAATGTCGCTTATACCTCCTACAGGGCTGATGCATTTCCAGCAAGGAGGATGTATGTAGGACCTACTTGTTTTGAGAGAGTTTTCATAGCATAGTGTGTGAGGCAAAGAGCACCAAGTCGTAGGGCAAACTTTGGGTGAAAAGTACCTCACCAGATAACTCAAAAACATTTGAGTGGTCGCAACTGGGTTAAAGCACATTTCTGGACTCTTTATCTTTCATTTATAAGCCACTCTTTTTCTTTTTCTTTTTCTTTTCTTTTTTTTACTTTCAGAACATCTCTAAGGTACAGGTGTATATCCTCCCATAAATTTTCATGATTCAGGCCTAAGAAGTTAATTTTTCATCTTTGTGTGGTATATTTCATTGTGTGTCATTGTGTTTTCATGTGAATTTCTCAAGTCCACTGATATTTATTAGTGTGATTCACAACTCATGAAAATATTGCCAGGCCCATATCCCAGTTGCCCTGTATATCACCTTCAAGGGGAAATCAATAAATTTTCTCCCAAAGAGGGATTATCTTCATTCCATTACTGTGGTGCTCAATGGCAAGGTTTTAACCTCTCGAAATACTGTATACACCACATATTTAGTGAGTCTAATTTTTCACGAATCTGGACTTCCCGACGATATCGCGAGTGGTTAAATTTGCGATTTTGGAGTACAGTACTGAAAGGAGATATGTATGCCTGCACGTCACATTTATGTTGGAATCAGAGTTAATATTTTCGTGTCTTTAAATTTGTGAATAGCACCTAATTTGCAAAATTCTTGAAAAATAAAAACCATGCTAAATAATTGGCATAGACAGTACTCGCCAGTTCCAAATTGCAAAATATCATACTTCATAGTCCCAAAATATATGACGTACAGACTGTACATGGTGCGCGGAGTGTAAGCTAGATCACCAATTGTTATGTTTCTCCTTAAGTTTGGGATATTTACTTATTAGACATTTGTTAAGTTTCAAACAGAGTTATTGCAGCAACCCAGATCCTCCTCCTCATGCAGGTTTCATCATTGTCTGGTTAGAAATCTAGGTCGGGTCGTCTGTTCCATATCAGCATGTTTAACATTAGTCATCTTGCATTTAGTGGTACTTCGCACAATACATTGCATGTCATAGACTGGTACATATGTACATGTACAAGTGTATGAATGACAACCAAACATATATACAATGTATCTAAACTGAATGGTGAAGTGCTTCACTAAATATGCAAATAAAGTAGGCGAAAGCAACAACCAAAGGGGCACACTGCTATAGTGAGTGAACTCATTCGTAAGTTTCAGGTATATGCATCGAAGTGTTTGTTATCGAACGTGCAATGTATAAATAGCACCGTTGCTTCCAAGTGGCAATGCATCATTGGTTTGATACATAGTTACTGAAGTAATGATGACTGACAAAACAAAATGAAATGTATTAGCTTGCAATGTGTACATTTAATTATAGCACCGGTGAGATAAGGCTCAGACAGTGCACAGCCTCGTGATCAGATGGAAAATGACTAGATGTCCATTGATCGGATAGTAACAAAATCATCTCCATCCTTCCATGTTAAGAGCATTAAAAGGGAATAATATGCTGAAAGAAACGACACTTAACCCATTGAAGATTAGTCCCCAGTTTATACTCGGGAAGGTACAAAGTACAACGTATCTATGGGAAATGTGTGTTAATAGCAAAAAAACAAGGAAAAAATGATAAGTTAGCTTTTTTTCCTTTTTTTAAATTTGTATTCCATATTCCACATTTCATACAATTTTGTATTCCATTTGATTTTGAAAAAAGAAATGATTTCGAAAAAAGAAATGTTTTTAACACAATGGTCAGTAACAAAATTGCGCAAATGTATAAGGATGTATAATTGACGTGTAATATGAGAAACCCACTAAAAAGCAAAGCTTGTACGATGTGGGTTCCAAAAATATAATATAGGCTTTAGTACAGTATAGCAATGTCAAAAATGACGTAACATGCAAAAATACAAGATGTCGAGAATATTATGAAATTTACGGAATGTACAAAGTATTATTAGCTTTTAGCAAATCAGTAAATTCATATCTGTTGATATGGTAAAACTTTTACTGGTTTTGCATACTGTAACCCAATTTTGAGATCAAAATTTTTCCATTGGTCTGTCATGGATTTGCACGTTTGAATTTGATTGCATTGATTGTGTGTTCTTTTTCACTTGCTTCTCCGTGAATTGTAGTTCTGTTTAGTCGGGATTGCGTACAATGAACTGTAAGTTTTGGAAACCATCTGAAAATACAGTGTGCAGTTTGTAGGCCAATTACCTGACATTTGAGATCAGAACCAAGGTGTATGATGACAGAGTCTACTCAAATTTTCTTTACAACCAGAACATTTGGGGCTAAGACAGTGTAATAAACGATGGACAGTCCCGTATGTGTAAAATACTTAAAGATGTATTTTTGAAAGTAACTTTGGCAGAGTGTGCAGTCTATTGTATGGTTTAGCCAGTCATGGCAGGTCTACTAAAAAATTCACAGTCAGGAAATTTTTACTTTTGTCAATAACAACCTATGAAAGTGTACAGTTTTTTGTTTTTGTTTTTGTTTTTCCAGAAAGCAAGTTCTGTTCTTTTACAAATGCAGACGTGTTGCTTGACATAATATCACTGTTGTTTGTCTGTAGATATTTGATGCATTATTATCGCATGTCTGCTATCAATAGGTAAAAGTGACACAGCCAAACTTGCTGTGTGTACAAGGAAACCAAGAAAAAAAAAATGTATACAGCTTGCACATAGGGAAAGGCAATGCTCTGCTTGGCAACACTTGGATTGTTTTGTTTTTTCTTCCGCTGATTATTTGAGTGAACTTGATGCCTGATTCCTGTGGCCCTAATTTGGCCATTGTGTTTGGAGGAAACAAAAACATCCCTCGGCTGTACAGGAAACCACTTTATACATGTACTCTGAAAAAATATACTTAAGGCCCCCCTCGCAAAAAGAAAGCAAGAAAGACCTTTAAAAAAAAGAGGAAAAAGACGAAAAGGAAAGGAAAAAGGAAAGATGTTAGGGGGTATCAGGGTATTGTGGATCTGACAACTGTTGGTTTCTGACATTGATGCAAGCTAAAGACTGTACTGTGTTTCTCACCATGTGAATAAGAATTACATAATCATATTGATATGTTCAGATTTTATAATAAAGGAAGACTATGACAGAGGTCTTTGAACTGTGGTCTGATGACTTGAGTCTTGGTGTGCAAAATTCCATCTTTTGATGGTATTTGACAGAGGTTATATGGTATTTGACAGAGAATAAAAACAGGGCATGGCAGCTAGAAAAGAAAAATGACCCAACATGATTATGAATGTCCTTTAACCGAAGTACTGAAATAGTGATACCGCTTGACAAGGGCTTGAAACTTCAAGGATGGTGTTGGCTTGTTTTCAGTATTATTGGTCCTTTGCAGAAATTCACACATATGCCAGTTTGCATGGTATTAACCTGCAGCTAACAGAAGGAAGATGTGTGTCTGTTCGTGTGTTGTCTGATTTCAAGCAAAAACTACCACTGAATGTACAAATGTGATACAAATATTATAGTTTCTTGCTGCCATAACTGATAAAATGAAGAATTTTGTTGAGGATAGAGAGAAATTCAGGTCAAGAGCAATGATATCGAAAAGCGATTGAAGACTTTAAGGGGTACATTTTTTGTAGGAGGAAGTTTTTGACAAGAAATCAAGTTGATGTGAGGATGCTCTTAAAGTTTAGGTAATGGGATGCCCAGCAGTGTGGTAGGACAGTGTGCATATCATTCTAAAAGGGGGGGGGGGGGGGGGGGAGGGTAAGGATGAGCAAGAGAAAAAGTTGTTTGTGTTAAGAAGTATAGGTCTTAAAATTAACAAGGGTGCAGGCGGATCACATGGTTCCCTCAAAACAGTTGAGAAAATGGAATACAAACCTCAGAGGGCAAATAATAAGCCAACAACACCACCAGAGCACCCCCCTAATGAGACTCAGCCTTGGCGAGGGAGGAAAAAACTAGTTCTGAACATCCTGCTGCCAGCCCTGCACCCGCATGTCGAAGTAATTACCCGGTTTGTTGGCTAATAACGTCTTGTTGTTCTGACAGCGTTTGCAGCATGTTCCGTAATTAATGCTCGCTGCAATATTCTCATCCCATAATCAAATATGGAATAATTACATTATGGGATGTTGATGTTTTCTGCTCCGGGGAAAGAGAGGGGGAAAGTGATTGAGTCTCGAGAGGTGTGCTGATTTACTACGCAGCAAGTTCAAGTTCATTTGCTGCAATTCTCTGGGACCTAATTCGAGTAATTGCTTATGAAAATACCAAGTGTGCTCAATCCCTTTTGTTGTATGAGGGGCGCTGCTTTCCTTCTGACTGTGGTGATAAACCGTGTCGATCAGACCTCCGTGCTTGAAACAGCGGAAAGATGGAGATTCAACGACTTGTGTTTGATCGTCTCGTTCATTTCTTTATGCAGTGTGGAAAACCAGGCTGAGGTATCCATCATAATCATATATGGCATAATGATGCTATATCTGCATGTACATTGTAGTATTATGGAATCTCATCGAGACTTTTGATTCAGTGATGAAAGTTACAAGTACACGAAACAGCGTAGTACCCTTTTCTGATCTTCATATATCAATGAACATGATGATTCATAGAGCAAGCTCAGAAAAGGTTTTCAGGAATCAAATTAATCCTTATTCTTTTATTCTAAAATGTTACTTTCAGCGGTTCATCTAAACTGCCCCAGGTGCTGCTCTCCCAGTTGTAGTACTGGGAGATCAGTTAGAATGCATGGAACTTTCTGCACCTCACTTGCCTATGTTGTCGAGAAAGGAAATCATGATCAAGGTTGATGCTGCATATGTGCAACAAAAACAAAAACAAACAAGAAAATGAGAATGGGAGTGCTGTATGTAGCCATGGTTGGCATTCACCCATTGTTAACGCTTGTTTGTAGCTCGACATCATCGGAAATTCGAAGTTTACTTCCTGGAACATTTTGACATGATCCGTTCGTGACACTGCCACTATAAAAACCCATTGTTTTGCCCATCTAAGAAATACATATTATAGAAGCACATGATGAGTCCTGTATAGTTACCATGGTAACACACTTACAAATACACACACACACACACACACACACACACACACACACACACACACACACACACACTCAGACCCTCAATGATGTCCTGCTGGCTCCTGACTCTGCTGTAGACTCATGGCTGAAGCAGAACTGGTCCTGGGACATATGTTCCATATTGGTTGTGCGGTCAGCGATTGGAAGAGAGTGTTTACTTAATGTACTGTATACCAGTGATTCTGAACATACAAGTGTATGTGCACTCACAAAACACAAACACATACATCAGTTCACAAACCCACACACACACACTCACACGCACACACACACACACACTTGCACGTACACACAAATAAACGTGCATGCACCTGATACTGATGTGCTCATGCGACACATCCAAAATTTTGATTACCTTGTTTGTTGCCTATTTGAAAAGGAGCCAAAACCACTCTAGAGTGTGAACAATGTGTGTTCCTGGAGATGAGATGCACTCCTTAGTGAACAGTGCTCAGGCAAGATTTACTCAGATTATAGTAATGACTACAACAGGCATCTTTTTCATATTCTAATGGCTTCAAATAGCCTGGAATTGCTAAGTTATTTTCATACAGGTACAAAAACATATGTTGAAATCGCAAGAGGAGTGTACACTCCTGCTTATGCACTTTATGAGAGTGTGGCTTGCAATATTGTACTAAAAAAAAAAGTTAAAACAAAAATAGTGTTTGCTTCTATGGTCATTTACATGTGTGACAGTTTTTAGACCTTGTTTCGTGATCATTGCTCTAATGTCATCTACATGTCCATCATATTAATTAAGATATCTTCCTGTCATGAATCATTTGGAAGAAATGTCTCAACCTAATCAGAAACCTCTTGAGTCTGACCGTGACATTGTTAGAACGAGTAATGATTTTGAAACAAGACTAAACTCAGCAACTATTGAGAGAGGAAAATCAATTAAAGGACAAGTTCACCTTCATAAACATAAGGATTGAGAGAATGCAACAATATTAGTAAAACACATCAGTAAAAGTTTGAGGAAAATTGGACAATCGATGCAAAAGTTATGAATTTTTAAAATTTTTGTGTTGGAACCGCTGGATGAGGAGACTACTACAGCTTGTTAGTCATATGCGTACAACAGTATAAAGAAAATGTAAAGAAAATTCAACATATTTTCACTTTTTTCGCATAATAAAAGAGCACTTGACTTGCCTCTTTCTAAAGGCAGGGGGAATAATATTACCCATAACATTTGTCGATAACGAGTCGGGGGAATGTGTACTTTTTTCAAAAGATGAAATTTTGTGAAATTCTCTTTATATTTTCCTTATATTGTTGTACGCATGTGACATCTAAGTTATTCACACATTGCAGTAGTCTTCTCATCCAGCGGTTACTGCACAAAAACTTCAAAAATTCATAACTTTTGAACGGATTGTCCGATTTTCCTCAAACTTTCAATGATGTGTTCTACTAATATTGCTACATTCTCTCAATTTTTATGTTTATGAAGGTGAACTTGTCCTTTAAGTATACACTTACACTACAAATCCATCTGCCTACATGGCAAGGGCAACTAGATCAGTACACCTGGCTGTTAAAGTGAATGATATGAAAGAGGACACTTGTCCTTCAGATTATATATCTCTATTAATACAATAGCTCTCTTGCCTGTTCTGCTGAGTGTTATAATTTTGTAAGACTATGTGCAGTGTACAAGCAAAATGCCAAATGCTGAAGAGCATGAAATAATAGCTGTGTATTGCAAGTCGTTACCACCTACACAAGCGTTTTGTTCCTTGTGTACAGTGGCGTATGACACTTGATATTGATAAGATGGGAATATCATCAGACATACATTGTCCATTTGCCGAACAATTAGTCATGCGTCATTCTAGTTAATGTGCAGTTGTGACCAGTCTTTACAGTGCGCCATAGCCTTTTCCTTTCGTGGCTGAGCCCACGTACCCTACGATGGCGTAGACTCCAGCGACTCTCCCTGGCGAGTCCCAGGGGGAAAGCTACGTCACTGGCAGCTCGAGCTCCCTGGCATGTGTCCTGAAATTAATGATCACCGGCGCACTCTTTAAGGGGCTGTAAACAAGATTTGTTTGTGTCTGGGCCAGCCCATTGGAAGCATCTGCTCGTTAACCCTTTCGAGTTCATTAGCCATCCCCTTACTTCTCAACGTTTCCCCGTTTTCTTTCCACGCTTTGAAGTTGGAACGATTCAGATGTGAGATTTCCTCTGCATGAACAAGAACCTTGTTCACTTTGACTGATACCATCAAGTACTCAAGTTTGCCCACTTTTGAACGCTGTTTTGATTCCACTTGACAGTGCATACATGTTATGGTATATTGAATGTCAAGCATGTCATTTGGCAAGATTTCTCACACAGTCCGTCATGGCTGATATTGATAAAATCTCTGGATATTTTCTTTTCATAAGTTGATGATGGTCAAATTATGGCAAAAAGATGCCATTGAAAGCCAAATTGGGAATTTTTTTCCCAATCTTACAAAGGTAAGACATTTTGGGCAGTAAAATTTAGCTTCATGTTGCTTCAGTGTGGGTTTTACTTTTCTTCCTTTCTTTTCTTTCTAGTTTCTACTATGAGTCCAGTCAAGTAATTATGTATAATTCAAGTATTAAAAAAAAAAAAAAAATTGGCTTGACAGATATTGTACTTCTTATCCACATGAATCTGTAAACATCCCTTGCTTTTTCTAACAAAGTTTAAGAAATTAAAAGTCATAAGTCATAACCAGTCTTCTCAGTATAGACATATTTAGAATTCATCATTGTTCCAGCGCATGCGTTACAACATATGTACGTACCGGCACTCAGTCACTCATGTACAAAAAGTTGTATTTCTCCCCCACTCCCCACCCTTATTCACAGCAACTTTTTGTTTGGGAGAAAAGTTTCAGAGTATTCTAAGGCAAATGGACACACACATCAGTCACTTCTCTTTAAGACCGACCCTGATGCGAACTCCAATTCTGATGTTGATTTTTAGAACCCACCCCAGTTGGTGTTAATAGCGAAGGCTGGATATCTACCGGTACAATGCCCCTTGAGAGCCGGTTGTGCGGGTTAGAGGAACGCATCCCATTTTCCCAGAATTGTGACGGGCTGTGACAGAGTGAATGAGTTAGGACTTTGGGTTTGTCTGCCCTGCGGCCATATCATAGGAAGTCCAGTTTCCTCTCTCTTGTCATATGTCCTGAAATCTTTGATTCACAGAATGGATCATTCTGTTGATGTTTCTGGGATCCATTCATTGGAAGCATACATGTACAATGTATGCACACCAGCAGGCTGTTGGACGTACAATGTGTATTGTAGAGAATGCTATTGTTTGTGTCAATAGCTTGCTGCTTGAAACTTGTGTTAGCTGTCAGTGTCACAGCACTTTGCTCTCCTCTTTCCAAAATTCTTTTGTTGAATGTAGACCTCAATGCAAAATGTTGCACTTGATGAACGATTAGGATACAGCTGTGAGATAAGATTCCATGTCATTGATTACATACAGTGAGTGTTTACCCTAGTCCTTTTAATTTAAAACATGTGACTGACCCATATACTGTATACGCTATATATTTCGCGGGGGTTTTATTTTCGCGAATTTCGCGAGTCGGGAGCTAATCGCGAAATTAACAACACGCGAAAATATTACCTTCCAAAATGAATCCCTTGCCTTGATGATACGAACATTTCAGCACTAATACCATGTCACGGCTTACCGAACAGACCATACTGGCTAAGCTTGTTTACGCACGTCCACGTCTCCTTATGAATACAGTACTGTAGAGAGCCAATCCATTATTGCAAGGGGACCACTCGTCAGAAATCTAGCGCGATGGACTTAACCACTTCAAAATGTTGAATTCTAACTTACTAGTTCGCAGAGTTTGGCAAGTCTTTTTCATGCAGTGTATAACTAGTATCATTCTTATTTGCTAGTAAGTTGAAAATTCACACTTTCTTTCCCACTTTATATTTTCTCTGGTCCCCCAATCGCGAATTTAACCACTCGCGAAAATGTGTGACAGCGGCAATTCGCGAAAATTTATGTACGCGAAAATTATAGCGTATACAGTACTTCGAAAGGAGTAGGCCTGCTGTAATTAACCAGATATGTTTGCGTGCACTTAAATTTTGCGAATTTCGTGAGAGTCAAGATTTGCGAAATTGAAATGCTCGCAAATGTTCTCATCTACAACATGAATGCCAGTGGCAATAAGCGACAATTTCATGCTGCGAAAAAGGCCATCAGCTCCAATTTGTGAAAATTTAGAGCTTTACATATAATGTACAGTCAAACCTGTCTTTTAACCCACTGAAGACAGTCCAGAGACTACTCGGGCAAGAGTCTAATGTATGCATGTTGTAGCAAAATCAGTTTGTCCTCAGCGGGTTAATAGTGACCACCTATCCAAAGCAGCCACCTGCCGTATACGACCACTAAAATCAATTCCCTTTGAGAGAAAAAGCATGTTGAAGAACCTGTCTATAGCGGCCACCTGTCTATAGCGGCTACCTGTCATTTTTTGGTGGCCACTATAGACAGGTTTGACTGTATCATTATTGATATAGTCAAAGCTGTTTGGCATTCATGTCGAAAAACGTAGAAATTGTTTTTAATATAGATGCAAGTAATCAGGATGCAGATTTATCCTACAACAGATTCACTTCTCTTTCTTCTCTTGTTTTGTGGGGGGGGGGGTGGTTGAAGACAATATGTGACCTTGAAAATGTTGGGTGCCTTCATTGTGCTTAAGTTTAAGAATTAATTAGAAATGTCCATGTCAACTCCTACAATGTATAGTCTTAACAAGTGACTCTCATGGTTCCATAATCAAAGTATTGTGGAACTTTTCAGAATGGAATGTCGCCTTGCATTGTACATTGTTGATTATACGCAAAGACAGTGCTACCACTCAATATGGAATGATTTCCACAAAAGAGATTACTGTAAAACAAGGAATTTTCACATGCATTTTAATTTCGCGAATTTCACGAGTGCCAAAATTCGCGAAATTAAAATGCACATGAAAGTTTTTGTCTACACTACATGCATTGAACGTCAGTGGCAATTCGCGAAAATTTCTTGCCACGAAAAAGGCTGTCGGCTCCAATTCGCGAAAATTTCATGCCGTGAATATATCATGTTTTACAGTAATCTGCATTCTTTCACAAGCATCACAGTGGACCTAGAGAGCCATTTGAGCCATGTCTGGTATTCATTGTCAAAATGGAATCCTATGGTCATGACAAAATGATGGTTCAAATTTGATTTCAAAAAATAAAGTAATGTTGTAAATGGCACACCCTCGGCATCTGATTGTGTGTAAATGAATATTAAAGCTCATTACATTCAGTAGCGGTACATGTAGTAACTGTTCACTGCTTTAAATTATAACACATTTTTACACATTTATACATTGCACATACAATCTATCATGATTGCAGAGGAATGTTTTCATAATGCCATAGGATAGTTTGAGAATTTTAAAGGTCTGGAGTATTCAAGACTAGCACTCCAACAGGTTGAATGGATTAGTGTTACTGCCACCTATAGAGTGCATTGACCCCAAGGAGAAGTCTGTCTGACCTCAAATTAGAAAGGTTACTCTGAGCTGCCCCTCAAGAGAGCTTTTGCCCCCAATACTATGTTACTATTTATAGCTCATGGCTATACAGGCTGGATTTCTGGTTTGAAATTTTGACTGATTTTATAGTAGCCTACCAAACTACATGTAGGAATAGAGACTCCTTTACTACAATGCATGCTGGGATGCTTTACATTTTGACTGTAGGATGAGTTGCAAAACTCCGCAAATTATTATTTGGGAATGATACTGCTCAAGAATTTGTGAGATATTTCAAAGTGTATATGATTCTTATAAAATGTTTGTTTTTTTCCATTTTCATCCCTCTCCCTTAAAGCGCATAGAGACAATACGGTAGTGATATGTGCTATATAAGCACCGTACATATTATATAGGCCTATGTATTATAAAAGGCATCTTAAGTTGCGCATCCATCAACAATTTTTTGCCTGTTGTTTATGAATCACAAACTTTCATTATCAAGGGGGCCCTGGTTCACAACATTTCAGTTTCACTGTGAAATAGTTTGAAACTCAACCCGATTCAATACTTGTACTGCGGAAGGTTATCGTAAGTGGGGGGGGGGGGGGGGGGGGGGGGGGGTGGTCCAATAAGTTCTACAATTTTGAATCTGTTGTACGGAAGATGAAAACTTTTCATTGCAGAAATAGGTACAGGTGCAAGACACCTGCGAAAACAAAGAGACACAGGAAAAATATACGAGGCTGCAAGTTAATCACAAAGCCATCACTAATTTTTGCTGCCCCTGTCTCTGCCTCTCTCCACTCATAGCATGAATAGTGTGTTCATGAACACCGTTATTTATTTCTATTGTCATGTCTCCTTCTTAATGTTTGCTCCATCATTCGAATATTACAAGGAGTATATAACCTTGGCTCTGTCCGTGATCTCATATTTTCAAGTTTTTGTCTCTCCACCCCCTCCAATATTCCTATTTTCCTGCTTGTCTGAATGCACCGTATGTTATTGTGTCGCCTTGCTGATGTCATCGCAGCTGTCCAGCGATGACCCCATGTTTTTATTTTTGCCAGTCGGTAAACAGGAAAAGCATTAAGACGTTTATGCCGCAGCCACCCTTGAAAATAGCTGTTCGGCTGCGCAATCCGACAGCGACATGTATGAACTGTGGAGTCTGTGCATATTTGTGGCAACATGACTGTATTTTCCAACAAGTCTTCGAGGGAGCAGGAAAGGACCGCTCCAGTCAATCAAAGCAAAACCTTGGAGGTGTGTCGAGAGGACTTGATCGCAATTACCTCAAATTCTCTTTTGTGCAGCTACTTTGCTGTCATGAAATGTCTATCGAGATAATCTAATTTGGGAGATCTTCCACCCCCCTCCCCCCCCCCCCCCCCCCCCGTCATTATTTTGTACTGCAAATTTCATGCTTTTCCCTGTAGGTACCATAGACAAAAAGAATTCCGCACAGATCTCTTGGTAATCTGTGCAGCCTTGAGATATCATACAATTTCACCTTGTCGCGATGATTTTAATTGACAGAGTCGTGTGAAAGTCATCCAATTGGTATTATTTCTGAATGCTTTGTTCTTTAATAGCACAGATGAGCTCAGGGTTTTGTTCGGTTAAAGACTCTCAAAGACAAATCTCCATGCTTTTACATTTTTTATGCCTCCGCAACGAAGTGGCCGGAGGCATTATGTTTTCGGGTCGTCCGTCCGTCCGTCCGTCCGTCCGTACGTCCGTACGTCCGTCCGTACGTCCGTCCGTACGTCCGTCCGTACGTCCGTCCGTCCCGTTTTGTTTTTGTCGATATCTCAAGAACCGTGTGGTGGTTTTACATCAAACTTGGTATGAGGGTATATCCTTGGGGGATAATACTTTGTGTGGATTTTAGGGTCACAGGGTCAAAGGTCAAAGGTCACAGGTTATTTTGTGGAAAAAAAATGAAATTTCATGTTTTTCTCCATATCTCGCAAATGGTTCAAGGTATCTTCATGGAACTTAGTATATATGCTTGTACCGATGGGCAGTGATTATCTAGGGAAGTTGGGGGTCATGGGTCAAAGGTCAGGGGGGTCAAAGGTCAAGATCAGCTCCTCAAAATATCACTACTTTCCTTAAAATGCAATATGCCTGAAGTTTTTTTTTTTTTTTAACTTGATGTATGGCATGTATTACCCAATATATATTTTTGGGGAAGTTTCTTGCCAAAAGGTCAAAGGTCAAAAGGTAAAGGTCAAGTGAAAGTGCTAAATTGCACTTTTTCCTCCATATCTCGAAAGTAACTCAAGGTATCATCATGAAACTTACATATTTATGCATGTTCAACCTAACAGTGATTCTCTTTGGAACTGTGAGGTCAAAGGTCAAAGGCCAGGTTTAGATAATGCTATTTTCGCATTCAATACTGAAATTATACTTTTTCTCAATACCTTGAAAATTACTCAATGCATAAACTTATAAAAGGGTCAAAAGTCAAGTAATTTTAATCATTCATCCAATTGAACCTAGTTCTAGGAAAGTGAACATTCAGCTTATTTGTGTCAAACCTGTCATTTTAATATTTTGCCAATTGTGTGAAACTGTCATCACACATTGTCAAGACATTGTACTATAGACCTGTTAGGAGAACCATGCATTATGGCGGAGGCATATCAGTAGCCGTAGCAATATATCTAGTTTTTTTTTTAAAGCAGGAAAGTAGGCCAATGTATTGCTCTTTTGTAAATAGAATAACCATAGTTTTCAAACAGAATAAAGGTTAGGCCTATCGTATGGCAGTCCAGCAGCGATAGTCTTCGGCAAAGCTGGTAGATCGAGGCCTTAAACTCATCATATGGCGCTGAAAGGAAAGAATGTTGTAAACAATGAGAGCAAAGGAGGAGGAAATAGATAACATTTCATGAACTCGACCAAAGCATAATCTGCCTGTTGTCTGCTTGCTGTGTTCTACACACTGTTGGCACAAACAGCCAGGTACCATTAGATACGCTCGGTTCTCCTGGGCTGTGAGGTGCATGCCTGAAACTGACTGAGGTAATTGGACCAAATTATGTTATTTGTTTGTGCATCCCGTAGCGAATAATCAGCGGATGCCAAACGAAGGAAAACCACAAGACTTGCTCAGACATGGGCAATTACTGTCTCATTACATTTGTTCCATACTGCAACATTGGTTCCTAGGCATCATATGCCTGCGTTATTTACTTGAAAACAAATTGTGTGGTGTCTTTACTGAGTATGTTGCAAACACAAACTCTCTTCTGTGGGCTTCATGCCGAAAGTCTTTTATTTGGAGTGAGAGTAGAAGTGGGGTGTAATATTTCATTTTCAAGAAGCAGTGTTTCTTTGTAAGTAGTGTGTATGAACTCATTAAAGTGTCTTGTTAAAAGTTGAGATTGGTTTCATGTAGCCCTGTGACCTGCATCATGGTTTCTTTTGCTTTGCTTTAGTTTTTGTTTTCTTTTAGGTGTTTGCTTTACAGTATGCATATCGTTGATATATGAGACGAGTATTTAGATCCTCTTTTAGCAATTGCATTTCATCCAGAATTTTGTTTGCTTTTAATGAAAGGTACAAGATTATGAGACAGAGGACTGGGAATTTTCCCTTCTTCTGTAGCATGCAGGTTTAGCGGGAAACTGATATTTCCTTTGTAATACATTGAAGGCATCTTTTACTCTTTACCACCTGAAAGTGTAATCAAGTTGATCTGAATACTGCTTTATGTTTCTTTCTGTTTCTGACCATATGGATGTCTCAGTACAATGCATTAATAATTTCATTAGTTTAAACTTTATAATACTGTAGACGGTGTAAGTTTTGCTGTCTGGACATTTTGCACCCATATCCTGCAAAATTTGTGAAATGAGGTGCCTGTGCCAAAATTTGTTCACTGCATTTTGTCCATAAAATAAACTTTGACAGTCAGGGAAATAATAAAAACAACAACAATACAAGACATTTATCTTTCTTCAAGAATTGCATCGTATAAAATCCACCTTTACCATAGATAGCACATACCAGTATGTACATGACCTATAGAAACTCTTACATTGTAATTTGGTTCTCAATTTTTGAGTGTGGTTATGATTACTTTTTGGGACCATGATCAGCATTTTGGAACATGACTAGTGCAAAATAGATTACATCCCAACTCACCTTGATATAAACAGCGTTTCAAAATGCTGATTAAAACGCACACACAAAAAATGTGCATTTTATAAGATTGTGATTCTTTCCATTGCCAGAACGTTTACAGGGGAAGCATAAATGCGAAAGACATTTATAATGACGTCATTTCAACATCTTTCCAGTTCACATGAAAATGCCTGCGCCCAGCCAGCTGCCCGTTCAAATGCTTCTATATTACACATTATGCTAAAAACATAGCTACTAGTGGAAACATATAGGAAGAGTGCACCTCAATTTTACCTGCCTGCGTAGGTCAAGGTAGTAAGCACGATATGTACAGTGCATGTTCATGAAATCGGCTCTTTCTCCACCAAAAAAAAAGTTGTCAGTACCTCCATGAACAGCGTTCTGGACAAGCGTTTTAATTCTGCCTAGATGTAAATTGAGCATAAATGCACCCAAAGTTATACATTGTAATCATCATCTTGTCAAAATGGTGGTCTACTCCCATCTGACTTTGATTTTCAAAGACAACCAGAAGTGGCATGCTTGAACTTGGTTCTTGTCCGTGCACCACTTAATGGAGCTCAGATCTTGCTTCACTTTCAGTACAGTTCTGCTCAGTTTGGTCTGTGTTTTGTGGGAAGAAGTTGAAGGTTACGGTGGGATAGAATATTTAGTAGTAAGATGGGCCCTGGCCCATCTTGCAGAAATGTCTGCCAGAAGGCATATTCTGTTAAATACCATACCCTAGACTCTTTTAGTTTCACACAATTGTGTTACCTTCCGGTAGGCTGTGGTACAAGCAAGAGTGTAGTTTAGTGCAACTTATGATTTTTTTTCCTCTTGTGAGCGACCACACTGCCACAAGCAAATATTCTTACCCCGCTCATATACCTCCTTTCTCTTCATCTCCCCTTTCAATCTTTTTCGCTTCTCTTTCGCTCTCATTGCAACAACAAGCAAGGTCACGAGGTAAACAAAGGTAAACATATGGCTAAGTGCTTTTTCTTGTTTACATTAGATTTGAATCCTGGGCAGAACCGCAGCCAAGAATGGCAAACAAAAGAAATGCACTCTGCCGGGGCCAGGGTAAACAAGCGGTAAACAATTTAATGGACATTTCTGGGTGAAGTAAGCAACTCTAATTCCCGCCAGGAAAAGGCAGTAACCTGTTATGAGCCCATTGTACTGAGGGTGGTGACTGTCCCCTTGGGGTCGGGCAAGACCAATATATGTGCAGATGTCACGAGAGAATCTCCGAGACAAAACTCAATAACGGCGTCTTTCTGTCATGAAGGAAGAGCTCGAACAGAAGAAGACAAATCATTGGAATGAGTGTGTGATAATGTTAGCTGGTCCATAAAAACAGGATTCTGTAGCCTTTTTATGTATAGCCAGTGATACACAATCATCTTCCGAAAACTTGCCATAGGCGTCCCAAGAACTGTCGATCTGTAGGCCTACACTTTTCAAGGAAGACAGAAAGTCACATTAACAGGTCTCTTTTGAATAGCTTAACCTGCTTATCCTTAATATTGTACTGTCATGTAAATCTGATTTCATGTAGCTTTTTGTTTTAAGCTTTTCTGGTTTGCAAATACCAGCTTGAATATATCAGAATAATGGCTTTCTTTCCTGTCTAGCGAGTGTATCATTGTAAGCACACTGTACTTGGTAATGATGATGAGGATGTAGACCGTTTACAATAGTTGCCACTCTCATAAGTATAAACTCACATTTGCATTTTTACAGCGCAAAGTCGTGGAACAGAAACCGTCTGTGGCTTCCAAATTATGACTGAGGAACCTGTGAAACCATACACCTGTCATATCATGGCATTCATAGATGTAGTTACAGTGCAACATTTATCCCTTGAAAATGTTGGCAGTCATGTCTTAACAGTGTATGCTTGGAAACTACCTCCTAGCATTCGCATAAAGACCAATGGCAATTTAGGTGGAATGGGATCTGCTAAACCTGTGGCGAATTTGAGTTTTTGAAGCGCCGATTCTGATGCCAAATGGTAAGTTCGAGATAAACTATGGCATACCCTGTAAGTCTACACCTCGGAGGCACTCAAAGAACTTTAAAAAAGGATGACAAGTGTTCAGAATACCCTGATATTTTACTCACTACCAACTGCTGTTTGTGGTGGTGTATTTTCACTGTTTTATCAGCCAGGAAGCCAGAGAGACAGAACAGGCTGTCTCAAAGAAGATTATCACTTCTGCAGTGTTTAGTCTTCATTTACAGACCCGTTGAATACTTTCCCTTGATGAAATACACTTTCTGTAACCTGCTATATTCCCCTGTATTCATTTGAGAATTTGAGCACTAGTCTAGTTACGTAGACTGGCGACCATGTATAGGCCAGTGGTATAAAGAATGGATTCATGTGATGCATATAGATAAGTAGGTTAACACTGAATGCTTCTTCATTTTCAGGTAAGATTGGAATATGGTGCAAGGATTTTTCCTAATGCCTCTTCATCATTTTGAAACAAAGTTTGTTTGTTGGGGGGGGGGTTTCTTCAAAAGCTCAGGTCACCCAAGTGAACTAAAGTGCTATTTTAGAACTTCACATGCTTCTTGTGGCTCTCAGCATTATTCTATGTATTGATTATTCATCATAATACCTTCTTTCTGATGGTTTTATACTGCCTGGGTCTCGGAGTAATGCAAAGAACCAAGACGGCCTTTGTTTTCAAGGAGCATTATCTGTTGATTTGCTTTCACTCGAGGCAGATGCCTCTTAGTTTAGAATACTGTGTTAAGAGTATTTCCAAAAATATGCATGACAGCATAGGATGGTCTGCCAATAGACTTCCTGTGTACTCAATGATTTGACAGTGAGGTGTGTTTTGCACTTTGATTTTGCTTTTTACCACTTCACTTACTGCAGGATACAAACAGCTGTCTCTGAAAATTGTTGCTCTTTGGAGAAGGAGAAAATAAAAGGCACTGGTGTAGAAGTAATTCATACTCAACCCCTCACAACTTAATATCTATCATCAGAACATCCACAGTTTACTTCATGTATCATGTGTATAATATATTTGAGTGTCTGTGCGTGAGAGCATGTGTGTGTTTGTGTGTGAGCTTGTGCCTGCGTACTGTATGTCCATCGACAATACTTTTATGACGCAAGTGTCAACAGTAAACAGCATCAATAAGCCTGTGGAGTTGTTAAGCTGCATCCAGCCTAATAAGATTCATGGCCTTTGTGTGAGCAAAGTGCAACCTGAGTAAACAGGGAACCTCCATTTCAGTACGGATCTTATCATAAACAAGCAGTAAACAACTCCCTCATTAACATACAGAAAATAGCCGTGTCATCTTTGTGATTGATCGCTGACAAGAGCACTTTGGCCAGGTAAGCAATTTTTGGAGGACTTTAATATGAAATTGTTGACATCATTTACACTCTGACAAACTGTGATGTAGCATTTGTTTATTCAAAGGTAGCAGTTTGGTGTTTGAAGTTGAAGTTGACATTTCTTTTAAATAGGAAAACTCCCAAAAATATCAGTTTGAAAGTCATTTCTCGTGCATTCTGCAGAGTACTAGAGTATTTTGATTTAAAATGGTTTATTCAGGAATATTAATACTTTATCATGATAAGAACTGCTGAACTTGATTTCATTGTTGTTGTTGATAATTGCTGATTTATTATAGTCTGAATGGTAATGTTATAAAACTTGTTTAAAAAAAAAAAAAGTGGTCTCAATATCTGAAATCAGGAAATCCTGAATTTAAAACATAGTATGGGAGAATGTTGTATCCACCATAGTATGAATAGAGACAAAACTGATACATTTGAATGTCTTGAAAAGCAAAAGAAAAAGTGCTTTCTTCTCTGAGATGCAATTGATGAATGATATTAAATCTGCATGTAAGCTTGTGTGAAAAACTGAATTAAAAAAAAAAGAGAGAGCACCTAATATCCCGATTGTCTAGTTTTGTGGTATTTATAGGCATTATTTGCTGTTCAAAGTCAGCGTTATTTGCTTTGATTTTGTTCATGGAATAGACATGATGATGATTCATGTGTTATGTAAAGATGGTTTAGATCAGGGGGAAAAAAAGAGCATGTTGACAAGGGCAGTATGGTGAGCATGAGTACTTAATGATTTCCTGACGAGGAAGATAGCAATGCTACCCAAATTAACCACCAGGATGTTTGATATGTTGTCAAAATTTTATGAACTTAGAAAAATTAGATAATGCTGTGTTCAGGTTGACACTTAAATGAATTCTAAGTAAAATGAAAAGAAGAAAAAAAGTATAGCATAGTAAAGTTTCATGTAAAAAGAATTGAACATAGAAAAAAGTTCTAATGTTGCATATATCTCTCTGAGGAACAGAGATCTTTATATTGGTTGCAACTGCACATATGCAAATTAGATGAAGCGATGATGTCATCATTTCCCAACTCTCCCATTGGTTTATACTTTGCATTTTTTTTTTTTTGGGGGGGGGGCAATAATTTTGCCACTCCAACCCCGCCCCCTCACAGTTTGTATTTCTTCTTGATTAACAACACAGGAATAATTTGAATATAGGTCTAAAGGATGCAAGTGTGTTTGCTGCTTCTTTTCGGGGGAAAAAAAAATATGGATGAAGACTTTTGTGGTGATAAGTAAGAGACTTCTGAGGTGGTGACATCATCTATTCTTTTTGCATGCATTCCAATCTTTTTATGTCTGATTGTAATGAAACACCAACCATTCTGTTCATCTACTTCATCTCTTATGAAGTGAGGTGAGAAATTATGTTCTAACTGCATGAAAGGCAATAGATTAGCACCTTTGTGCCTTTCTGCCTGGTTAATGGGACAGTGGCCTATAAATGTGATGTTCCCATTATCACTGACAGTTGGGATTTGTCTTTTCATTTTTCTTGATTTCTTTTTGTAGAATCAACTGGGGTATGACTGTACAAGTAGTTTGAACACATAAAAATACACAATACATAAACATTTGCCACACCAGTTTAATTGTAATGTATGGTCTGTATTGTTGCAGGTGCTATGACTTGTGCAGGATGGATGTTGTTCTAGGCATGAAATTTTTATGGAAATTGGGAGGGAGTATACAAAGAGGAGTTCTACTACCTTAGGAAAGCAACATTAGTGCTGTCACACCGGGAGCGGGCGACCGCACTGAATGCCGTCTGCAGGTTCTACCAATTCAGCGGCAGTGACCTTTTGACATCCCTCCATTCATGGCAAGAGAACTTGGTTGTGTCTGCCCCCACCTCTCCTCTTACCTCCCCCCCCCCCCCCCCAATCCACTTAGCCCCCTCTTACAGGTAGATGAAAGGGACTGGGGCAGAGTGGAGCTGGGAGAGGAAGGGGGAAAGAAACCACCCATGGAAGTCAACTATCGATGCCCCTTCTCCTAAAAAACTAAAGCCATTTTCGCACTGGTCGATAAACGTAATTGCGATGCCGAATTACAACTATGATTACAATTACGATTAGAATTATCATCCGTACACATGACCGAGGAAGGCTTCACGAATTCTGTGGCTTTGAATTTCAGAGCAAGGAGGGGAGGTGTGGCTTCTTTCCGAGTTCTCATCTATCACTCTTGAGCAGTAAGTAACGTGCATTTTGACTGCAGTGCGAGCATTTTAGGAGCGCAGTTTTTCTGTGGAAGTGGTTGAAAGGTCACCGTAAGCTCCTCCCCTCCCCCCACCCCCCTTGAAACACAATTTGGAAGCCAATTCGTACCCGTGACCGTTTCGTTCCTTAATTGTGGAGAATCGTGATTGGAAGACACTCTAAGACCGTCATTTGAATTACGATTTGAATTACGATTCAAATCACCCTCCCTGATTCCAATTTGCGTGCATGCACACGGTAAATGCGTCATTTGAACTATGATTCTACTAGTGATACATAACTAGAATCATGATTTAAATTATGCACTCTCGCTACATGTGAAAAAGACCTTGGACACACAGATTGCTGAAGACATACAAGTAGGCCTATTTAATTTGAAACAAAAAAAAAATCAAATATATGGTGCTATGGAAGCTCCCTCTCTGATATCATGAAGCGTTAAAGTGTCTGCCAGAGGAAATCGCAGAAGACAAAAGCAGTTTACAGATTTGTAGGTAGTTGCATGGCCGGAAATGGTGAAGGTGATAACCAGCAGAAGTTTCCACAGTGCTATAGTATTGTTCTACATCCAGTTTGAATGTGGGTCTGTAATCCCTCATCCTGGTAGAGTGATGGAGTGATGTCATATGAGTTTATTACTGTTACTTCCGTAGTAAAACCATCAATTTTCTTTCTCAGTGATGGTCTCGGCTGTTAGACAGGTGAAATAGATTGGACCAATGAGCTACGCTGCATCCTGTATTGAAGTACATTGTGGCATTGTGGCCTTACAGAAGAAGTGAAGTTGACTATAGAGTCACCATTTAAAGTTTTGTTGTGTCATTGGACGTACAAGAAAATCAAAATCAAAATATTTAAAGGGCAATTTAAAAAAAGGCCTACGTCACATGTGTATCACTAAGGTCACAGTATGAAGAGTCTCTGTACCTTCAATACTAGGGACTTTTCGATTGTGTGGACGCGGACGCCTTTGTCATGCAAGAGCGGTTCCAAATTTGTGCAGTCCACTCGTTGTGTCCGCGGTGCTATCACCCATTTCGATTTTACGCCGTTCACGACGGACTGCTATGATGTCATGGCCCCATTCCCTCCCATGGGCTGGCTATTGGTGCGCCAAGCGATAACATCACTCATGTCCTGAATCTAGGGGGACGTGAAATCCTTGGAAGACATGTTCGCGATTCTGGTGTTAGATGTGCCGGAGAACCAGGAGCATGCGTAGTTCCTTTTAAATGACGCTATTACCGCGACGTCCACGTCCAGGAGATGAAATCAAAATGTCCCAAGTGGAAATGAAAGCAGCCCTTCCTACTTCCCACCCTCCCCAAACAGAAGCGAGAACACACTCTCCACTCCCTAAAATAATGTCATTATACCAACGCAATACCACTCTGGTTCCATTGACACCAGCTTTAGACATGTTAGATGGTGCTGTCATTGACCATCCTGCACATACATTGTACCAGGTACAAACATGCATTCTGAAGCTGTTTGTTGAATTTTTTTTAGCTTCATGACTGGTATGTGTTGTACACTAATGTTTACAGCAAATTGAAAGTACAGATAGCAAGTAGTAGGCCTATTTGTTATAATAGTCCTAACACGGACTCAGGATATTACCTCATTTATGGTATCAGTGGCGCTGAATTTTGATTGGCATATCTGGATTGCACTTACATCTCTTCCCTCCCACCTCCCTGGTACAACATTGTTTACTGCCCCACAAAAGCAGCCCATTTCCCTGTAAAGGACAAGCCACCCTCAAACTTCGTATTTCCTTTCCTCCTGTTTCATACAATCTCTTCGTACATAGGTGCAATAGTGGCTACAATTGATTATAGTAACAAAACCTTCATTCCAATCGAGGTATATAGGGCTGTCCTTAAATATTTCAACGTTGGATGTTACTTGATAAGGCAATTTGAAGTTGAGAGACGAACTTCGTACAAGCCCAGCCAAGATGGGGAGTAAAGTTGTGTAAACAATCACAATTTCTTTCACTTTAGTATCTAGTAAACTCCTGTTCAGAGTCTTCCCTCCCAGAACTTGTGGGGATGCAGCTGCCTTGCCATTGTACACCCATGTTTGCTTTCTTCCCATCCCAGAGAACCAATTGGTATACCTGCTCTCTCCCTCTCTTCTTTCCCTCTCTCTCCCTTATTATCCATTGATCTCTGTATCTACCTTCCTATCTATCTATCTATCTAATCTATCTATCTACCTATCTATCTATCTATCCATTTGTCTATCGATCTTTTTATTATGTCTTTAATCTATATACAAAGAGAAATAAATTGGTACCTGATCTATTCATATGTCTGTATCTGTCTCAGTTTTATCTATTTTTTTCCTTTCATCTCTCTATGTAAGACACATATTTTCTTTTTCTTTTCTCTCTCTCTCTCTTCTCTTTTCTCAGCATATTTCTTTCAAACTCTCTTCACCCGTGTTTTCCCTCCTCTACTCTATTCCCTTTTACACTGAATTATCTTTCTTTTTAACTTTTTTCTTTTGCCAATAGCGTGATCACCCTCCTTGATAAATATAACATAGCATGATTATGCCATTATCGCTTCCTCCCCAATTCATGTATTATTTGTTAACCTTTTCTTCTTCATTTCTCTGTCATTCTTGTGCCCTCTCTTCTCAAATTGCATTCTGCACGTCCTTATCACTTGTGTTTGTTTTCTTTTTTTGCTTTGAACAACCAATTAAATCATAGTTGTGTCAATAAGAGTGAATGTCATGGTATTCAATTAGTCCCAATAAATCTGGGAGGTGTATATGACTTATCCGGTCTTTAACCCTCCACATCTTTTGTCCTTCTTTGATGTTGCTTTATCTCTCTGCATCTATCTATTTATCTATCCATATATATATATATATCGCCCACGCAAACAACTCACAAATACCCCACCTGTCCTCAGATGGGTGCATGTATTCCATTTCCAAACAAATTTTCTTTGTTGTGGCATTGGATGCAGTCTTTGTTTATACCACAATCTAAACAGTCCTACCACTGTGATTGTTTGTCCCCAAGAGGTACTTCTCTCCTGTAGGTCCGCTCTCCCCTCCTTCCCCCCCCCCCCCCCCTGAGGACATTCTGAAATAAATAAGAACAGATTATCGTGGAGGCTATAAAGGAAAATTTGAAAATTATATCGGTTGTAGTGTACTCTGCCCCCATCACATCTTTAAAGGCTTGCTTGCGCATTCTTGCTTTGAAATTTCTTCAATTTTTGCAAATGATCTCCGCAGGTATTGGTCAGTGCTCACTGATGGTTTGCCAGAAATGGCCTGACATGATTATTGCGCCGTTACCGGGATGGGTATCTGAAGTTTGCAATATTGTGTCATGCAACATTGTTACCTATAGTGTTGTGAATCACATAGGAAGGTTTAAAAAAAAAACAACAACAACACACCAACAAACAAAAATGGTACACAGAAACAGAATAGGAGGTCAAAGTTGATCTGATTACCTTAATAACATGTCAAATCTCCCAGCAAAGTTGGCTTAGAAGAATCCATTATTCAATTTCTGCAACACTAAAAATGTGGAACAGGGGTAAAGGTATAGGCCTACAGTTTGGGAGGGAAGGGGGGTGTCTTTTCTGAAAATAGTAATGCCTGATGGGAGGGGCATCGTTTTCAGGGCGTGGCATTAAATGTGCCATTATACCAAATCCCCGGCAACTATACTGCAGAAGATGTCAGTAACACTTATAAACAGTGGTACACTGAGTCGGCATAATCAGATGATGAATGGCAGTATTCACAATCAAGGCTATGAATTTGTGGTCTTAAGATGTTGGGCCGAGGGGTGGGGGTGGGGATAAGGGATGGACTTAAGTGAGGTATGCAATGAATATCATTACAGAAATATGTAATTAGAGCACTTATGATACAACAGTTGTATCTGAGACTTCCCCTCTCTCGCTCTCCTTTAACCTGAAAACAATATCACAAATGTCATATCTTTGGTATTTAGGCCGGAACAGATGCTATGGGGAAAATATCAACAAAATGCTCCCCTGGGGTGACATTATTTATAAACAAGCGAGTATATCTGAAGTTATGATGTAAACATCTGTGCCTTAGCTTCCCCTGAACCGTTGGCCTGGTATAACCCACAGGGCTGTGTGCTCCTCTCTCTCTGAGCAATCCAAGAGTCACAAATATCATTGGTAATTAGACAGCCTCACTGAGAGATTTACCAATAGTCTTCCAGTTCAGCCTTTGTCTTGCTATTCAAGCTGTGTGGAGAAGAGACAGAGCGGGAGAAAAAAAAAAATTGCTTCCTTTCTTTTAATCTGTTCATCCTTTCTTCCTTCCAGATGTAGTTTCTCGGGGAATATTTTGCCCAGCGCAGCGCCATTAGCGAACATCCACTGTTAGTGTTCCTGTGTGCAACATTCGGTAAATCTGGTCATAATGATGAACACCTTTTGACAGGGGAAACGGAAATCAGATAGCCTGGCAGGGTAATATGAGAGCTAGACAATCTCCTATCCCAGTAGATCCCAGTACATGATTAGTAGCCTTTATGTAGCATTGATAACTGCAAGGTATACAATTCATTCATTTCATGTACTATATAAAGCTTACAGATAGACACAGCCACCAAAGATTTGCATACCAATGTACATACTTTGATTATTGATCAATGCTCAATTAACAAGGGCAGTAATTTGTACTTTATGGTCTAAAGCATACAGTAGATGCAAACCTCCACATTTTGGACCATTGAAGCGGGTTAGGATTTGATAAGATTTAGGGCCTACTATTAATTTGCTTCCAGTTTTGTGTAGAGTAAGAGTGCTGCAAATTATTTTCTATGTGGCACGACAATGTAAAGATGTCATTGTTTCTGTTGTTGTTGTTTTTGCCACAATTTTCGTGCCCTTTTTAGTAGGCCTAATCATTGGTTATCATTTTCTTGTTTTCACCCTACTTTCCCATATATATGTCATTTGATTTTTTTTTTCTTTGAATCTGAAACAAGAACAAAAGCAAAACTTTCTCATTCTTTTTCTTTTTAAGATGTCATTTGAATTCCGGGCTGAATACATGGCTGGATCAGGGCTCTATAAATGTCTCAACTCTTATCTTCTGTGCTTCACAGCGTAGAGTAGGCCTAAACCTTTCCTGGGTACATTGAACCATGTAGGTTACATTCAATTTTTACTCAAGGGTTCATCGTAGCTATTAGTTATCCAGACTGCCAAGACAACAGAAAGCAGACGCATTCCAAATTGATCCCTGGTCGCACATGCTGTTCAACTTCAGCATTTATCAAAGATGTCACAATTTCCCTTTCCTTTTACTCTGCTATCACACAAAGTTTTAATAGCAGGTTGCACCACTTGCAAAAGCCAAGCATGATCACTAATGGTGTAGATATCAGGGGTGTGTTTGCTTGTGGGTTGGTTGCCCCCCCCCCCCCCAAAAAAAAAAAAAAAGAGCAGGTAATGGATTATTGCTCTATACCTGTGTTGTCTGTGCATGCCTGCAAGCACTTTTGAAGTAGATTGTTGCTCTGGCTGCTAGCAAGAGCCCTATATGTGAAACTTTCTTCTTTGAAGCAAGCACTTATGTCTCATGTCCCATGTTTCTTTCCAGGAAGTTCTTTGTCAACATCAACCACTCATTGAAAACAACTTGTATTCATTATATTGTGCACAAATTCAGGGTTTTTTTTTAGAATTTGCAAGCATCTGTAGTCAGTTATGATTCCTTACTGTAGATTTGTAGGATTTAAGATGTATCAGTTTATATAGAATCCCATCATAGACGATCTTGAGACATGAAGTGTGTGAATGCATCTGCGTGATAAACACAGAATCATATTCAATTCCCACTATTATCAAAGGTCGTGTAAACTTCTAAAGACTTAAAGTATAGCAGTTTGTTCGAGCGACAAGAAAGGAAACAATGCTTGGAATTTCATCCTGTTCTCTTTTAATCCATTAGGCCATGCTCAACATAAGCAGTGGCCCGGGGCCTGGGGCCACTAAAAATTAATGTCAAGCCACCAAATATCCAAAATGACTCTCTTTTGTTGGCCCCATTGGGCACATTATGATTTAAAATGAATTGTTGGGTATTACGTCTATTTCGGGCCACTCCAGTTCTCTTACGGACCACCAATGTTTCAGATGTAAAAGATTTTATTTGCCTGAACGGGCCACCAGAGAAAAAAGTTACTGTAAAACAAGGAATGTTCGCATGCATTTCAATTTTGCAAATTTCGTGAGCGGCAAGATTCTCGAAATTAAAATGCACGCGAAAGTTCTTGTCTACACTATATGCATTAAACGCCAGTAGCAATTTGTGAAAATTTCATGCCACGAAAAAGGCTGTTAGCTCAAATTCGCGAAAATTTCATGCCCCGAATATATCATGTTTTTACAGTAGTGTACTGCATTAGGGAAAGCTGTCTCTCTGATAGAGACTGACTTTGAAGGAAAGGAAAATTGAATCCCCTTCCCCCCCCCCCCCCCAAAAAAAAAAAAAAAATGAAAACAAACAAACATACTTCCAATTAGGAAATTTGAAGCAAAATTAGGCACACTCAGAGACAAGGATCATCGTGAAAGGAATGCTTGTAAAACAAAAAAATTGTATAGTCCTATCGATGGGCAACTCAATATATGAGCCTATTCAGTTTTGCGATTGTTCAGCTCCCTGCATTGTAGCCGTTATGTGTGTCATATTTGCTAGTTCATGAAATGTCACCTATGTAGTAACCTTTTCCGCAAAAGAAGGAAAAAAAAAATCCCCGACAGCTCTGTTCGAGTTTTATCTTCCTTGTTATGTTCTGACACATTTTCCAAGGTGATGCAGTCAGGGGCTTGAAAGCAAATTCAAGTGAATCTCTTCGTCCTTACTATTGTTTTCAGTCGGAGATGATTTGCTCGTAGATTTAACTTCCAGAAACATGAAGTCCACTGGAAAGGGTCTTTTTGAGACGTTAACATTGATGTTGTGTGACTGTGAATGGAATTGTTGTCATGTTGAAAAATGTGGAACTGTACACTTGTGCCTTGAACTTTGTGGAATTTGGGATGAGAAATAGGAAGAATCTGCACTTTCTATCCCAAAGATGGGACATTTTGTGTACATTCTGGAGAAGGGTGACAATAAGAAGCTTTTGACTCACATAATGGACATATGTACTTGTAGTCTGATATTGAAGACCTGGTTTGTCACTTTAAAAGCAAGTTGTATTTCCAGTTTTTACTTGTCAACCAGCTCACCAGCTGTGTAGCTGCGAGAAGACTTAACAGACTACAAGTCTGCAAGTCAGAAGTTGCCATTTTAGTATTTTGGTGCTGCAGATTGGAATCTTTTGTGAAGATAGCATCAATTCAGCAGGATTCCTCATGAAACCCCTCTGCATTCAGACAATGTGTGAAATATCATGGGGAAAGGACCATCCCCCACATCTCAACATATCTCCAGGTCTGAGTAGATGTAGACTAGCCTGCCTCCACCAGACCCAACTCCCCGCTGGTTTGACCTCAGCACTGCCAAACAAAAACAGGAAGGAGGACAACAAACTTGGTCACGACCTTGTTTTGTCTCATCCTCCCCTGTTTCAAACCCAGCCTGGGTCAGGAGCGGGTAATGGATAATTAACCCCTTTCCCATAAATCACATCGGGGAGGGGGCAGGACCTGGGTGTCTGGTGTGTTTACACTCTCTCTTCAAAAGCGTCCTGGAAACGTTCTGCAGTTCTGGTGTCATTCCTCTCTTTAATATGAGATGTGAGAAATTATATATGCAGTCAATGTCTGTGAAATACATAGGTTAAACTTGAAGGTGTGATGAATGTCATGTAGAGTCGTCATGTAGTGACATGACTGTGATTGTGGGTGTATGTTAGACTAGGAGACTGACTAAGGTTGTTATTAGGACTAAATCCGAACATTTTCTGGGGCACAATCACGACCCTAAATGCGTTTGAGGCATTTTCCGGCAATAGATGAAAGCAATTGTGTTTTCAGATTATGCGTTCAGAAATGCTGATTTGAAATGACATTTAAAGGGCGTTTTGAAATACATTTGAACCACGATTGCATTTTCTGAGAGTAGATAAACACATGGCCAAGGTCACCTTCCATGCAGTACGCAACCCACAGGTTACAACACGGGCCTCAGTTGACCTCTGTTTCTCGGGTCAAACTGCGCAAAGCAGCTGCGCAGTGACAACACTCGAATCGCGATTCGATGATGGGTAGATAAACGCAGCATCCTCGAGAATCGCGTTTCAAACCACGTTCGCACACACCATTCCATACGCGTTTTGAAACATAATGCTCTTTCTCAAATTAGAAAAACGCAGCCCCGCAAAAATACAATGTACCTTTTCAGTTCCTTCAGAAAAGTACCAGTATTATATGTGGGCAGCTGATACATTTTATGGAAAATTTTTAGTATTGTGTTGCTCATTCTCTCTCATCATTCTCATGATATTGTAATATTTCAACATCATTTCTATGTTTGTATACAACATCATTTCTTTGTTAATTTTGATGTCCTATACAGAGTAAAAGGTAAAGAGAGTATTCTAAAAAGATGATGCTTTTAGAAACCCCTATTGTCATCACAAAGTTCTGTGCCATTTCACACTTCAACAGAGATAATCTGTGAAAGACCACAGTCTTAGTGATCAAAGTTGCTATATATATGATCAACACCAGACAGCACATAGGACCAAGGTATATACCAGAATGATCTTCTGGAATTATTCTCTATATTAAGAGTAGACCATCCCATCTTCAGCAAAGTTGTCCATTTTGGGTAGTATAAGTAGCCCCTCCTTTTGAATGAAAGTTCAATCTTGTGAAGGAAATCGCAACCATCATGATGAAGGAAAGTGGCTTCTACATATAAGGGAGTTTTCTTTGAGACTTCAGATCCTGGTCTGTGTTTTTCCTGTGTACAAGTATACTGACTAAGACACTTTACAAAGCTGTAGTATATTAAGAGTGCCATTGACGTGATTCGCAACAACACTTTTCAAAGCTTTCATAAATTTCTTTGAGGATTGTCTCCACAGATTTTGATGAAAATGCCAAGTGCTTGCTGCACTCGATCATGCATCTGCCAATTATCACAGCATTTGTTTGGGGTAAGAGAGTGCCTGGTAATCCTACAGAGGTAAATACATTTTTAATGAGCATAAAAAGTACTGCGATTCCTTCTTTTTTTTCATTAATATGTTATATCCACCATGAATTGAGGATATCTGTGTAATTGCAAATGCAAATCCTTAGAAAGGAACAAAGGGAATTCTAAGGAAGAATGAATTATGGGATTCTCGATATTGTGTCCCTTGGGTTGAAGAGAAATTTACTGTCTCCTTCAGAAAGATGATGATTGTCCAACTAATTACATTTCTGGATCTTCAGATTTGAGGTGTATACTGGCATGGACCTGATGGCTTGCCGGCATGCATGGAATAATTGCTTACTTTGCCCTAGGCTGAGGACTTTACATGGGGAATGCGCGATGACTGGAGAGCCCGATGTCTCCCAACTTACATATATCCAGAAGAAATAATTACCACACAGCTTGCAATATTTGTGATGGGATTTATCAGGTGGGCTTATGCCGCAGAAGAGTTATTTGCAGCAAATTAGGCATGGAGTCCTACCTACAGCAAACAACATTTAAAGGGCACCATGCAAAAATAGAAAAAAGAAAAGAAAAAGGAAACTGGTTTAAGAAAGGATTGGCTCACCATACCTCAAGGCTAGAAACAAAAGTGACCAACCACAGGAGATATGCTCAGACACTTTGTAAACAGCTACAGCTGTACCTCTGAAATAAAAAATATTAATGAAAATAGGCTCCCCATATGATATGTCCAGAAACATAGTGGGCAGAGATCTTATATCATATTGTTGAAACCACACAAAGGAAAGGAGACCCTTGCCAGTTCTCACCTCTCTGTGCATAAGTTGGTAGGGAGTAAATGGTTGCTTTCATTGCCAAAAAGAAAAGTTCAGCTAATGTGAAGATATGTCTTTAATCTTAAAAAAAAAAAGATAATTGTCAGAGTAACAGACTTGATTATTTCATGATGTTCAAAAAAAAAAATGCTTTCAGTTCCAGAGGCACTTGAACAGAAACTGTTTGTGATTATTTTTGGCAAAATTAGCCTTGGCTGTCTTGAGTGGAAATACTCATTAATTTGTTTTTGTTATGCCACTCTTGTTTTCTCTCGTCTGGATCATCGTCAACTGTCACAAAAGAAGTAACATTTTAATCCCATCTTGTCTGCAGTTCACGTATCACATCCTAATCTGATTAAGATTTTTTAGCAACAAACAACGGTCTTCAGTGCAGAAAGTGGGCAAAAACACAAGACACACGGGGCAAGTTGCGAGCTGCCTCATAAGACGGATTTTTATGTGCATCTTGGCAGGCGGTAACACTGCGTGCAGCCTCACAAACACACGCACACATCGACTCTGACAAACACAAACAATGATTTCATTTCTCGCATTACCGGCTCGCTGCTATATCTGTCATTGCGTGATTTATCATCTGAACAAACAACCAGAGATAATTGCCATATACAAGCCCTGGCCCAAAAACAAATTCCCTTCCTAAACCACCGCGTGCCTAGGAAACAGCGCCTGCAGCAAAAATATCAATTTAGTTGTGGAGGCTTACACCTGTACAACCCGCACCTCTCCCATCCCCTTCTCTCCGGCTGCATCCCCAAGTTGCGTTGTTTATTTTTCATCGGATTTACCTCTCGCATTAAACCCAGGCTTCCCTTCATCAGCACCTAGCGATATTTGTCTTGAGCTGGAGCGTAGTTTGTGCAGCGACTAGCGCAAACAAACCTGGCACGTCAACAATGTGGCTGACACTTCCCAGGTTTTTCTCATTAATTTTTCTTTCTCTCTCTCTTTCTCCTGCGAGACATACAGAAATGATGAAATTGTTTACAAGACTCCTTTCAATCTGCCATTTTCTTTGTGTCCACAGCTTGTGACCTTCGGCCTGAAATATTGTGTTATCTTTCAGCTGTTGTGTCACATTTACAGTGAATACAGTTTTGAAAGCGTATTCTTCAATATTTTTTTTAAAAATTCGTTCATTTGATTTTGCTGATTAACATACACCCTGTGCATGTCTCGATCATGATGCAAGCACAAATGAGCATGATTTTTGTATGTTATGTAACATGCACTTACCCAGCGGACAAACGAGAACAGAGGAGGCGCCATTCCAATGTACACCCGAACTTTGTTCAGTCGTTGCCGTGGTAACTACCGTGAAATGTGTCTTGCCACATGAGGTAACATATTTTGTACCCGTGGCAATCAAAAAGGGGAAAAAAATTATTGTGAAGCGTTAAACAAGGTAAATTATGTGTAGCTAATGCTGATGAAACAAGATGTTCGGCTTTCTTAATGATGCATTGTTCTCCCATTTTCTTCCTCGTGCAGTACCTTGTGGTGATCATCGGCTCTCAGCTGTAAACCGGACTCCATGAGTGAGATTCTAGCGAATAGTGCTGGCGCTTCACACGACTCCAAACAGCGCAGCGATTCCGAAAACGATGTTAGAGCAAGCACAGACGCACCAAAGGTGAGGCGCTAAATTCTTGACTGTGTCATCTCTATCAAAGTAGTTTGCTATCAAGTTTAATGATCAATCGTTAGAAATTCAAGCATGCTGTTGACTGCACAACTTTTCTCTACCCTCTTTAATGGCAGTCATGGAATAGTGATAGAAATAGACAGAGATACTGTGTCACCAATGAAACCACAAGCACCAAGTCTTGGACTTATTGTGGCAGCTGATTTGGAGGCAGCCAAGTTCAATGCGATCATTGCTATTCTCGGCAAAATTAGGATTTGTCTTGCGACACTTTTGAAAAAAAAAATTGTGCAGAGCTTGGCACATGAGCCAGTTGCTTCTTTTTTGCACTGGGGAAAAATAAAACTTGACAACAACACATTCATATCATTCAGCCTCAATCACATATTTGCACATCTAGTGCTATATGAAATTTTATTTTGTACACTGTATAATCACAGACTTTCATGGTTTTCCATAATTATCCTAGGGCATTAAAAGGTAAGGGTGGGCACATCAGGCAGTTGCTGTATCAAAGTGAATGCCCTTTCCAGTCTGAATATGTTTACTTGCAGATGTTGTATTTAATGCTCCTGATGTCAATATGTTGTGTGTCTGCTGTTTGTTATGCACAAGAACAAAGAAAAAACAGTAGAATTAAACACACACCCAAATCTCCATTTTAAGCATACTTGAAAGCTAAAGTCAATGCTCTCACACAAACAGACTTAGTGTCATCAGGATAAATGCCTGGTAATGTTCGTGACTGTCTGCAAATATGTTTGATGGTAGTGGGGGGGGGGGGGGGAAATGGAAAATAAAAAAGCAAAGAAAAAATGCAATCTGTAGTAGGGTCAAACCAGGGTCAAGTGCTTGACTAGCATGGAGTCAGTCACTTTGACTAACTCTAGAGATGTGTTTGTGTCACCTCTTGCTTCCAGTAGATAGCAGGGATTAGGCAGTTACTGAAGTGTGTTAGAAGATTATAAACTTATCAAGCCAACATAATGGCCTTCATTCACTTTTAATACCAATACAGTAAGTGTGCCACCTCTGACTGTGTTTGTTTTGTTCTTGTTTCTCATGAAGATTGCACAAAACCTGTGAATATCTTCTTATGGTGATTATTGTGCCCCAAAATAAAATATTACCGGTTCTCATGGACTCTCTCTAGTGTATAATACAGAAAGGCATTTTTTTTTTTTATGTTATTATAATGCACTACTGCTTCAGCTGTGTGCGGAAGTTATGATGTGGCCAAATCATGGTTTTGTGTGTATGAGGAGCGCAATAGAAAATAGACGGAAATTACTTTTTAATGCCAAGGCGATCTGATTCCCCTTTTGTCTGTGTCATAGCAAATTTTCCGACAGACTCCCGTGCACATGGCGCATGAATGATGTGCACATTTACAGCAGGTGCCACAGCCATGCGCAGCATAATCCTAAAAGGTCTTTTGAAAATTCATGATAGATGTTTCAGTCGCATAGGAATGTCAGATAGTCTGTGTGATGATGGAGGATTAGAATAAACCTTTGTGATTGTCTTGGGAGACCAAGGTAATTCTTTTTCTTTTTTCTTCTTCTTTTTTTAAGAGGGGGGGGGGGGGAGGAGTATTTAAAAGGAATCCACATGAATAGCTGATTAGAACCACTGCACCCTTGAAACAAACAAGAAAGAACAGTAAAAAGTACTGTAATAATTGCCTTTAAGTGCCTGTATTTATTCATTTTTTTTAAAGAGAGGGAGAGAAAAAAAGGGTATCTTAAAAGTAGCAAAACTGACAATTCTGTGTTCAAAGAATGGCCAATTATCAATCCTAGACTGTGCTGGTATGAATGCACATGTGTACCCTGTTGCCAGTAGCAACATGTTTCTTCCCTTGTATTACCTAATTGGCTGTATTGCCGTACAGGTTTGCGTAAACCCTTGTGTGTTTTTATCATTCAGTTTTCCCAGTAAATGCACACTATATGCAATTTATTTCGCGAGTGCTTTTTTGTTTTTTGTTTTTTCCTGTCAATTTCACAAGCAGTTATATTCGCAGTCGTAGGGTACAGACATGTAGGAACTCTTTGCAGGATACAGAACTGCCAATTTATATACACATTGTAGAAGTGCTGAAATATTGGTAACGGAAGGAATTGATAAATTACCCCCCCCCCCCCAATGGTGTATCTATGTTATACTTGTCATGTTGTACCAGTATGTTCTTCCCTGCAGAGCCATGTCAAGTACTTTAGTACAATGCTGTTGAATGTGAAGACAAAGCAAGCAAGTAGCAGGTGTTGTTTGCTACAGTACACAGGTAGATGGCAGGTTTAGCACCTGCAGTGTGCTGGCGAGATGAATTTTCCAACGCTTAAAGTGAAAACTAAGTTTCGGTAGTGCTTGAGAACCCGTCTAGCACCATTCCATTTTTTCTTGCAATATATCGAAAGAGTCCACAAAGAAACTTACCTGGCTGACGCGGTTTGCCGGAATGATGAGTCGGTTTGGAGTATTTTGAGAAAAATAATAATAGTAGGAAAACCGACTTTTATTCCAGAAGGCTCCAGACTAACTCGGTCTCGGGAAAAATTCGACCCTACTTCAGACAATTCACACGCAGTTCGTGATCGCCACATTCCACTGGCCACTGCATACTACCAATGAGGCCTATTGGACAGGAAAGTGCGTGCTAACGTAATCCTGTACAAACAAAACAAAAATGACAGCGCGCGGTCCTCAGTTGCTGAGACGCGCGGTCTTTAGAGTTTTTGATTGATATGTCGGCGCACACTAATTTTGCATGCGCGCAAAAGGGGTTTTTGATGCGCGTGTTGTAACAACTCGGACCATGACTGCGAGTAGCCAGAACACGAAGCGCTAGTTTATACAGGCCGCTCCCATAGGACAATACTGTACAATCAGAGGGACAACCATTACAACTCATCCTGCCGTCAAAGCGAAGCCGAGTTATCCCCGAATCCGAGTTTGGCCTGACCCCGTTCGGGTAAGTACTGAGACTGAACCTTTTTGATTGATATTTCGCATTTTCGTCGTTACCCATTGAATATCTTGTCATAACATCGTTATCCTGCACATTTCCTAAGCATACGTTCACATTTGGGAGCGAAATTTGACAACTTTTGCAGGCGTACCAGAACTTTGTTTGGGCTTTAACCCGATTACCGAAATTGCTGATGATATTTTTCTCTGTATATGTATGCTTCGAAGGGTGTGGGAGGCAGTATGTAGTCAGGCTATCTGTCCGTCCCATGTCTCATCATTACAATAGAAGAAATGAAAGACCCATAGGTTTCTTGATACCTATCCCAGGTATGCTACGAGGTATAGATTGGCTGACTATGTTTTTGGCAAAACCCTTCCAGGTCATAGGTGACAGGTCACTGAACTTTGGTTGTTATTTGCCATTTACAGCTGTAAGTTCATCTGTGAACGTCAGTGATAAATATAATTTGGAATGTTAGTCCTGACTACTTTTACAGTTCTTTGGATAAAGTACAGTGGCCAAAAATCAGGGCCAAATTTAAATACCTTGGCAAAAAAAAAAGTATTCATTCTGCCATTTCTTTTTTTTTTTCTCAGATAGGAATACCCAGTGATGATGTTAAACAAATGTTAAGTTGGTTGACAGAGAAGGAATAAATTCAGAATTATTTCCATGAACATGGTAGTGGTCACATGTCAAAGGTCAAGGTCAAATGTCAATCTATTCTGGTTGAAATTGATTCTCCAGCCATAACTTCAGGTAATTGTGGCCATGGGTAGTATTGTCTGTTAAAAAGGATTTTTTTTTTTTAAATAATAAATTATTTACCTGAAATGATAGTGGGCAAAGGGTAAAGGGGGAAGGTCCCCGAACTTTAGCTGAAATATCATTTCAGACCAGAGATACAGTTGTATCACAAGGTAAAGTGCAGTGGTTTGATGAAGTAGATAGAAATAGACTGGAATTTCATTGTGCAGAGAGGGTAAAAGACCAATCCATGGTCAGTGGTCAAGATCAATGAGCTTCATGAAAATGTACATGTAAATGAAGGGCCACATCCCTGTGGCAGACACACTATATTGACTGCATGAGCTGGGGGATCCCAATCATGTGGGCGCAACAGTAAAAAATGCTCTGTTTTTCCTTTTTCTTTTCTTTTTTTTCTTTTTTGCATGACCAAAAAAAAAAAGAAAGAAAGAAAGGGAGAGAGAACAAAAGCATGCATTGGCCAGACTCTCAAATTAAGCCTGGTAGTGAGCAAAATACAGTTGAACCTCTCTTATCCGGCCTCCCTTTATCCGGATCTCTCTATTATACGGACGCAATCTCGCCGTGATTTTTTTTTTTTTTTATAATTACAGGAGGAAAGGGGGATTCCCAACTCCTTGAGAACTCCTACACAAATACATATGAATTACATATTACTTCCAACATGATTAACATACATTACATCAAATTTCCTTCCAAATTGCTTACCCTCAGACATTTTAACATCCCCAAACATCCCCAAATGTAACAATGAAAAGATTGCAGTATACACATTACTACATGTGGCACTACAATGGGCTACATCAGTACTTGTGTATGTATATATATGTACATGTATAAAGCATTGAGTCTGCCGTATCCGGCCAAATCCCTTATCAGGATGAGCCCCGGTCCCGACTTGTCCGGATACGAGAGGTTCAACTGTACACACATCGTGTTGAAATGTGTACTTTATGAGGTAGAGAACCAAGACCAAGTTCTTCAGTCAACACAATAAGGCGGTGTCACACCTGTCCGGGCAAACTACGCGGGCTTGTGGCGAGGAGGTAGTTAAAAGCACGTAGAAGATTTTCCGCGGGCGGACAAGAATGTTTGCAATTTTCGCACTTGTTTCTTACTTACTAGACGCGTGCTACTTATCTTCTGCTTGCGTGCGTTCCGTGTGACTCGCGTGAGAGCTTTGAAACCGATCCATTTTCTGTTACGAGCGACTTACGGGGATTGCGAAGTACCTGCTTTGGAGTTGCCTGTGAGGTGCTACCGGTAAGGGTTTCCTACTTGTGTTCTGCGCGTACCTCTACGGGCAACTCCCGTGACTCTTCCGGAACAAGTTTTGAGCATGCTCAAGGCCTTGTCATACCGTATCTGGGGAAGTTTTGCGGCTTGACTTGCGGGGAAATAAATTTTGCTACCCGGAGATCTCCGCAGTTGGCCCGAACTTGACAGTACCTAGCACTTATCTCGTCCTTAGTTGCCCGAAGGTGCGCACACTAGTCCAATTTTTCCGCAGCGAAGTTTTGAGCATGACCAAAACTATTTCCGGATGAGTCGCGAGGATTGCCCGAAGAGTTCCACGCAGAACACCCGTAGGAGGGCCGTAGCCGCCGCAATTCACAGGCATTTGACCCACTTGAAGTAGGTACGTTGCCCGCTGATCTATGCCTATGTGAAGGGAAGTGCGTGCCATTTGTGGGCTCATTCTCTTCTTTGTCCTCTGTCCTCTGTGGCGTCGAGGACTACCTGGTCCCTTTCGGACAGGACTTCATCCGCCGAATGGACTTCAGCAGCAATTTGATGCATTTGCTGTTAATCTTCCCTGCTTTGTGGCTGTCAATCCACTGGACGTTCTCTGCCCTTGTGAACTTTCCGTCTACGGGGCATCTTCACTTCTTGAAAGCTAGTTGACAAATGATTGTTTGCCCATCCACTCGAACCAGCCTATTGTTCAGGCTAGCACTCACCTCGCAGGCGACTAGTACGCAGATAACACGCAGTTGTGGCACAGGTACTTCGCAGAGCCCGTATGTCGCCCGTAACTGACATAAAAGAAGCTATCACGAAGCTATCACGTGACACCCACGCGCCTAACATGCAGTTCAATGGAATACACGAAGGACTTAGGTATCACGCGTTTATCATGTAATACCCACGCCAAACTCGCCCTAAACCTTGTCCGGCCGCAGAAATTATTCTGCGTGCTGAAAAATCCCCATACGCAATAAGCCCGCTTAGCTGGTGTGACAGGGCCTTTTTTGGCAGCGGGTAAATAGAGCCAGCATGCGCACCTCCAGGTAACTACTTTTGAGATACATGCTAGGTACTGTCATGTGCGGGTCATCTGCGGGGACCTCCGGATAGCAAAAATGTTCTTCGGAAGTCGCACGCAAGGCTGGTGTGACACGGCCTATAAGTTTTGAAGTACAATGAATATGATGTTGATACCTCATCTAAAGGGGATAGAATCATACTGATTTCATGCAGGTGGTGCAAAACCTGGCAGGAGTGGGGATTAAAGTTCATTCAAATTTTTAGGATTTCAGTTTTCAGTTACTACAACTCAAGGATTATTATAGTTAATTTTCAATGATTTTGACTTGACTTGTCTTTTTTGTTTCAAATTTGAACTTGTCTACTTTTTTAATCTCATAAAACAGTTGTAATCAGAGTTGGTGCAAGGTATAATAAAACTTGCTGATTTAAATTTGGGCAAAATCTGGCGACATCAGCGGTCAAGATCAATTGTAAAACTTGCACTGTGTATCCAATAACTTAATACTTTTCTACCTACAATGTACTTTGTGCATTAGTCATGATTTTGACAACCTAAGTCCCCATTTCTCAAAGTTTTTGAGTTTTATACTTATATACTTCTTTTTACTACATCTATCCACCTCATGATGTACTTGGTTATTTGGACTTTGTTTACCTTCAGTCTATAAAAGTGTTTCTTCTAGGTTAGCCCACTTTTATAGAATTGACAGTCGAGGAACTTCTATAGTATGCCTGATCAGAATAGCACAACAGAGGACTAAAATATGAAAGAGCTCTCTCTTTGCATAGATTTGTTCATGCATGACATTTCTGCCCAGATTTCTCACACCCACAGATTTTAATTTCTTTCTTTTTTTTTTCCTTTTTGTTTGTGCATGAAGAGGTGTCCTGTGAAAATAATATAAATAGACAAAAACTTCCTAGCAGTTAACAGATACTTTAGGCCCTGTATACCGGGTATATTTGCTTTTTTTGTTCTCTTGGAAATAAGCATTTAATAGTGATTCCAATGAACATGCCTGATGAAGCATGTCCTTGATGGTACTGCTAAAATTAATTGATGCTAGGGGCCAAGGCTTTCTCATGGTAGGCTGTTCCCGTGATTAGGAAGAGAAATTGACAGCTCTCCGTGGGCAGTACATAGAATCCTGGCCATGACATAAGTGAGAATGCACATGTGCGGCATTGAGAGGTCAGGTAAAAATAACATTTTGGCAGACTTGCCAGTTGGACTCATGTTTGGGCTGAGGTTGTCAGATCATCTGGCTCCTTCTGGACAGCTACCGTTGTACCCGTTTCCGACAGACTGTAAAACTTGTGTGTATTTGCAAGGCCCTAACATTAGCGCTGGCCTGGTGGCCTGGGACCACCAGAAATAGATTTCGGACCACCATCACTTAAGAATAACTTTTTTTTTTCCAATTGGGCCACCAAATTTATGAGTGTGTACGTTGTTTTCTGCGTTTTTGTTGTCCAGAAAAAAAAAAAACTCTTGGCTCAGTAACTGCAAAATGAAAAAACAGTGTATACTAACGAACCTTCAGAATTCTGAACCTTATTTCATTTTTGGATGAACGAACCCTCGGAATAACGAACCTTATTTCATTTTTACTTTAATGAAAGTCCCTGCCTTCGTAGTATTACATGTTAAGTATACTGTATGGTTTATGCAAATTAGGTGCCAATGTTTCCATTTGATTGTATTTGAATGTTGCAGGTGTATGGTACTGGAGATTGTTGGATTGGTGACAGAAAGAAGCAGCTTGCTTCCAAACAATGTAAACAGCAAAAAGCTCATTAACCCATAGGCTGCGCATATCCAACTTCAAAGATAGAGCGTTTCCAGACATGTTTCGAAAGACATACAGATTGTATGAACGTGGTTTAAAGTGTGTTTCTCGGGAGGCTGCAAAATTAATTTGATCGTGATTTAGGAGTTGTCACTATGTAGCTGATTTGCGCTATTCTACCCGAGACGCAGTTCCCTTGTCCACATAGGAGGACCTCTAATACCCCTTTCAGTTACTCTCTTGGCTCGGGCCAGGCCCAAGCTAAGTCATAAGATTTTGAGTTTATGAGTTGGTCATGCCAAAGTGGCCCGCACCAGGCTCGGGCTATTTTGGCACTGCTGTAACTAGCACCAGGATCGGGCCAGGCGCGGGCCTGGTGCCGATCAAAGAGTTTATGAACGATAGCAGTGCCAGGCTTGGGCTAAAATTCCTTGCATGGTCAAAGGTAATTACCTGGCCGTGCCTCTGCCGGAGTGCCCGTTCAGTCACCATGGTAGTTATCCCTACGTGGCTGAGTTCGTGAATGGGTCATCGTGAAAGCGGGGTAGCTCTGCTATAGTTATTGAACACAATTTTTACTGCTTGGTGTGGGCCAATTTAGCTTGGGCCAGGAACTGGCCATAAATGCATGAGTTACTGAAAGGGGTAGAAAAGACCCCCAGAGGACATGACAGACAAAAGCGAGCACTTTTGTTTAACTCGGCGGGGATGATAGAGACCCATGTTAAAAGTTCCTTGGTTGTCTAGCCTAGTTTTGCATACGTTTCTATGGAAACCAGTGGTTGTGCGTTTCTCCTCAAGAGAGTTTCTCCTGTGCACATAATGCACACTCCGCCACAAACAGCGCAGGTCACTGGAAGTGTGTGCCATGTTCATGACGAGACAGTTTAGAGTCCCCCCATGTAGCACAAGTTTAGCACGACCTCCGGAGGTAGTACTAGACTTGCACTGGCTGTCTAGCGCGATCTTTACCTCAACACTCGTCCTTTGTGCTTTGTGCCCTGAACATTTAGAATCACCACCGTCTGAGGTAAACTTGTAATGACCTGCCGTGTTTCAAGGAACTCTAAACGGGGAATTAGGCACGCGCTTTTTTGTTTTCGCTTAATCCAGATGCGTATACCGTACTGGCCATGCATATCACATTCTCTTTTGACACGGCCATTACGCAGCCTGCTACGTGTAAAACATATTTCGTTGTATTATTAAGCCGTGGGAAAGAAAAATCAAGAATCCAGACTAGCTGCGCGACGACAATGACCATGTCTCAAGTTGAGAATGCCTTGCATGTTTATGTAATGCCTCGATCATATGTGTATTGGTATGTGTATAGTGCTTGCAATGGTTTACGGTTTTCTCTTTGCAGCTGTGCCGGAGAAGCAGCATGTTTTCAAAACTATCTTTGGCATGGGATCGTCAAATTTTGTGCGCATGGTAGCAAGTGCCCCCTAAACCACAGTCACTGGGCAACTTGCGATATTGTACGTGTGGTGTAGATCAGTCGGGGAATGTCGTTCAAGTATGCCAAAGACACCTATTTGAGCAAAGAAGCGAAAAAGCGGTACACAAACACATCTAGAAATCACTTGTTTCTGCACTGATCTTCTCAATATGATAGTTCATGCAAATATCTTTACCTGTAAGCAATTTCGCTTGAATATATTATATCTATATATCTACAGAATACATCACAGAGTCATCAATTAGTCACTTTCAGAGTCGGCACTGGTGCTAATAAGCTCATCCAGCTGTCTGATTCCTTTGTCAAAGAGAGTGAAATGCTGAATGAAATTAAGCTGCACCATGGCGAAGCTTTACTCCAATCTCTTGTATTTGGTAATGCAATTAGTCTGCACTTCTCTCTCCTAACAGAGCAGAGCGTCAATCAGTTTTAATGGGATTTGAAACCCTGTGTACTTTTTTTTCCCCATCTCTCCATCTCCATCTCCCTCTATCTTTCTCTCTTGTCCGTCTCTCTATGCGTGTCTGTCTGTCTGTTTGTCTTTTTCTGTGGATGCTCTTCTCTCTCTCTCTCTTTCCTTCCCTGCCCTGTCTGTCTGTCTGTCGTTCTGTCTTTCCTTCTTTCCTCGCAGAAATCAGATTCCCTGTCCATGTTGAGTGGAAGCGAGAAGGGCCTGCTCTCCGCCGCAGGCAACGCAGGGGTGCAGCCGAGCCCCCTCCCACACATCCTCATGCCTCCAGGAGCCCAGACGCTCTCAGCCCAGCAGATGCAGAGTCTCCTCCAGGGCCAGGTCCTCAGCCAGCAACAGTTGCAGCAAATTGTGCTGCAACAACAGTCCTACCTTCAGCAGCAGCAGGTACAACAGCACCCACCACAAGAGTATAGAAACTGGGAGCAGTGAGGGCTAATAAATGCTGTCGTTTATCTGACAGCACAATTCCATCATGATACATTGTATGCACATGAATATGTACGTACCTCATGCAAACATTCATTTAGGCGTACATTGTACTTGCATCCATACTTATTGGCACACATATGAAATTCACACAATGTGCATGCATACATGACGTGCATATCATATAATATATACTGGTACTATTGTTCTTATAGTGCAGTGCTGCAATATGTTTAATATTCCTGCAGCACATACACTATTCCGGGAAATGAGGGAGAAAAAATGAGGAGGGGGGGATAGCAAAGCTGTGAAAATTACAAACTAGATATAAAGTTTGAGGAATTCGTAGCTATGGTTATGCTCATAGAATAAAGTAAACGTCATGAAAGCTGCTCAGTTCTTTGATCATTCCATTCTACCGGTAACTTGATGAAATTCTTTGAAAAGAGGTTTCAGTGTGTGTTTTGATGCACATTATCAGAGCCAGAAAGCAAATAGAACTTATACTAATTTAGATTACTCTTGGGCACCCTTAGAGCATTATCGTGATAAAAAAAGTGTCAATTTCTTTTAGAAACCAGGTTTTTTTTTTTCTTGCCTATTTTTTCTGGTATGTACATGGCAGAAGAGATTTTTTTTTGGGGGGGGGGGGTGGAGGAGGAGGAAGAAGGGTTGAGATGGTGATTTTGCCAGGTGGTGTGTCCGATCAAGGAGGTACTAGGCACACTAGCCTAGTACAGTTGTACCTCCTTGGTTAGAAATAGATTTGTATACTTGCAGAGCAAATTAATTTTTGGTGAAGTGCAAGTATAGTTCAAATGATAATTGCTGGGCAGACTGCAGACAGTTGCCACAGGGACAATGATAACTGAAGGACTCAAGACAATAATATGAAATATCGAATTATTGGCACCTTTGCACTCCTTTGGTGTCTTGTCTCATATCACACCCAGTTGATGACCATGTCTGACTGTATTTTGTGCAGCACTTATGCCTTTCATAAACACAAGCAAGCAAACAAACACGCAAGTATGGATCAGCTTTTTTGGGATACACACGGACAACTCCTTTTCATTCTTCTGTTTATGTAAAACTGAAAGAGGTTTAATGGGGGTTGGGGGACTGGGACAGTGGTTCAACCCCTCCAAAAGGATGTAAGCATTTGTGAATATCATGGTATGTGTCATTCCATTCTGGTATGTGTGTATGTTTGTGTGTGTGTATGAGTGTGTATGTGTGTAAATTTCTAAATGAATGAACCATGTTCCATATTCTTCAAAGGTCTTGGAGTTAGAAAAAAAATGTATAAACCGAGGGCCAAGTAGATTTATTCATTGTTGCAAGACTTTTGGAAGGTTGAGGCTGTAATAGGCGGTATTTAGGAATCGCAGATTGAAATAGTCAGGGCATTGATTCAAAACGTAAGATTTACGCTGTGAATAGTGCCATTCACTTTTCATTCTTGTAGCATTTCTACAGCAAGCCATTGACGGAGGGAGAAACCCCACCGCTGAGACCGAAATTTAGTCACCAGAGTCTTCTTTTTTTTTTTATTCGTTTCCCAAATTTTTAGTCTCTCTTTGTGCCCACAATATAAAAGCCAAAGAACCGTAGCACTTGAGCAAGCACTGATGTTCATTCATCGTTATCATGGAGTATAGAACACAATGGGGTAACCCAAACAGTTGCGACACTGATTTGTGGTCTGGATTTAAATCCAACAATACGTTCTTTTATATTTGGGGCTCAGCTCTTTTTTTTTTCTGTTTGTCCATCATTTTGGGGAGAAACTCACTCATGGAAATCATCTCCAAGGATGAGGTTGGGCTATTCTTATCAGACAAGGAGGTCCCTCTGACTCACTACTCCACGAATGTTTCCTCAAATCTATGGCGGACCGCTAACAATACATTCGTTTTCTGGGCCGTCCCAGCATTTCTCTAAAAGGAGGGGGGGGGGGCATTCGTACTGATACTGAAATACAGAAAGCTTTAAATCCCCCAAAAAGTTATGTTCTGATACTGGCCAATGTGGACTCAAACTCAAGGGTGGAAATTCACGCATCTGGGGAAAACTGGGGAGCTGTCTTATGACTTTCACACTGATATTGAAATGCAGAAAGTTTTGAAATCTTAAAGAAGTTTTGACCCGCTTCTGGCCAATGTGGACTCAGACCCAAAGGGTTACAACTCAGGCAAGGGGAAAAAACTGATGAGCTGTCACTCTATTTTTCAAACCTTTTGATTTTTGTAAGTTTGTCTCCGCGTAGCGCGTCTTCTCACAAGTTCTGATGGAATGTGACATCGAACACTTCCTGCCAACAACATCATTTGCATTTTGAGGTGCGCAGAAGTCACTTCAGATAAGTTAACCTGTCCTGCTCAGGAGTCCCCACAGGTTGTAAATCTGCGCGGCAAGCTAGGCATCAGCCAATAAAGTCATTTGTGCAAGTGCAGTACATGCCCAAAATACAAGGAGGTTTTGAAGTTTCTCCCATAAAAAGTAGACCAAATGAATTTTTCTACAGAATTTAAGAGAGCATTACAGCTCTTAGCTTGAAACTGATATACAACATTTTAAGATTAGCCCATCTTAACCTGTTCAAACAATTATTGAAATAAGAGAGTTCGGAGGTGCAGTTTCATAGAAAGGGGAGAAAAAAAATATTTAACCCATTGAGGACGAGTCCCGAGTATACTCAGGCAGGTGTCTATGGGAAATGCGTGTTGTAGCAACATCAAACCTTCTTCAACGGGTTAAAGATTTGGCTCACTCTGGCGTGCTTTGGAAAAGTATCAATTGAAAAAAAAAAGAAGGAAGGTCCTGAAAAAAAAAACCTATTCCTGAAAAAAAAAGCTATATCTTGATTTCCGCTTTGTTTTCAACTTCCAAATTTTGACAGTAGATAGAGAAAAGATTACTATTCTCAGGTAAGGTAAACTTTTAGAATTTGAGTTGGTCAACCCATGTGACAATTGTTGGTCCATTTAATACAGAGTATCATAATCTGCGACTTTTTGTGGGTTTTACTTTTGAACTGGGCAGTCACAAATGTGAACAGGGAAGAAAAAAAAATCTCACATAAGTTTAATCTTCATGGTGTAAACAGGTGAGAATGGCCATATTCTAGTGGAGAGATATTTCCTAGTGTATTAATTGACACACTATACACACATTTATTGCACACACACACACACATACACACACACACACACACACACACACAGAGGAAAAAAATAAAGTTTAGTTGTTGGTTTTTTTGGCATGTTTTTTCCTTTTCAGGCTTTAGGGAGCACATATCATTTTTTTTTATACTTCAATGTAGCGCATATTTGGTTTCGTTGTGCCAAAGCTTTAATTCCAGTTTAGAGTGAAAGATAATTGATTGCAACATCAAGGTCAGCGTAAATCAAATGTGTATTGATCTACATCTCCTAATTAGTGATTTTTAAAGTTGTATAGTGCAGCCCAAACACTTTGTCCTTGTGTGTTTTATATCTCAGTATGTGATTAAGCAGTGTCTAGCACTGTCCTATTACATACCAGAGGTAGACAGACAACATTTCCTGATTTGAATAATGAGATTACGATTGTAATTTCAGTACGAAGTTTCTTTCGGGTTTTTTGGAATTTTTTTTTCCCTTGAAATCTCATGAATATAGAATGTTATAAAACCAATTCTAATTAATCCATGTCAAGGGTTGAGCAACGTTTACGTAGCAACCATGAAGGTGGAACGCTGTGTAGCTAAGGAAGTAGTAGTTCAGGTTAATGTTTTGATTTATGTTTCCTTCTAATCCTGGAGATGTCGTTCTGTGACATGGCCAGTGTCTGCTCACAATACTCATGAAAGCAAAACATAAGAAGAGAAAGGATGAGTCCCTTGTACCACATGATGATGATTGTCACGTATTGCATCCCAAACTAGCCCCTGTCCTGCCTGCTCCCCCCTTTAAATCCAATTATGGTGGGGGCCCAGTGTTTATCTTGCATATTGCAATCACCATGTGAAAGGCGCATGCATAACTGCTGATGCCAGCCCCAGCCTTTTTGTTTATCGCAAACATTTCTTGCCCCCGCCCTCTCCTCCCTTCTCTCCATCTCGTGCCCTCACTCCTTATTTCTACCTTCGTCTCCTCTCCTCTTTACCCTTCTCTCATCCTCTCCCGGCCTCCCCCTTGTTCCTCAAGGAATCCCATCCAGCGCACTCAATCATGGTCCCCTGTGTTTACATCACAAACAAAACTGCGCTCCAGGAAGGGAAATAAAGAAAACAACCATCACCTAATGTAAACAAGATGCTAGCTGAATGTAAACACAGCGCTCTGGCCTTGGTAGTTTTCCAAAATAATCAGGCGATTGTTGGTGGCTTTTTTCGTCCCCTGTACAAAGAAGGGCTCGGGCATGAGAGTGGCGCAGTGTTTGTGTGGTGAGGTGTGCTTGTATGAGAAATGAAACCAAGAATTCCATGTGTTTGTTCAGCTAAACAAAGGAGTTTTTCAAGAAATTCGTAAATGACTTGTTCCGTTCTCCATTTTCACTCTTGTGTGGGCTACAACTTCAACCTTAACATCAAATCTGAATCATCTTCCTGCACATATTTATGAATCCCAAGTTATAATTATGGCCATGTTGTTTTACAGCGAACTTCCAAGATAGACTGAGTGATAACTTTTATCACTTGAGTAGTCATTTTGGCACCAAATGTCACGTGGTTCATATCATGCATACAGGAGGGATGAATAAATTTCCTCTTCAGAAGAAGCTCTCCTCTTTCTTTTTTACCAAAAAAAGAAAAAGAAAAAAGAAGAGAAAAAAAGAAAAGGAGAGATTACATATGCATGCATGAGAGTATCTTATGTGAGATGAACATATCGGTAATCTTTGTTGAAGTCTTTGCCGACCTCTTAAAAAACAAACCATATAACAGTATGAAGAAGTTCGATCCATAAATAGGAAAGCTTTAACTCGTTAGACACACAGGTATGTAAAGGTTTCCTTGCTGTGCCAGCATCTCCCAACTGGAGGAAGCAGTGAAGTTCACACTTGAGTTTGGAAAACATAAATCGTTGTTCATTCATTCAGATTACATGGCAGAGTGCAGTGAAACAGGAGTTACAGTACATACAATTTGTCTATGAACTCCATTTTGAAACACACACACTCTCACTGCACACCATATATACTGTAAAAGTGGAAATTTTCGTGGTGTTGAAATTTTTCGCGCATTTCGTGCAACCAGAAACTAGCGCAAAAATAAAGCATGCGAATATTTTTGCTTGCCATATGTTCCCATGCTTGCTATCTTGATTCCGCGGATTTAAAAACACGCGAAAATCTTCTTACCAGGCCAAGTGCGAAAAATTAGTCGCACGAAAATGTCCACTTTTACAGTATACGCAAGGGACACACATGCATGCACACTCACACATGGACAGACAAGCATAGGCAATATACCACAGAACCAGAAATATTCAGTCATAAGATTTTCGCGAATTGGAGCCACCGGCAGTTTTCATGGCGTGCAACTCTCGCAGTTGCCACTAGCATTCAATGAATTGTGTAGACATCATATTTGTACAAATTCTGGCTCCTCACACAAAATTGCAAAAGTTATTACGGGAGTGATTTTCAAGCAGGCAGTTGCAGGCTGTTCAGGGGCTAACAGGTAAGAGACCAAATCGCTGTAATACTAGAAATATTTGCATGCTTGAAACTTTCACATATTTTGTGAGGAGCCAAAAGATTAGCAAAAGTAAAATGCATGTGAAAGTGTTTGTCTGCGCAATGCATTAAATGCCAGTGGCAATCACAAAAGTTTATGCCACGATGAAGGCTGTCGGTTCCGATTTACGATAGTTTCATGCCGTGAATGCTCCATGTTTTACAGTAGGCCTACCAAGTTGTCAAGCAAAGGAAATAGTATATTGCAGTGAAAGAAAGTAATGTAACTCATGCAACACTTCCTCCCACATACCTGCATTTATGTGACTTTATAGTGCATTTATAGTATATTCAGTTTTAGTGAAGCTGAAGGGTTTAGTTTAATGTAGACTATATTACAGTTGTTATTCATTTTAAGTGTGTAACTAGAGATTTAATACAGAATACATATACTTATTCCCCGCTTTATCCGAAAGCACTGAGATGACAAATGATTATGATTATGTGAAGTGTTTATTCAGTTGTGAAAGGTAATATCTTTGAGTCGAAGGTCAGTCAGTGAAATGACTGAACTACAATCGTAAGATGATACAATGTAGTTACATGTACTGCAGACATGCACCTTCTATGGATGAGTTTCTCACCAAAGAAAAAATTATCCAAGATATTAATGAGAAAGGAAATGTAACTTTACTAGCAAGTTTTATGCAATGATCAATACAAGGGATAGATAACATGGAAGACAGTGACAGATTACTGGAAAGATGCGTGTGGAGTCAAACATGTTTCATGTCGGATGAATTTTTCAAAATACTGTATACGCCAATATTTTCGCGTACAGATATTTTCGCGAATCACGGTATCAGTGGCATTTTCGCGTGTTGTTAAATTCGCGATTTGCAGTCGGGTCTACTGCCGCGCCAAGCCCGAGAAACACGTTCAAACACTTGCCAACGTACATTGTACTTGTAACGTTTTTCCATTTGCATGCGAATTGTGACTTCCCAAACATGACAATAGAAAAGACACAGTAGAAGATTTATAAAATGAAATAATAATTACGGGAACTTACAGTGAGACAATCACATACGGCATTCACAAGTACCTACCATGTTGCAACAAATAGGTGCAGACTATACAAAGTTTCAGAGCTGCGCTAGCGCCAGCGAAAGTTTTACATGCATCCCTAGGCCTCACGCACCCGTACCCAACCACGTCGAGCAGGTGTTCGTTCACGTACTAGTATTAGAGTAACAAGCAGCACGAAGATTGCACATTTTAATGCATGTTTATCATCGTACTGCACCGTAGCGTACTATGTAGTACTGATACGATGCAAGCAGTTGCAGTACTCAGTACTAGTGTTTGTACACTGGCCGGTGTGCTGTGACAGCCGCGCGCGCTGGTGGTCCAGCGCCAGCTTTTGTCATCAATTTGTACAGAAGGTATGACGGGGTAATATTTTCGCGTGTCTTTAATTTCGCGATCAGCCCAAAGCTCGCGAAATTCGCGAAAATAACGGCATATACAGTATAGCAATCTGAAGCCACCCATGGTATTGGGAGATTTCTTTCGTTGTTTGACGACTCTGATAGTGTAGGAGACGTTTTGCAAAGAAATATCACGTTCATGATTAGTTTAGATTTATGTTAAACAGTTGATTTGGATGTGGCACTGCGCAGTTTGCTGGGTCGAAATTAGCCCCCAAAATCTGTATGGGATCTTCAAGGGGACACATCGAAAAAAGTGTCCATATCACGGGATGAAAACCTATAGAGGGATGCGAAGAGAAATTAAAGGAGGATGAAAGGTAACATAGTAGAATTGGAAGGGCAGATAATAGGATAGCATAAAGAAAACCAGTGACAGAGAGAGAGGACAGAAGGGGAAGAAAGATAGAAGAGGAGATGAAAGGAAACAAGGAATAAACTAAAGAAAGGAAAGATGGGAAATATGGCACAATAAAACAAAAAAATAAAGAGAGACAGAGAGACATAATTGAAAGAAGGATAAAGATACACTATTAATTGATATAATTTTGACCCAGCAAGTTGTGCTGCACCTGCGACCCTATTATTTAGCCTAAGCCAAAGTTTACATGTTTGTAGCAATTGCTGAGCTTCTCTATGATGGATTGGAAAGAAGAGGGATCATCCTTATACCCACATGTACGTCTTTGTTTCTCATAAAATGGGGGGGGGGGGGAGGAGGAGTCGAGAGAGATCAGGAGATTTAATGCTGATGATGTCATGGAGAAAAATATTCTTACCAGAGATAAATTATGTAACATGTCTTTTTGGATGATAGTGATGCACATAGGTAGCTTAATGAATGTTCATTTAAAGAAGAATCTGCCCATTAGGGATATTCAAAAACTTTTAAATGATATGGAAACTTGTTGGTTGTTACTCTAGAGTTGTCAAATGGGTTTGTTAGGTTGTCGTTATGCCATGAACTTCTGAGATGGGAATAATTTTAGTATGAAAGAAACCACCGAATGCTCATATTTCTTTATTGTTTTCCCCTTCAGTACAATACACTGTTTCCGTTACTGTGTATTGCCCTGGTAGATTTTGGTAACATGAGAGGATATGTATGCCCATATGTACAGTATGCCTGAAAATGAATGTACCCTCCATGCTTAGTTTCGGCCTATTCAAGTTACGTGTGGTCATTAATCACTATTGTCATGTCGTACAAGGCCTGAAGAGTGCCTATTATCCTGTGGGAAACTCTACTCCCTTCTACATCAGTTGAGTTCCTCAAAGACAATGCCTGGTGGGAGTGAACACTAATGTTCGCTACAGCTTACCAACCCTACATTCCCATGATTCAAAAAAAGGTTTTGCACTGTATGCAAATGATATGAGGGAATGTCTTTTTATTGCATCGTAACAAGCGATGTAGTAAAAATTTATTAAAGAAGCTTTTGCAGTATGCAGATTTTGTGTCGGTTGCCTACTCTGCTGGGTCAGCCATCCATACATGTAGGTAAACCTGTATGCAGTGTACACTGTACTTTGAGGTTGTCAAAACATATGGGGGGGAAAAATAAAGAAGTTTGGAATGCAACATGGCAACTGTTTGATGTCAGAGTGTACAAACACAATTTGATATTTGATCTTTGAAGGTAACATCAAGAACATGGAATCTAGTTTTATCTCTAACCAAACTGCCCAGAAAACATTCTGTTTTTCTGTTTGTTTTTTTTGTTAGTACTGCAAGTAGGAAGAGACTAAATGTTAAAGAAAACTAAATCTCCTCATCTGTAATTGATGCAATACATTCCATAACAAAAGTGAAACAAACTTTCAGCTTTTGGTGTATGCTATTGCTACTTACCCCAATCAGGAGGAGACTGGAAAGCACTTTAATAGCTTTGATACTGGGTTAACCACTATAAGATTTTCATTCGATTGAATACCTGATCATTGGCAGTTATATCAACAGTTTAATGTTTATCACCATACAGTGTATGTTGCTTGTTAGGAAGTTAAGGAAATTGATGATGTATGAAGAAGACCAAAATTCTGTTATTTTGTCAAGAGATATGTGCAGATTTTCTCACATGATTGTTTTAGTTTTTGGGGGTTTTTTGAAGATGAATTTCATTTATGTAAAAATTGGTATATAAGTTATGTGTTGGTACTTTTTATCACAGGCAGGTCAAACACTGTGTAAAGAATGTCTCTGGAGTTATCAGTTAATAAGAAGTATCGATGCTGTCTTGTGGAAATGTCGAAATACCCTTTTTGTTTAAAATGTACAGAAATGTGTGAAGTAACAGTATTTTCAGACATTAGAAAATTGCATATCTTGCTGCTATCTGCTGATCAGTCAGACATTTCAAACTTTGCCACCTCTCCGCTTTCGCATTTGGACAGCTCCAAGAGCAGACAACGCTGCTGCAACAAATGCAAGCGGCCGCCATCGCAGCGGCCAGCGGTGATGGCAGCAAGGTGCATTCCAAGCTGACGCCACACCAGCAACAACTCCACAACCTGGCCCTGCAGCAGGCTCACATGATCCAGCTCCAAGCCCAGCAACAGGCTGTCGCCACGGGCCAAATGTTGCTGCCACCCAGGTTACAACAAGGTGGGATATATGTTTTATAAAAAAAAATTTAAAAAGATGCATATACATGTAGCTGAAAACTAGCCCCGGTCTGATTCTACCTGTCCTGACAACTGACTTGCAAGCACATCACAGTTAATCAATTGTGACAAGAGGTTCATATCCATGGCATGCAACCCCGAGAGACTCACTTTAGGGGCTGCAGAGGTAATCTGGCAATTCCCCGCCACTGGAGGGACTTGTAATTAAGAGCGCCCTGGCATGGTGTTATGCGCTCCCAGAATTTTAATTTCTACAAATATTTACATTTGGGGGAATATGGGGGAAAGGGCTTCAGTCAGTTATTTACCAATAGCGGGGGACTGCGCTGTTTGGGATCGAAATGCTCCCGCTGAAGAAAGAGGGGGAAATGGCTTCCATTTAGCGCTCGTGTCTGTCGAGCTCATTGCTGTATGAGCCATTTTGCGGAACATGTATTGCTGATTGCACAATATGACAACTTCAATCTTGCTGGGCTATCAGTGCTTGTGTCATCTCCTATTCAAGGATTAGTTGAAATCCTCTTGTAACCTTTTCTATGAAATACACGTACATGTCTGTAATATCTTTGTTAAATTTAGTCCACAGGAAACGTTACAGTTTGATATCTTAGTTGTAGTCTTTCTCATGCATGATTTTTAAATTACAAAAGGTTAATGAAGAGTTATCTACAATGTGTTGAAGAGGAAAATGAGTTGAAGATTAGGTTGGCTTTTCTGAGAGACTGACCTGATTTTTTTCTCTCTTTTTTATCTCTTATGTTGTTCATGTCAGTGGGTGACTTTGCATTATCTTAAATTTTCAAATTGTTCAATGATGAGGAATTGATGTGTGTAATTATTTTAGCAGTGACAAAGATTGCCCAAATGTGGGTAATGAAAATCATCTCTCAGTTTTTTACTAATTGTGGAATAGGTGTCCCGAAATCTTCATCAAAGCCATTGTAGTTATTATGCATCATTTCGAACTTGTACTGAAATTTATAATCATTCTACCGTTTAAACCAGTTATGACAGCGTCCGAGCTGCAGTCACTATGGAAAGAAGTAGCCTCCTCCTCCGAGGACAGCAAGGGCGCCCCCACAAGTTCGTCGTCGCCCATGCCACCAGGCCTGAGCGGCCATCGCCACATGATGAACGGTCTCCTGGAGGCAGCCCCAGTCCACCCGGGGTTCCTGCTGACGCCGCATGGCATCATGTAAGGACTCTACCACACCAGATAGATATGATCGCATCCTCTACTCTCTTTTTTGTCCCTCCTCCAAACATGAGCAAAGCGTCTCTGCCTCTAATTAAACAAATATTCCAATGATCTCGGGTCAGGTGCTACGTGAGCAGCCACCAAATCATCCTGGGCAAATGAAGATCAGGCCCACCACATTCCACATTGCCACTGCCATGGCAACAGCGAATGAAGTTTCAGGTCTATTCCCTGTCATCATTTTAGAAGTGATCTGAAATGCTTAAAGGGCTAATGTAGTTTTGGTTGAGATGGGGATTCAACTTTTAACTCTCTGTGAGATAATTAGAAACCACTTATGAAATATCAAAGAGCATACACTCCCAAGAGGAATTCAAAGTTTATTTGATGAAAATCGGTTTTGAAGTGGCTTAGAATTTTAAAGACAATGAGGTCCTAATAAAAGTCGGGACCCACCTTTTATTAGGACCACTTTGTTTTGCTTTTTTTTTAATATCTCAGACATTTATAAAACCAATTTTCGTCAAATAAAGTTTCAATTGCTTTAAGAATCATAATTATGTTCTTTAACGTTTCATATAAGAGGTTTCTAATTATCTCACAGTGAGTTAAAAGCTGAATCCCCATCTCAATCAAAACTATATAATCCCTTTACATGTAATAAAGCACTCGAACTATTGGTCAAAATTCAATAAAAGAGTCAAGTTAAGATTGTACATTTAATTTTGCAGTAAATATTCAGCTACCTGCAACTGGGAGATGTAGGCCAAATGTATTTATAATGTACAATACACACGTTATATAATATGCATATGACATGCATACTAAAAACATGGACTGATTTGTTGAATATTGTGTGGGATAATTAAATATTGATTATTTTGCACGGTATGACTAGGCTTATTTTCTGTTATCTCTAAAAACTGAAACAAAAAGAGACAGGTCTCCGAAGAGGCAGGTGTTCAGAGAAATTATGCTGAGATCATGTCTAAACAAACTCTTGGTAATGTCAGTTCTTCATCTCATACGCTTGGCTGTCACCCAGCGGGAATTTCTACAAACATCAAAATGGATGTATTCCAAGGCTGCAGCGAAAGAAGAAATTGTAACCACATACATGTGAAGTGAAAGTGTTGGCATGTACTTACCCGTCTATATTTACACACTTTAGACAAAGAAGGAATTTGTTTGCGATTCGCTCTCGACATTGCTCTCGCTGAATGTATCACTACAACTGATGGAAAGTTTCCCATTCCCGGAACTTGTTATACTATCCATCGATAACTCGGAATGTTTGGAAGGGGTTCATGAAGAGAAACATGCATGACCCTTTTGGGACCAACAAGAAAGGGAATGACTCAAAGCAAAGGACTCACGGCAAAATCCAAAATAAGCATGTTTATTGAAGGATTTTCCCCAAAGAGGAAGTAATTGGGACGAAAGCAATGAAGTAAATACAGCTTAGTTCATATTTGGGGACAATTGGAGTAAACAATGGCTCAGGGCCACCAATACGTGTGAGACGGGACAAATTTTCTCAAAGTTGTGAACGTTTTTTGTCAGTAGACCATCAGCATCACAAAGTTGATCTATCCTTGTGTCTGACTGTGGTATCATTTCCTGACTTAGTCTGATTCATTATGAATTAAAGGCACTAATTGCACATTTGTTTCGGACGGACAAAAAAATGAAGTTCTTTGTATATACTGTGCCTTTTATTTGTCAAGGACATTGTATTCTTTTTGGTGAGATGTAATCCAACCCTCGGAACAAAATCAACAATCAGTAACGAGGTATCTGCACAATCCATGTTTGTTCAAGCGGGATGTGGAGTGTGATGCCGTATATATAACACAGCCAGGGAAGCGGGAGAGCTATTTGTAGGTGTTTGTGGGATGTGATGTTGTGGGATTTTACTGACAAAATAGTGGAGGCAATCTTATCAGTTGTATGATATCGCTTATAGTGGTGTTGATCTGCTGTCATTTTTGTCAAACAAACATCAAACTAGCTGTTCTTTGTGGTTGTATTTTATTTTTACAAAGCCTGTGTGAAAACATGTTAAAAATAGTCAAAAACTGGTCAGACATGTCATTACTGTATTCCTTGCTTCATACACATGGACACCAGATGTTGGGGGGGGGGGGGGGGGAGGAAGTAAGTTTGTACATGGCAGAAGAAAATAATAATGGCAGGGAAATCGCCATGAGGAGAGTACAATACGACAATTTTGAAAATACTATGACAGGGAAATCACATTGTCATTGGGAGATTGAAATTCTACATGTTTGAAAACTAGGGTATGCTACACCGTATAGGAGGAAGGGAAGAGACGTCTAATGAATATAATTGATTTGTCAGATATTTACAGTACAATCAAAACCAGAGGTGTGACATTGATATATGAGTGTAGACTCGGGAGAAGAAATATGAGCGCCAAGTTATATGTCTTCGCTCAGATCTGGCTGCGAGCTGTTGAAGGGGGGCTGATTGATACATTGCCCATGTAGGCACTTTATAAGAAGTCTCGATTTTTTTTGTTGCTGTTGTTGTGCAGGTGGGGGTTTTTTGTGCTTTTTGCTTGCGTTGCGTAGCAGGGCTTTTTTCAGATGGGTAAGAATGGAGGTGGGTTTGGTTTGTCCAGTGAAGGCAGCAAGGCGCATGCATCGTGATACTTGTGTCGCTCTATTGTCACTATCCAGACCAAAACGTCCAGGTGTCACTATTCAACAGCATCTGGTGCAGTCCCCTTGCAAAATGGCAACAGATAAGAACCGAACATGATCCGTGAATGGGCACCACGGACTCATAAATGTGGTTTGAGCCATAGATATAGATTCTCTCCAAAGTGCAGTGAGGCTTTCATTTACTGACTCTGTATGACGATACAACCTCCATGCTACTGTAATAAATCAAATGATCTTCAGAGGCCAGTCTCAAAGAAAGTTTTGCAATTTTTCGTTCTTTTTTTATCCTCTTGGATGATCAGAATGATTAGGGATTCTAGAATTCAACAGGTTTTGTAGTCACATTTTGGCAATGGAAAATTTGAGTATATTGCCACCACAAGTATTGTAATCGGATCAAGCTCTCATCAGGTTTTGAAACGAAACAACATCTTCTCATAGTAGATCAATACAAACAAAAGAGTCTTTCATCTTGGCTGCGCAAGATGTCGGTGGCAGTCAATTTGATTTGCCAAAATTAGGCACTGTTGGTACAGCTTTGGAACTGTGCTTCGGGCATGAGTAAGTCGGGACGTTTGAGCGAAAGCTTTTTGCTTCTCACGAGAGTGAAGCACCTTTTTGGATGTGAGGGCATGGTGACGCAAACTTTCTCCTCGTGAGAGAGTCATATGTCAAACATGGCGACAAGGATGACATGTATTGCTGTTTACTCTTTCTGGTTGTGAAAAGAAATTTGATGATGCAACTTAATCGGATGAAGTAAGTAGTGTTTTCTATCATAACACAAACTGAAAGGAGTGCTACAGTTCAAAGTAATGGACTAGAGCTCTTCAATTCTCACTTTCTTGAGAATTGGCATTATTGTTTTGTTCGACGTAGGTGGTGTGTTTAGATTGATATTATTAGACCAAAATTACCCAGCGGTAGTATTCACGCTTAAGATTGTTTATTGTTTTAATTGTGTTCCGTGCCAGTGATGAGAGGCTGATACTACAGTGTTTAATCCTGTGAGAAAGAAAAGTTCAGCTCTTAAGAAGCTGGAGTGTTTGTGAAAATATTTGTGGAGAGGGGGAGAGGAATTCCGCGGCTGTGGATGGATTACATGTAGTGTTGTTTCTACTTCTACATGTTCTTTTATATTTTCCACAATACTCAATGCATCGAGCAATGGCGATGAATGACAATTTCAATTTTTCCAATAAGTGATCTCAGAAATGTAGTTAGATATGATGACAAATCACTGTTACACATGACAGTTATGTAGCAGAACTGGGAAATATTTTGTAGTTTGTTCACATGCAGACTTGAAAGCGCTTAGCAGTAAAGATAGGAAAATTCAAGATTGTCTGACAATTGGTCATTTATGTTTCCTTCATTTCCCTTTTTGTAAAGTTGAGACTGCGCTGTTCGTGTGAAACCTTGAACAAAAGTTTAATCAGGTCAGTTGGGGATAAACATGACGTGGAATGTGCTCTGCGTCTCTGAAGTTGTTGGGATCCAGGCATTTTTGTAGTGTCGACACTGGTGTGAGAGTTTGTGCGTGGTGTAATTTAGGATTGTCTGCCCCTTGTACATTGTATGTATTCATTCAAAATATCAACAGACCTCGTTAGTGTTCAAGGATCCGATTCTATCCTCCGTACATCCCTTATTTAGCAGCATGTTTGTCTCCGAAGACATATCCATTCGTTTTGGTTTGTGACACTGCTAGACTTCTTTTTTAGGTCTGTTGTGGCACAGTGTTCCTGCCCTGGCTTGATAAATCATTTACTATGTTTACTAAGTGTGGACAAAGCTTGGTAACATTGTAGGTTTCTTCTTTTTGCACTGGCATTCCACACACACAAACATACACACACACAAATTAACTCGATTGAGGACTGTGCAGCAGTATGGAAGCTACATAGCAATTAGAATATTCAGTGAAACTTCTTGAAAACTTGACCAGCGACAGATATAGGAAGGTTAATTAGTTTTCTGCGACGTCAGCTGCATGTGACCTTTGCAGTGATATAGTGGGCTTACGCAAATGTCAAACCCAACCGGTGAAAAACAAGGCTTGCAGTATGGCTTATGTCGCTGGACGTCATGTTTGTGATGACCATCACAAGCAACATATGTGATCTGTCCACTGTTGTCATTGCATGACAAAACCTTTGACTGCACAAAATCGTCTAACTTAAGCCAGTTGAATAAGGACAGTTGATATTGAAAGACATATTGTGGAGATCAAGAGAACAGTGGATTCTCATTGCTCTTTAGGTCTAGTGAAAGATAAAAGAAGAGCAGCTTGCAGATCACATTTGATGCTAAAAGACAACAACAACAACCACCACCACCACCACCAACAACAACAACAACAAAACAGACAAAGAAATTGTCCTGGGCTATTGGTTAATATTCCAGTCTCAAATTCATCATAACTGGATTTTTTAAAAAAATGGGATCGAAAATTCCGTGAAAGCTCTCCTCGAAATTGATTAGACCTTCACAAACAATGAGATATGCTGAGTGTGTTATACCTGTACGATTAACATGAAAGCTTTACTCGTCATACTGACACCCACGTAACAGCCATGTGTGCATTTGATAACTCTTCAAGACCCATTTAATTTCACTGAGAGTGTTTCTGTCAGTTTAACACCATCCCCCTCATTTTACTTCGGGTGTCAAGCATAAAGTGGTTTTATGTACGTTTTAAGATAATAATCCCAGGTAATTTGAGAGCACAAGATTCCAACCCACACCATAAAGTGGCTTTGAAGGGAGAAGTGAGTGCTTGCCTTCTCATAGGTATTTGAAGATGCCAGAATCATGTGCGAAAAATTAAAGCAGCCTCAAATGAAACTTTCTTTTTTAACCTTGGTCTGAGGGTTGTTTTGAAGAGAGATATTGAAAACTGAAGCAGTTTAGCAACAATACATTGCCTTGATATACAGTTTCCTTTCATCATGTTGAAGAGTTGAATGCACTTCAGTTCATGAATTGTTGTCACATTCAATGATGAGATGGTGTCTGGACTGTCCAATGAGAGGGCTCAGTTTTTAACAGGGAATATTTTTTTATATTAGATGGTCTATATAGATACTGTTCGGTAATTGGCCATAATACGATCACTTGACTAATAATGCAGCAAGGATTGAAATTGTTATAGCGCCTGCAGGGAGTCATATTTCCAGAATTTGGCTGGGGCCAACGGGTCTAGAATGAAATAGTGTGTATTCATGAAGACCATGCAAATATAACAAATGTTGCCTTGTCTATCATTGCAATGTAACACTAGACGGTCCCTTCAGAGTTATAAGACATACAAGTAATCTCATAAATGGTAAAGTATAACACCCACGGGGATGGCAAGTACTGTATATGCCAAATATTTCGTGACGTTTTCATTTGCGTGAATTTCACGAGTCGGGTGCTATTCGCGAAAATATTGACTCTGATCCCGATATGAATCTGATGTGCAAGTATACATTTTTCCATTCAGTACTGTATTCCACGAATGAGGTTTAACCACTCGCGAAATCATCGGGAAGTCCCGATTCACGAAAAAATTTAGACTTGCTGAATATATGGCGTATATTTAAAGTAGTATATTACACTTCTAAACAGGTAGTATCTGTATGATGATCTCCCATGCAGGATTCCTCATGAAGATGGACTTATCAATGCCACCAACCACCCCCTCTACACTCATGGCATGTGCAAGTGGCCAGGATGCGAGACGGTCTGTGAAGACTTCCCCGCTTTCCTCAAGTAAGTAACAGTAATTTGTTTGAGTGTGGGTTGTTTGTGTTTTGTGTGTGTCTGTGTGTGTGTGTGTGTTTTATTGTGATCTTTACCAATCCCAATAATGCTGGGTACTAGCAGTCATAAGTTCTCACATGTACATTGTATATAGTGTTTTACTTACAGGATACTTCAGCTGAAATGGTTTGCATGCATTTGTGTATGTGTGTGTGTGTGTGTGTACAACTGTATGTGTGTGTGTAAAGGGGGGGAGGGTTGCCCAGTTGTGAAGCATTTGAGATGATACAATTTTATGCATTAACCACAGTATAGTAAGAGGTTTTTAATGGCATGCCTGCAAAGGTGTAGTGAGCAGTCTTTTTTTTTTCAACTTCAGAGCAGATTAGCAGCAGCAAATTACTTGTATGATAGATGGTGAATGCAGTTAGTAGGCAGCATTGCCTGCATTTTAATCAGTGTAGATGCATGAGTATGATATATATCGTATGTCTCCTTGAGGTGCATATGTATGTCAATTAGCGTGTTTTCATTTGCACAGTCAATCCATCGAAGAGTTCTACTTTGCTCTTTCTGCCAACTGTCCCATACATGACAGGCATCTCAGCACGGAGCATGCCCTCGACGATCGCAGCACGGCACAGGCCCGAGTCCAGATGCAGGTGGTCAACCAGTTGGAGATTCAGCTGACCAAGGAGAGGGAGCGGCTAGCCGCCATGATGGCCCACCTCCACATGAAGCCCCCAGTGGAACCCAAGCAGGAGGCAGCCAAGGTACCCCATCCAGTTCAACCCCTCCCCACTCCATTCCCCCCCCCCCCCACCCACCCCTGCAAGCCGTAAAATTTAAGATCAATTGTACCATTGCGAGGTTGAATGAATGGTGCTCATGATTGCGTAACGCTTGAATAACTTGAATAATGAACGAGCATCTTTGTCACTGCCAAACCTTTTCTTTTCCCAGAGGTAGTTATAGGAGAATCTCTTTGTAAGATTTTATTGATGACTTGCATGAGTTCATGTGCCTGTATGACTGAAACCCATCGACAAAAGTGCATTATTATACCTTGAGAGAAGAAAGGAGGATGTGCTGTCATTAAAATGATATCCAAATAAATTTGAGCAGATGTACTGTTATTCTGTTGTGGATGCTTTAGACTATTCACATTGATTTCATGGGCACGGCAAACACGAGGTTATTCCAGCGCATTCCAGACGAGAGATTTGGATCGCTGCCCAACTCTGTGCCGGAGACTTCAAGGCCGGTCTTCAGACGGACATCTTGTCCGTCGACCTTGGCAGCTAAACGCATCAATATTTACGTCGGCTCGCGTTTCAGCGATTAATTTGCGAAATGCACACCCAACATCTCCCCTCTCCGTTTCTAAACAAATTGAGCTTGCATCATTTGCACTTGACGTGCTTATCACCCCCTGTCAGGGATAGACTCTGCCAAGGTAATTGTACACGCTTGTCTGACGGCAGATCCTGTTTCGACGCTTGTGTTGTCCCACCAAATAAGGAGCTCCCTCCATTATCATCCTGGTTACAGTAGTGTTGATGCTTGTGAGCTGGCATAAACTACCATATTTATCTTCCTTTGTCTTGCACTTGAAACAAAAATATTGTGCGTTCCCAAGGAAATAACAAGCAGGAAACCTACATCATCTGGTCGTGCCTGGCCAAACACATCTCGGCTTGCTGTGTAAACACGCGAGTCAGCGACAGGGAACAAAGGGGGAAATGCGCTGTTATTGTTTCGAGTCGCAGCAAAATGTTGTGAATGCAAGATGTGGGACTTTCTGGACCAACTCCACTGCTGACTGCATTCAAGTTCATGTGAAAATTGTGAAGAAGAAGAAGTGGGGGACTGCAAGGCTGGTGGTGCAGTAATGCATGCAGGCCATTGTCATCTGAATGAATCACAACTGAGCTTGAATTGTTACAGCTGTGAACAGCACCGCCTTGACAAGTACACCTGCCAGTTTTAGTGCTTTGTTTGCCTGGAATAGGACAGCATTGCACCAGGATGTATTATTGTCCATGTTCTTTCACATACATGTATATAAGAACAAGACAGGAACAAAAAATGTAAAAAAAAAAGAAATAAACAGGATTTAATTGAGAATGCTGAACACTTCATTAATCAAGCAATCTCACTAAAGAAAACTTAGCACACCTGTCAGATGTCCAGTAAATCAAACAAAGATTTTTATGAAACAAAGGCATGACAAATAGAGACTGATATTTGAAGTAAATACTGCTACACTCAGTGAAGAAACATATTTTAACAGAGCAGAGACTGACATTATTCTTTGGTCTTCCTACTGTTATTCTTTCTCCTTTCAACAGTCGTCTCCCTCCCTCTCTAAGGCTGTTTCAGTGGTCCAACATGCAGTTCCGTCATTACCAATGGTGCCCAGCACCCCTCCTGTTCCCATCACCTCCATTGCCTCCGCCCCTTACCCCGTACCCCTCCCGGGCCCCGGGCCGGGCCACCCGCCCAAGATCCCGCCCCTGATCCCGGTCTCCACCCAGGCCTCGGTCCAGGCCCTCATGGGCCAGGCCCTGCGGAGTCCGGTCATGTGCAAGCCCTCCCACAGCCCCAACCAGGCCCACAAGCTGACCTCGCAGCATGTGACCCCCGGTGGGCCAATCAGGAGGCGGAACAGCGAGAAGTATGGCCTGTCACTTAGCACAGGTACAAGCCAACATTCCAGTCTTAACGTCAGCTCTAGTTTGAATTACCCACCTATTACTCTTATACACACCGGATTAACTACTCAGAACGAGCCTCTCAAGATTATTATTAGGGTACATGCTCACATTGAGTGTTTAACTGAAAATTTCAGAACAGCTGCTGTAAAGTCCACTTATGCACAGTACACTATGTAGTTAATGGAATAATTAAGAATGCAGGTGACCACGGTCATCATAATTCGAAATCAAAATTTTAAAAAAAGTGTTGAAAAATCGAAATCATAAACTTTCTTTTGTGTCTCCAGGAAGTTTTGTTCTCTCAAAACCTTGTATCGTTATTGCTAGACACAATATATTATCAGTGATTTGGAGGTACAGAGTTTAATAGACTCATATGTTCAGCCCAATTCATTGCAAATAGCAGTGTCTTCTGTTGACCCCTTGCATTTAGTCTCAACCACCCTGATAACTTACTAACTTGCTATTGTGCATAGTATGAATGAATGGATCGTAGGCTATCCTATTGGTTCATAAGCAGTAACATTTGATTCACTTTGTCAATGCATCAATCATGTATACATTGTATCTGTCCTAGATTAACATGTCTTTGCTTAATGTTCTTTTTCTGTGATGTAACTGTGACTTGTGTTCCATTTTGTTCATAGCAGAAATCCATCACAATTCGGATTTCTACAAGAATACTGATGTGCGGCCGCCGTTCACGTATGCTGCCCTCATACGGCAAGCCATCATCGATGCCCCCGACCGACAGCTCACGCTGAATGAAATCTACAACTGGTTCACGAGGACGTTTGCCTATTTCAGGAGAAATGCTGCCACATGGAAGGTCAGTGGAAAATATTTAGCTCTTTGACATCGTTTGTGGCTGTAGACAGTCAGGATTATCTGGTGTTACAGTATATATCACATTCTGTCCGAAGCTGTGGCTACAGATCTCAGTGGAAAGCTTATTGCTGCAGTGGTCAATGTTTATTTTCTTTCAGGGGGCGGGGGGGGGGGGGGGGGGGGGGGGTTGAGATATCTCTGGATTGTAGCATGTTGGGGAATTAGTAACCCCAATATACCCCCGAGAAGGATGAAAGAGAAATTTTGAGGGGTAGTTTGGTTGACTACTTTGTGTGATCTGCTGAAGAATATTGAAAACTAAACTCTAAGAATGGCATTGCAACTGTCAGGGTTTATCCACCCTCGACGGAAACCAATGTTCATGTGGTATTTCTAGATTTGAACTCACTTCATGCTGTAACATTTGTAAGATGCAGAAGCAGCGAATTTATATAAAAGATATGAATACATTGCAAAGAATTGTTTTTGCATCACTGTTGGGAAAGTAACATGTCTGATTTCTTTCTGTGTGCCCCCTCCCCTTCATTTTTTTTTTTCCCCAGAATGCTGTAAGACATAATCTGAGTCTTCACAAATGCTTTGTACGAGTTGAGAATGTGAAGGGAGCCGTGTGGACAGTGGATGAGATAGAATTCATGAAGCGGAGGCCGCAGAGGATGGGCAGGTGAGTCTCTGAGTAGGATGGAGTTCTCACATCTTCTCAGCTCCTACTCCTCCTCCTATATTTTTTCTCGTTTTCTTCTTCTTCATCTTCTTCTCCATTTTCTTCTTCTTCGTCGCCTTTTTTTTCTTTTTCTTTTTGTCATCTTTCTCTTCAAAAGTTTCCGTCTATTATGTCTGCATCTGTCTCATGTTCTGGAAGCAGCCTTGCTGTTTTCTCAATTATTATTCGATTCCAGTTTCTCTCTGCTGTCTTCCAATGGCAAATTTCTATCTCTGCTTTCCTCGTGCCATCTTTCTTCTGACCTCACCCGTCGGCCAGGAAATCTTTTGCCTCTTCAGTTTGTCATCGCTTTTATCAACAATCCTTCTCCCCTTCACACTACATCCCTTGCCTTTGCCCAGTTTCCTCTTCTCACTCATGGTTCCGTATCTTCAGCTTTCACAAAGATAGGTAGGTAGGTACTGTAATCGACTGGGCAACACGTGTAGGTGGAGAAGGTAGTCGTGACCTAAGTTCAACACGTCTTTCCAGGCGGGAAGGGAAGATGACTCCTTTCTGTATCTCATAGCACTGTCCTCGTTAAGACTGAACACCATACTTTGTCGAATAGGAGATTTTATCTTTTGCATCTTAAGTAAATCTTGTCATGGCATTGATCAAGAATGTGAGCAAATATGTTAGAGGAGAGCACGGTGCCCTCTTTTTTTACCATTGGATGATTGGTGGATGAGTCATTCTGTAGGCAAATGTTCCTTTGATGTCATATTACCTTTTACGGCTAAACAGTCAGTTTTAATGTGTTTCACTTGTTTGCATGTGCATGGAGATGGAAAAACTTGTGTGTAGATCATCACCTCTCGGCAAAGCTACCTTAAAGACCATGCATGACTGCGTAGATGCATAAGAAATGTTACACTTTTGGCTGTTGCCAACGTCACATCTTTCACACAGTCTCTGTGATAATGGAGTCGGCGTCAGTCATGTATGTCCCTCTGTCTGCAGTGCATGTCTCCTCACATTTGGCTCCCCCCATTCCCCGTTTGTCTGCCTGGTAGTGTATGTGTACACATGTTAGCCTTTGTCCTGACACCGCACGATTCACCTGCCACGGTTCTAACTCACTGGGCGTGTCTTAAGGTCGATGGTGATTGATACCGGTACCGGTAGTCGTAGCTTTGATGCATGCACTGGACCTAGCCATTTCTGACAAGAGGAATAGCATTGGTCTCCAGTAGGATAATTAGACACAATGGGTCGTCCTATCTTTTCAAGAGATGTTGCTCTCTCTTTCTCACTTCCTTTTTCTCCCTTCCTCTTCCACTCCCTCTCCCCTCCCCCTCCCCCTCCCCCCCCCCCCCCCTCTGTCACACAACCCTCACAATGTCTGCAACAGTTATTGCAACGGACAATTGGAATCAGAAGAGCATATTATATAAAGTGTTGCATGATAACGATAATAATACCATGATTGGACATTGAGAGTTTGGATTGTTTTGTAAGGATTAAAGGCATCATTAAGAGTCCCTTAAATTCTTTTGGGACCACCATGTAGAAATTTGAAAATGACTCCAGATGCCAGTACATAGGCAGTTGTAATGTAATTGTTCCAGTGAATTGTCAGTGCTAACGTGATTCTGTCGCTGTGGCTATAAATCACGTTGACATTCACACAGACATTTACATCTTGACAACGAAACACTCATTTTGAGGTGTTGACAATAGAAGTCATTGTTCTATTACATTTCATGATTGAGCTACATACAATAATGGACATATATTGGCTAGGTCTACATGCTATTTGTATCAAGATTTGTAGTTTTAATTACTTCATACTTCGTGTGGGTTTTTTTTCCAAACTTTTGCTGAGCTACATGTATTGCTTTAATTTGGGGGGGGGGGGGGGATTACATTCAAAACATGTTTTATTTTGGTAGATTCTTCCTGAATGGAGCAGTCTGTTGCTACCAGTAATGTGAGAGCTTCATATGTGCCTGCAACCACACAATGCATGAAAATTGTATTGTCTGCTCCACTTTGTTTTCTTCCATTGATATGTTGCATGCCCCAACTTTTGTTGCTTTGTGCTTGCTTCACGCTTGCCCCCCCCCAAATATTTTGCATGAGCTTTTCCAATAACCTGCTGACAGACCGTCGTTATCTTCTTACAGCCTTAACACCCCGCCCAGTACGCCCAACACTCCAACCACGCCCATCAGCAAATCTGTTGGGATGCTGCCGACGGAGGATATGCCCCTTAACCTTGAGACACACATCCATGTAAGTACCGGCAGTGGCAGTGGTAGCAGTAGGTGCAACGTTGGTAGGGGAAGATGCAGTGCTGGTGGTGGTGGTGGCGGTAAATGGTGGTTACAGGGATAGAAGTGGTAGCCATAGTGATGGTGGTGGTAGGTGCAGTGGCTGTGATAGTGGGTCACGGATGGTAATTGTGGCTACACTTAATATGATGGTTGTAGGTACATTAGAAGGTATGGTGGTGGTGGTGATAGTAAATTGCTGATAATGGGATAATAGTGGTGGTAGGTACATTGAGGTAGTGGTAGGTGCAGTGGCTGTACTAGTGGCTCACTGGTGGTAATTGTAGCTACAGTTATGATGATAGTAGATGCATCGGAAGGTACAGTGGTGGTGGTGGTGGTGGTGGTAGTGGTAAATGGCTGGCAATGGGATAATAGTGGTGGCTGTGGTGATTGTGATGGTAGGTACATTGACGTAGTGATAGGTGCAATGGCTATGATTGTGGCTCACTGGTGGTAATTGTTGCTACAGTTATGATGGTTGTAGGTACATGCACATTGGAAGGTACAGTGGTGGTGGTTTTGGTGGTGGTAAATGGATGGTAATGGGGTAATAGTGGTGGCCTTAGCGATAGTGGTGGTAGGTAGTACATTGAGGTAGTGATAGGTGCAATGGCTATGATTGTGGGTCACTGGTGGTAATTGTTGCTACAGTTATGATGGTTGTAGGTACATGCACATTGGAAGGTACAGTGGTGGTGGTTTTGGTGGTGGTAAATGGATGGTAATGGGGTAATAGTGGTGGCCTTAGCGATAGTGGTGGTAGGTACATTAAGGTAGTGGTAGGTGCAGTGGCTATGATTGTGTGTAACTAGTGGTAAAGGTAGCTACAGCTATGATGGTAGAATCATTGGCAGTAGTGGTAGGTACAGTTGTAGTTGTGGTGACAATACTGGTGGAAGTGGTAAGTACAGTGATGGTGTTAGTTGGTACAAAAGAAGAGGTACATACATTGGTTGTAATCGTGGGTTCAGTGATGATATGGGAAGGAATATTTCTGGTAATGGTAAGAAAGTGTCAGCACTAGAAGTAGGCCCAGTAATTGCAAGAAAGGACATTTTTTTAAATGTTTGACAAAATTATATATAAGATTCTCTTTAAGGAAATGATGTGAGACCATTCCAGAAAAAAAAAATCTGGTGGTCATAAAATCTGTCATTGTCATGTAGGTTAACATACAAAATGTATCTGCAGCAGAGAGAAGCAATCTCATTCTTTTGCAGTTGCGTATTTCAGTTCTCAACAATTTTCTCAAATGAGCTCAAAAGATATATGAATGATTCCACTATAGTTCGTCATTTCCCCATGTAATACCAAACACGAAGGTTTTTTTTTTCTTTCACTCCCTCAGCCTCTTGTGTTTCTTTCACTCCCTCAGCCTCTTGGTGGCAGTTTACCACTGCTGAGTGATGCAGCAGCTGCAGCAGCAGCTGACAACGAAATTGAAGTCCTCGACAACGACGGAGACTTGGAACAAGAGGACTTCTCTGGGGAGGGCAGGGGACGGTTCCCGGGTGAGGAGAGAGACGGATACCCCTCAGAAGAGAGGGAGCGGTATGTGTTGGGTGGGGAGGATGGCGAGGGGTACCAAGACGGTGAAGGGGGCGACCCATTTCCCGATGAGGACAGAGAGACTTACCCAAAGGGTGACAGACAATCCCACCCTGGTGGCGACAGAGAGACTTACTCTGGCAACCGGGAGCACTCGCCCAGGATGGACGAGGCCCGCTATCGCATGGAGGATCGCGAGCACTTCGCAGAGGAGCAGCGGCAACGCTACGCTCAGGAGGCGGAGGAGCGATTTGCCAGGCAAGAGGCAGAGGAGCGGTTCGCGAGGCAAGTGGCAGAGGAGCGCTTAGCACGGCAAGAGGCCGAGGTGCGCTTCGCCAGACAAGAGGCCGAGGAACACTTCGCGAGGCAGGAGGCTGCGGAACACTTCGCAAGACAGGAGGCAGAGGAGAACTTTCGGCGCCAGGATAACGAGCAAGATGAGGAGGAGGAGGAGGAGGAGGAGGATGTGGGCTATGGCAGGGAAGAAGTCTTCGAGAGGAGCGAGAGGGATAACTACCAGGGGTCTATGCAGGAGGAGGAGGAGGAGATTGGAGAAGTGGAGGAGAGAGTGAGAAACACTGCCATCGGGGATGAGATGGCAGACGATGGGATGGAGGAGGATAGAGACGAAGCAGTCAACCATGGCATGGCAGAACTGTGAGTAATTCGTCTCAGTACTGTACCGTAAGTCTTCTGAACTGACTTGTCCCTATTAGAAGTGATCTTTCTTTTCTTCTGTGTTAATGCTGGGTTATTTCATAGGAGTGCTCACCGTTTTAGGTGGATTTTCTTTTTATCTTTCATTTCCCAAATTGAAACTCTGCATCTACCGAAATTCTAGATTTTAGTTAACTGAAAAGTATTTGCCCCTTTGCGCAAAACATCAATGTTTCTTTGGATTATTTTTAGTGTGTTGCATCATAAGTTAGACTTGATATTCAATCAATTTCATGAATGCTGTTAATCATCTGAAATCAGATCAATTTCATTATATGGGCACTTTATGTTAAAAGTAGTATTCATCAGAGCATCAAGACCACGTCCAAATACTTCAGAATGCTTTAGTGCATGTATGTGTGGTATGTGATGTTAAAAAAGCATCAACTGTGATACTTGGTTTAGTATGGTAACCTAATTCAGATAGTGATACCATATACAAATAACATACAAAGAGGTGTAAAGTCGACACTGTTGATAAGTTCTTGATGTTCTGTCCATGAAATACATATCAATATCATACAGTTGAACCAGTCCATGCTTTTCCTCATGTTTGTCACAGGCGAGACCCATCTGGTCAGGCCATCAAGCGGGGGAAACCATGCCATCTGACAGCCGAGCAGGTCAAGTGTTTGATGCAGCAGCCAGCACAGATGATGATGGTGATTCCTACCCCAACCAACGGCCAGTCAGATCATCACCATGACAACTCATCCATGGAGCACTCCAACTAGGAGGCATCAGGCTGCTCCTGGTCCAGATCCAAGTCCCCTTACCCCAACCTCAAACCTTCCTTATCCCCCCCCCCCCCCCCCCCCCGAGAAATGAGAAGTTGATAATGAAATTACTTGAAAAGCAGAATCCCTCCTTAATAACAAAATGGCTCTCATTCTCATGTTGTGTAAAATTGCCAAATATTTTCAGATGTTACCAGTATTTTGAGGATCTTGAAACAGTTTATCCGAGTCATGATGACTTAAAGATTTTTAGCTGTTATGCTACAAAGACCAGAGCATTTGTCAGAGTACATCCAGCTTTGCATTTGCAAGCTTAAGTGAGGGTGTTCTTATGAATTCTGTGGATCTTCTTGCCATGTTTTAATTGATGTAAAGTATAATGATGTCATCAATGTTACTCTTTATTTTAAGTTTTGGGTGTTTTTTTTTTAAATTGCAAGCCATTTATTATGAGCTATGATGTTACTTGACAATGTTTACATGATGTCCCTCTTATAAGGCACAACAAGATATGATATTAACTGCAGGGCAGTATTCAGTAATAACAGGGGAAAAATAAAATGGGAATTTTAGCCTTGTTTTACAGAACAGCACCTTGAGTGCACATGTAAATGCAGATGATGCATAGTCTCGCTTGTATGCTTTGGAATTTGGATCCCTACATGCCAGGAAAGGGGATTGGTAGTGGAAAAAAATGAAACAGTATGTTGTGACATTAATACTTAAAAAATAGACCTAGCAAGGATTGTACACTTTGACCTGTACATGCATTAAATGCCTTCAAAGTGACTTAATGCATGATTACATGTATATCTGAAACCACACACTCGTTAGTGTTGTCAAGTTGCAAGGTCTTTCACTTACAGTGTACCTAACACAATGTGGTTATGTCACTTCGATTCTGCTCTCTGAATATCTGCAACACCCCCGTTTAACACTGCTACACATGAGAAAGTACTACACCAACCCCATATAATCCAGCTAGAGCATTAATGTGTGACACAGCTCACTACACCATAACACAGCCCACCACTACAATCTCTGGTGTCATGTTACAATGTAGCGTGCATCACATCTCTCTTGCAAAAATCCAAGGACACTTGTAGTTATGTGATTCAACTACATTGCACCAAGGCATTACATACCATGGTTCTCATTCTATACGCCATTATCCTATGCAGTATGATTTACAGGCTAATAATCGTGACACTTAACACCAAGAACGTTTTTCATGAAGCCATTGTAGTGTGCTCTGTGTTTCCTGGTGTAACACAAGGACACTGCCTTCATTAATCTCTGGCTGTTGACAGTAATCCCCCATAAAGGCATGTTCTGTGTTTCTCACCCAATACAATGTATGTTCGTCAATACTTCTACACAGCATGCACCCCACAGTTCTCTTACATTACACCTTCAGTACCCTACACCACACAGTGACATCTTAATGCTGTGTTATCTATTCCCTTTATGTATGTGGGGCATACAACACCAAGTTCACAGAGACTTCTACTAACAGTGATGTACACTGTGTAGATTGGCCTAAAGTCTGTAGTAATTTGTTAACACCCGTTGTGTCCGAGGGATCTCATGTAAACAGTATTTTCCTCTAAATGTATCACCCAGCGTGAGAAGTGAAGTACTACTTTAGACATGTGGTAAAAGTCGTGGAGCAATAAATGTTACAATCCTATCCAAATTGTCTAAAAGTTTTTAAGGGACCAAACAAAGATAGGCTTTAGCGTCCAGTAAGGAGTACTACTCCAAAACCTTGTATAATAAACCGTCATGATCCCCCTCCCCCACTAAAAAAAAAGAAGAAAGAAGATAGTACTTACTTTGGCACTCCATTGTTGGTCTCGAAGACATCATTCATTATGCAATACAAAAAGTAGTTAGGAAGGGAAGGTGTGTATCCTAAAAGCATTCTGCTGGATAAGTTTAGCCAAAACATGCCTGCTGTCAGAAGGCATGCATTTCTCTGAAGTGTTTTTATCACAGACTCAAAGGACTGTGAAATGACTAGTGCTCGTGATGCACTGTTCTCGCACACTGCCAGCTGATGAGGAAAGGGTATCCTTTGCCGCCTGTCTCAATATTCTCGCTCCTGTCACCGACTTAAAGGGGGAAGTCATGCATGGATGCATCAGTCTACTTAAAGCTGGAGTCTCTCTTTGAGTCTCTGGAGGGGATACCGCTATACTTTCTGTATCAAAAATATATATGAGGCTGTTTTTGATTCATTTCAATCTCTGTGTAAATACGCTCACATCTCTTGAGCATCAATCTTCTGTTTGATTCTACTAATCTCGATGTTAGGGTCCATGCTCCTGGACTAGGTTGTTTGAGGCAAAAGGGAGAAATTCTGAAGATTTAGTCGAATGTTCAACGTGTTATGTAAAGACAAGTTCTCGTAACTTGAAGCCAACCGTGGCATCTCAGACCATGTTATGAGGTCGCTCTTGATGCAAACATGTTTTGCTCAGTAGTTTTTGAGTGATGAAAAGTAGACATCGTCTAGAATACTTGTAGAGTAACTGTGAGTCTTTCGTACCCAAGCTATCCAACCACTGCACCAGCCCGGTATGCTCCTTATTCTGATATTTCTACTCTTTTTATAGCAACTCATATTGTGTCACATCTTGCCCTATGTAGGCTGATTCCTGCCCACTATTGGATGACAATCATGTTCCATACCAACAGGTCTCGTTTAGAACTTTCTGTCTTCCACATTTATCTGACTTTTGTAGCTCAAGTCAATCTCAGCAACTTTTATCAATCTATTTATCTAATCATTTTTTTTTGGGGGGGGGGGGTGGGGGGGAGAGGGTTGTTATTTTTTTTTGTTTGAAATTTTAGTCAGGATTGAATTCAAAATTTTCAACCATCTCCTGAAAAAAAAAAAAAGATTAAATGATGATCACTGACCATGGCATTTTCCCCCCTCTCTCTCTCTCGTTTTTTGGCAGAACATGAAACACCAAAGCTTCTCTGTTATAAAATGTTCAAATGAACAAGAAAAGAATTTGCTATTTGTTTGGATTTTTCAAGTATATGTGCGAGGTAGATGATACATGCATTGAGAACAAATCAAACTCAAGTGAGTTATTTTTTTTTAGTTTCCACATGATGCTGTATCTCAAGACATGCAGTAATAAAAGAAAAAAAATAGGATTTTTTTTTTCATTGTCCATTGTTTGGTATCCACTGATTTGTTGTATCTGTTTTACAACATCTTTTCATTCAAATTTAAAAATGTTCCTCAGCAGAGATGCCATTGTACACATACATCATGTAGGGGGTCTAGGTACCCGATTTGCAATGGGTATCGGTCTTACATTTTAGCTTCATTACAGGGAGCGTACGGTTCAACTGTCCCAAAAACTCCGAGAGATGGCTGCTGCCTTGTGTTAATCTGCAGCTTGAAATATACAATGCGCTGTGATGTGCTCTGATTGACCGGAATTCTGTTAAGAGTTTCAAATATCTCAAAGCTACTAATCACCGAAGCACATCAGAGAATGTGGCAATTTGTGTCATCTCATTAGTCCCGCAGTGGAACATACCACTGGTTATAAAGCATGTTGTAATTATCAACATGTTGGAACATGTGATTGCATAAGAAACGTGTGATAATTATCAACACATTTTAGGCTAGTAAGACTTTCAACTACCTTGCAATGCCAAAGGCCGTAGAAGTACATTTTATGTCATGAACATATTGTATCAGCAAAGCACAATTTGTGTGGACTATCATGCAAGATTGCTCAGCTGTAGTAGAAACCACATGGAATATGTTGTCAAAATGAAATTAGAGTAATCAGTAATTTTTTTAATTGTCCTGCAGCAGTTGAATTTCTTGAAAATCTATGATGAATCAGTGAGTCCACAGCTTTCATTGAGCATATACAGGTGTACATAGTTGCACAGTAACGTTTACTGATATACACTTGTAGGCATCCTATATGTTTAAATGGAATTACACAAGATAATAGCAGCAAATTGTAACAAGTCAGATAGAGAGAGAGAGAAGATGTGATGCTTTCATCGCACATTACACTCTAAACTAAAAAACTCTTTATATTTTACAGTTGAAAAGCCACATCAGTAGATACCTGAACAATCAGAAGACAGCCCTGCTGTTGCTAAAAAAATTGATGTTTTATGGGATTTGTTTGTCCAAGAAGCTCTTTGGGGTACTACACATTGTATTTCACTCATAAAGGCTGATCTTATGATGAATGATTTTGTTTTTAATGTCCTTTGCTGCATTGAAAAAAGCTTTGTTTTTAGCTGTACATCTTTGTTTTCTAAAAGAGTTCGTCACAAATTATACATACACAAGGACATTAGTATATATCTAAGCTGTCCTAGTAAGGTTGTCGGCATGATGTGGAAATTTGACTCTTTATTTCAGTGCATGGAAAGTTTTGCATAAGCAAGGCTTTCACCATTCTTTGTAAGCAAACAAAAAAGTTATCTGTCCTGATTTTGTCTGTGGTAAAACTGTCAGAAATCACAATGTTTTGTTTTCCCAGGTCTAGTAGTATAATGGTATCAGTGTTTTGGTATTTGTTTGTTTGTTTGTTTCATTTTCATTGTTATTATTTCCAAAGAAAATAATGGCACACCAATCAGCACTAGCCATGAAGATTATTCTATTTGTACTTGTGATGATGTGACTGGACATTCTCTCGTTGTGACACTTTAGAATGCCTTTCAATTCTTATATCAAAGACGGTGTGATAGCACGGAATTTGCTGCAGGACAATACACATTTAGATAGATAGACAATGAAATAGAGGGTGCCAGAGAAAAGATTTGCTTCCTTGTGTACATAGATTGTGGTTTGTTTGTTTGAGATGCCCACAAAGAAAGAGTTCACTGTGTTCAGTCTGGTGGAGAGATTAAGCTTTACCATTTGACGTAGTTGGTGAACGGAGTTTTATACAATGCGGTGCGTCAGTAGAAGAACCTACAACAAATTTAGACTTTGCTAAATTTGAGGGCTGTAGTCGCAAATACTGATTTTATTGTAATTATGTGTGATTGATTACCTGAAACAATAAGAATATGCAGAAATGGAAATAACAAATAAGGAAAGAGTTATATTTTTGTAATCACAGCATCTGGTATTGGGAGAGCTGATGTGTATTGTACAGACCATCTGTGAACTTTTTTTTGTTGTTGTTTTGTTTTTAATTCTCTAGATACAATCAACTGATGTTAATAAGTCGAGTAATTTGTACATTTTTGTTTTTTGCTGATGCTAAAATTGTCTGCTGCCTAATGCTGCACAAAGCTGTCATGAGCCCAGCTAATTTTTAAGATCATTTGAGTGGTTCTCTTTTGTAGGATTTCATGTTGGTCTTGCCAGGGTCACATACTAGCTTTGTTCACATTTTGATGATGAAAAGGAGTAATCACCCATGCACTGGAGAACATCCTTTATTCTTAATTTAAAACTTTGCATGCACTTGATATGTGTTTCATGGTAAAAGGCATTATGTCATAGATTGGCAAAATAAGAACACGTTCTCAAATGTCGAGAATTGTAATTTCCCTTCATGTCGGTATAATGGAACGTAACATCAGAAATGCTTCGCAGCTTTGCACTTGAAGGAAAAGAGGTGAAGGTGATGTAAGATTTTGTGAAACACAACATGTAACATCGTTACTGTATGTTGCTCACATGCACGTCTGTATGCATACATACATGTGTTCATTTGTCGTGACTCAAAACTGGCTGGCACATCTTGTAGGCTCGTTAGTAGGAGATGCAGGAAATCACTTCATCTCATCGTTGCTGCATGATCTGAGCCGGGTGTACCATGTGTCGGTTGCACTTCTGATGCCTCGTCATCTACAAACACAATCCAAATTTCACCTCTTGTTCTACCCCGCCCTTCTAGTCTCATTTCTGTCTGGCTATCAGTCTGTACATCTATCCATGTATAAAGCTACCACACTCTTCGTTAACACCTGTATCTATCCTATCTATCGTCTTGTCTGTGTTCATATTTGTCTATCAGTTTGTCAGTCTCTCTGTCCGTTCCCAAACCCCGTCACCAACCAGTCATTTGCTTTATAGGCAAGTGAAGACGTTTGACAAGTTGTAAGCTCAGATCAATGATGTACATGTAGCACGAAGGAGGGATTATGCCTAGCCTAAGCCTAGCTTCTCTCTGCATTTTTTTTTTAAATTGCTTGCATGTCTCTGCGTGAACCGTTGAGCTCGCCTTGCGTCCATTCCAGCATTGTGCAATTGTTCTTTGACTATGTGTTTTCTCCCATTTTTTTAAGGTAGAAATGCTCTCTTATAAGTATTTGTTTCTCGTTGAGAAACCCTATGCATATCTACCCATAAACAATCCCTGTATCGTGTCCCAAAGTGGTTGTATCATTCCAGTTCTATTTATAGTAAACGTACTCCTCGCAATGTACATGATAAGTGAATATTTGTTTAATATTGTAGTAATTATTAAATTATTTGTTATTTGTGTGAAAAAAAAGTTTTGTTTTGTACAATCTTGAAGATACCAAAGAAAGTCCTCTATGTAAAATGAGCTCATGTGTAATTTTGTTTTTCATGAAATTTTTTGATGAAAAACAAGTGAGAACATGATAATTGGCCTTGCAAGACTTTAAAAGTTACTTCCAAATGCCTTGTGGTGATTTTTTTGCACAAAATACTCCAATTCTAATTCTGATATAAGATACTTCTGACTTAAATGTCTTGTTCTCGTGTCTCCAGTAATGATGAGGGTGCTACGCCAACATCATTGATAGTTAGAGCTGTAAATATGCTATTTCAATATAGGTGCCCATATTTGTGTGGTAAAAGTGAATACATGATTAATGTAACATTGCACCCCTAATGTGTTCGGTTGTGAAAACTGTTCAAGTGTCTGCATAGTTGTGTACAAATTCCTTTTCAAGCAAGGCCAGGTCATAGTACAGAAGCCAGTCGTGAGCTTGACTCTTGTTATTGAGACAGTCGGGTCACACAGTGTTGACTTTTCATACCGGCCCGGCATCTCAGTATAAAGCAGTTAATGCAGACTATTACTGCTAGTTAGAAGCTGTAGTCTAGACCCTGCGGCAGGGCACTACGATGTAGAATTACTTTTCGAGATCGTATGGAAGGCAAGCGGTGGTAATATCACCATTCTGAACAAGTGCACGAATTGACCTCTTGCTTGATATAGGATTAATAGCAACATGGATTGAGGTGGAAGTACTACCCTACCAATGCACAATAAATTCTTTGTCTCACGTACCAGCACATTCTTTATTATAAAGATATGTCAAATTATCTACAAATTTAAAAAAAAAAATCAATCCATGCAAGACTGTAAATGAAGTAGTGCAAGTAGGTTGTGTAGCAAAAAAAAAAAGCAAAAACAAATCATGATGCAATTTTTTGTTGTGGTTTCTTCAGACGAAAGAAAAAAAAAAAAATGAAGATCGGTAAATGAAATGAAGAGTATAGAGCTTATTTTATATTTCCTGCATAGTGTAAAGATAGAAGCCTTCCAGAAGTGTAGCGGTAGTGAAGAGAGAGTACATTAATTTATGATGATAACGGTGATAGCTGATGAGACTGCAAAGAGAGGGGGAAGGGCAAGTTTGGCGAGGTTTGAAATGTGTGTGGATCACATGGTTGCATTTGTGTCCCAACACTGAGCCTGCCCCTCCCATCTCACTCGTGTCAAGTTGGTTACACTTGATTTCTTATTAAAAAAAATAAAAAGTGATTGAATCATGAAAGAAAAAAAAATGTGTGTTACGTTTTATTTTTTGATTGTGTCAGCTTAGGTGATGAATGTTGCAATTTGTTGAATTGCTTAAATGTATAGTATCTAAAGCTGCGTTTACACCATGGTCCCGGCGACTGTGGCAACCCTGTTTGACCGCAACGTGATGCGCCATGTGTAGATGAGACATTCTCCTGTTTTCCCCTCTTCGTACTATATTCTAGTCTTGCTTGTTCCAGTCCTGGCTCCAATAAACATAGAGCTATCAGACGCTGTTCTCTCGGCATCTGGTGTGGCTAGACTATCAATATATTTCCTCGCGGCCCGCTACGGACTGCGTCCAAGTTTTGTTACAGCCTATTAGGTGCCGTCACGTTTTGTCGCATTTACCCTGTTCTAGTGCGGCACCAGGACTGCCTTTGGCAATATTTTTGACAGTTTAAAAATCTGACACGGCATGCACGGCAATCATGGCCTGTCCCGTCTGCCTATCCGTTCCCACCGCGTCCATCCCGTTTTGTCCACAGTGGCCTGAAACGTGACTGCCATGGCTGCCAGGAACATGGTATAAACGCAGCATAAGAGAAGTACCAAAGAAGTAAAAAAAAAAAAAAAAAAAAAAAAAATATATACAGGCGTATATATATTATTTTAAGAGCAGTTTCTCTCACAACGGATTGCCTTATGGTAGGCATGTAGTCATCAAATGGTTATCATTATGCGAGTTGCAATAATGGCAGTTCCCATGACAGCAGTGTAACTTCTCACAGCAAGTGGGTTCAAACACATGTGTATGTAATTATGGCAACTTGCAGTAGCAAATGAAATGTCTTCATAAAGTGGGTCCCTAGGTTTTCAGCCACTTTTTGTTCTACATCCCAGGTTTCCTTTCATAAGAGGTGTTAGAATAGCAGTTCTTGGTAGGGAGCAGGATTCTTGTCATTACAATGATACTTGCCATTGCAGCAGGAGTTGCTATCATATCATCAACTTTGTATGAAATGGAGTCCAGGGCCCCATTTCATAAAAAGTTTATTTGATACCAACTCTTGCTGGAATGGCATTTGTCATAGTAATGACAAGAATCCAGCTTCCTGATTGGCTGTTGCTATGGGAAGTTGCCATTCCAGCAAGAGTTGCTATTATATCAACTTTAATGAAATGGGACCCAGATGTCCCAAGTACAGCAATGTAGAGATATTACATTGAATCACAGTAGAGGCACTTAAATTAATGTACTATTGAGTGAGTCAATGTTGATGCTTGAAGTTGGTCTATGTCAGACATATTTTGTTGTGGCAGAATTGATAAGAGATATGGAAAAGGAAGCTGAGTCAAAACACACGCTGTTCTCTCTAGATTTGAGCAGCAAAGCATACATGAATGAATAATGACTGTCGGAAGACAACTCTTGATCTCACACAGCCACAGGCAAATATGTGGAATGGTAACCACAATTTCCACATGTACTACAGTCAAGGAGAAAGAGGTGGAGGCCAAAATACTGCACAGTAGCAGACAGTGCCAAAAATATGAATCAATCACTAAGCTGTTATTTTCACATACAGATACAGTATTTTTGTGAATGACAAAGTCACAGACATTTTTGTGAGATGTTATTTTTTGCGAATCGACACCGATGCTATTATAAATGCACTATTAATCTAGCACATGGTGACATTTTCGCGTGTTGTTAAATTCGCGATCCAACTGTGATTTGCAAAAATTAAACCCTCACGAAAATAACAGCTTGAGAGTAAATGACAAGTGGCAACGAATGAGACCAAAATAATGTAAGCAGGTACATAATCAGCTAGAGCTTTTCTTTTCTTTTCTTTTTCTTTTTTTTTTGGGGGGGAGGGGGTTGAAATATTGAAGACGTTGAACATTCCTGGCATTTTCAAAGTTTGTTACTTTGAAGCAATTCTCAAGCAAAATATAAAAAAACAAAATGATAGCATAAAGCTATACATGTACAAGTAGAATGTATAAAAACTCAACTGCAGTCTTATTGATTCTACATAATTACAAACATTGCAATTTACACATATTATCACCATGGGAGTTCAGGATTTTATGACTGCTATGTGAACAGAAGAGGATTGCACAGCAAGTTATGTTAATTGTACTACACCTGCAGAATGTTGAGCCACACAGGAACTTCATTCTACGGAAAGAAAAACACCTTGTAAAATGCTGAGAAATGATATATGAGGGTATCTGAGAATGTGTGAATAGAGCTTCCAAAAGCAAGCTGGGATTACAGTATTCTTGGTCAGTGGAGGGGGTTTTACACACTGTGAACATTCCCATTGTTGAGCACCCACACAGGTTAAGTGAATTCCCAGTCTACGGAGCTTAGTTCAGCGGACACTAGCAAATGAATGAATCAGTAAGGACTTCCTCTACTAGTCTACAGACCACAGCAGCTATGAATCAGAGTTCAACAGAAAGGTCAATCCATGAATAGCTTCAAATGATGTTGATGTTGTTAAATCGGAATTACCAGTACTTTTTTCATCAAATTAATCTATTCATCTGTGTCTCACCTTTCATTTATACTTGTATCTATATATCCAATGAGTTATTCATTCCTGTAATTTATACAGGATGGCCTATTCACCAGAGTAGAAATTGCCTTCCATGGGGCCATGGCATAACAGTACAAGTGGAAAGACGTAAATCTGTGTATTTAATGATTAGACACATTCACAAGCAAGAATATCGTCTACCTATTCATCCACAAATCCTTACTTGATATACTTACAGCAAATGAATGAATGAATGGAAAAAGCAAAAACAAAATGGGAAAAAAAACAACTTGCTTTGATTCACCATGACATGCACACAAATCTAAGCATTAATCCCACGCTAATCTTATTTCCCCCTATTTCTTTTCAACAGAACATTAGTTTACACTAGGCTACTACAGTGTAGATAGAAAGGTATTCTACTTTTGTTTCAAGCTCTCAGGGGAAAAAAAAAATAGAAAGTTGGAACTCTTATTGTGTACATCACTAATACATGCATTCAGCTCTTTATAACAAAGTAACTTTGCTTGCCCCATACATATAAATTTCTCTCTTTTCAAACTGTGTCATTCTTTTTCTTTCTTTTTTAATAGCTTAATGTTGTATGAAATGTGTCTAGGAATTCAGTTTTGTGCATGTATTATGGAAAATACTATGTTTTATGTGTATTGCAGTTATGTATTATTGTGTTGTGTTCTTATGCATGTGATTTTGTAATTCACGGACTGGCCGAAAAACAGCCATCTGGCTCAGCCCAGTAACATGATGAAATAAAATGAAATGAAATGAAAAAAATAATAATAACACTGAATTATCAAAATCATAATACAGCAGAGATTACAAGGTACAATGAAAGTTTATCAAGAGTTCACTATGACATATATTCATCAATACACGCAACACACACACACACACACAGTCCCTGACGACAGCTCACATACACATGCACACAATGGTCAAAAGTACAGAAGCTTCCAAATAAATGGAGATGGCTAACAATAAATAAGATTCCACAAGAACCAATTGTTTCAAGTTGACTCTGGTTTATTCAATTTATGCATATTTTCAGACAGACTCACAACACTTCCATCATTTGATGGAGTGTGAAGTCGATACATATCAAGACAGAAACAGTTCAGAATTACTCAAGGGCATAAAGTAAACATCAACACAACTGGAGGGCCTACAATTTTTTGTTTGTGTCACTTTTGCATGAAACTGACCAAAATGTGTAAACACAGCAAACTCAAACTCGGTTGCTTTACATTCAGACAACAATCAAGTTATAATTGAAAGCTTCTACATGTCCTACAAAAATATACATGTACACTCTTTGGGAAGTGCCTCTAGCATTTCTTAAATTTCACTTCTCCTGATGATCACCATACACATTTATGCATACTGGGAGCATTAAAAATCTGTGAAGTATTCTATAAATAGTGATATGTCAGACATATATCATAATCAATGCTTTGACCACATCATTTATGGTCCATAGATTTCCTTTCGATTTTTCGGCAACAAATCACGCACAAACTTCATTCACCTCTTTTTGTTTGTCAACACTAGACAGTTCTCATTTATTTAATAATCCATGCATTGTCATAGGCTTGGATTCCATGTTTCACTGATGAAAGAATGTCTCATAATATGCATAAATATACTGCGAGATTGCTTCATCTTTAAAATGAGTCAAAATACTCATCGTGTGAAGTAAGTGATAAATAGACTTACCGTTTATAATTCTTTACATGTCTACCACTGCCACAAATATATATATTATCCCGTTTCTGATGTAGAACTCAATATGATACATGTGTATCACACAAATACAAAGCACATGTACCAAGGTACATCCTTGTTAGGTACCAAGTTTGTTTCCATTACGATGCACTGACTTTAGGAATACAAAATATGTTTTTTGTTTTGTTTTCTTTCATCCATAATCATTATTTTCACATTCAAGTCTGTGTGGCCCACAGGGAAATATTAATCGCGAGTGTTTTCAGATGGGTGTATTGCGGGATGTGAAATTCCAAGATCATTTTCATTACATTTGAGAGTACACTGTATAGTGTCTTTCAAGTTTCCAAAACATTTGACTGGTCATGGCATCTGTGGGCCCTGGGAGTGGTGCTGGGTTTACTGATTCTTAGCCTCCAGCTTGGCCTTCAGGCTGGCTGGCATCTCGGGTGGGGGTGGGCGGGGCAGGCGGAAGAAGACCTTGACGGAGTCGTAGATGAACCACTGCAGGGCGGTCAGGGTACCGATCATGATGATACGTGGGCCGAGACCCTTCCACAGACCTGGAAAACAGGAATGAAAAATGCTGAGTCAATCATAACTGCAAATTACCATTTCAATCAAAATGGCATAATTTGCCATTTGAGCCATAAATGTCCAAACATCTCACTTCTCTTGAACTTATCATTATGTAAACTGCATGCATACAGCAGCATGAAAATGGCAAGAGGGGTAATATCTACAATTAGAAATTTGTCTCTTCTTTTCAGTACTTTCTTTTTTCTCATGGGCAAAAAGTCTTTCATCTCTCATTGTTGAGAGTTTTCCTTTTTCCTCCTGGTACCTATGGAAAAAGACAAAATTATCATCACTTTCTTAAACTCCACAACTTATCATATACAGTTAGCTCATGTAGGAAAAATGAATTAAAAGGGGGAAAAAAAAATCAAATTTGGCAAAATGATTGAGACTCTGGCATATCTCTCCTTTATAAGGGTTTGTAACATAATTAACAGAAGAACAAAATATGAATATTAAGCAGGAAAATTGTTACCAAGCCTCGGCACTCCACATGAATGGCTGACAGCATATTTCCTCTATTAGTGAACTGAAGTTGATATAGTGTGGGGATTTGAATGGTTCATTAACCAGTTGAAGACTATTGTACAAGTGGTTGATTTTGCGCTAGTAATTTTTCATGCTCAGCTGGGTAGCATGAATTTCATGTATTTATTTCTGCGGAATCAAGATATATATTAGTAGAACATATGACGAGCAACAAAAAAAAATAATGCTTTTATTTTCATGCTGGTTTCTGGGGGGCATTTCATGAAGCATTTTGCCTGACAAAGTTGTCAGACCAGTTTGCTCTCAGCCAATCAGATGCAAGGATTTCAGTAGCTTGCAACAGTTTGTCAGAAAAATATCCGACCAAAACACTTCATGAAATGCCCCTCTGGTTGCGCGAAATGGGCAAAAGTTTCCACACCACAAAAATGTCCACTTTTACAGCAGTCCCGAGTATACTCAGGCAGGTTTATGTGGGGAATGTGCGCTATAGCAAAATCACTTTGTCCTCAACAGGTTAACAAATGATAGCTTACACTGGAAATAAACAACACACTTTGAGGATGGAATATTAATTGGAGTCTAACAAATTCACTGAGCGTATGATCTCTACTGGTCACACACTGACAATGCAATGATGATGTCGGAATGTTGTCCCCAGTAAAAGCAGCAGTCTTGCAGGAATGAAGCAAGACTGCACAAGTGCCTTCACTGGAGGTATATTGATGTAACACACCAATGACTCAAGCACTTCCGACGACACAACGTGGCAGCGTTGCTGGGTGATAACGCACCTATTGTCACAGGACACCTTCACGGCTCCACCGACCCACAGGCAAGAAACCCTGGCGATCAGCCCACTGCTCCTAAACAGGAGTAAGTTGAACTGAAACACAAAGGCTTCTCTGCTGTGGGCGGGGAGTGGGAATGGGCGAGTGATAGGCGCGTCATTTCCACCCCGGAAGCGGATCTAAGGAAGTGTGTACAATTCTGCGTCACATGATCAAAGCAATACCCAGTGGTAAGCTAACCACAGCATTTAATATACAGGCACTTTACAATACCCGGTAATTATCAGGTGTTCTATACACATGTTCTCCTTGGGATATTCGTGAACGAGAATTATCCTTACCAGCCATGCCGAGTTTCTTGGCTGCTTCGATGGCTGTGCTTCCCTTGTCCTGGTTGAGCTTCGACACAACGGTGTCAGCAGGGTGAGACACCACAGCACAGAACACACCAGCTGCAAAAGTGAAACAAAAGTGTTGGGAATGTTAAGACAGTAACACACGCTTTACACTATCTGCAGCATTTGGCTCATAGACCGACTTAGGACTTTCTACTGATCAATATGTTGGTGTTGACGGTCATTCTATTGAATATGTCTGTTGTGCAACATCACTCACTGCATTACAAAGTTTAATTTTCAACACACAGAAAGGACAATAATATTTCTGGTATTAGCCATAGATTAAAATTGGCTATCAACCCACCTACAGTCACCACCTGCCTCAATCATACAATTTTGCTTGTTCCCTTGATTGGCCTACAGAGCCAAGTCTGACTATGCTGCTGGTACTGCAAGCAGCAAACTGTTTGCTAAAGAGTGTACTATAACCTAAATGATGTCTCACAAGAACCTGAGGACTTGTAATAAAAAAAAAGTCTTAGTTGGAAACCACTCTCTTAACCATCTCATCAACTGTATCAACACATCAATATTAACAACTTAATATCTGCAGGAGGTCACATCAATATCAACAACTTAATATCTGCAGGGGGTCACATCAATATCAACAACTTAAACTATAGGGGGTCATCTTCAGAAATCCTTACGTCCCGCTGCAAACAGAAGTACGAAGAAATGTGACAAAATCTTGGCAACAGGGGTATACAAGCTGTAGAAGATATCATAATGCCAAATTGACATGACAGACAAATTCTGTTCTGAATTTTGGAATTAAAGGCACATAGACAAGGTGGTTTAGTCGAATACGTACGCGGGCAGACGGCGCAAATTTCCTACAGAGACCTATGCTATCGACTCCTCTTTAGCGCTTACGCTTTAACCCATTTCCATGAGTCCGTAGAATCCGATCCACTGTAGTCAGTGGTCCAATTACAGTTCGGCTCATGATTCAGCTCATTGATGACAGCTTTAGCAAACTTCTTCTGTGACGTCATACTGAGAAGCACACACCCTGGCATCACTACAGACTGCGTGATGCGCAGAAGACAACGAAGGCAACATTACCTAGCAACACCTACGCGCTTTACTCTTGATGACAGCTCAACTTCGGCAATCTTCGTATCAATGCTAACGGTGATTGGCACTATCATCCAACAGCGCCCCCGCCAACTACCGGGTCTATGCACCTTTAAAGCCAGTTCTAGCACTGGGAGCAGTGGGGAGCAAGATAAGTCCAAACTCACCGATGTAACCTGCCATGAATGTGACAACGAGCTGCTCGCCCTTGGTGCAATCACTGCGGGGCTTGGGGACGACGTACTTGTAGAGCGCTTCCACGGTGCGCTCAAAGCAGGCGAACTTCATCATGGTGTACGGGATCTGTCGCATCCAGAGGGGCGGGAGACCCTTGTAGAAGCTGAAAAGGGTCACAATAAACCAACACCTAAACTTAGCATCATCACCACTTACTGAAGGATATGTAAGTAATATCCATGAAGCTCAACTTTGCTGAATCCCATTATTGCCACTGTTAAAACATTGGTGCAAGGCTCTTTTTATCACATTTGGCAATTGATACATGCAACTTGGTGCTTTGATTGGTCAAAATCTGCAAAGTAAGATATTAGAATATGATCCACGTGTTCCTAATTTTTCATCCAATACCACGATTTCATAGTGCAGAGAACATATAACAAATACTTCCTTCTTGCCAATTGCAATTTCATTATTTTACAGCTTGGCAAGGCTTAGGCTAATAGCATTAGACAACAAATTTCACCGACAAACAGAGCTACTAAAATGGTTGATAGTTAATCAAAGTCAAACACCAGGAAAAGATAGATGTAAAGGCTACTAACACTGGGAAAGGTAATGAGGAATTCCACCTACCCATTGAGGCCCTCATCCCTGTAAATCTTGGGCGCTGCTTCCCTGAGGGTGTTGGCAAAGCCAGGCTGCGTCTGAATTCTGACCTTGGCAGCTTCCATGGGAGACAGGGCGATGTCGGCAAAGAATTCGGCGCTGGCGCTGGCAGCTAGGTACAGGGAGGTTCTGTACGAGTAGGACATTTCCTATGCCAACAAAAACGGACATATTGAAATGTTTTCAATTCCTCCCAGGTCAATAAAAAAATTCTTGTACAATTCTCATCAGACCACGCCACAGTCAATATCATTCAAGGCATATATGAGTAAACAAAAATTCTGAACAAGTTGAACCAGGGCTCCTTAGTAGTCAAGAGCAAAATCTGAGCCAACAAAATGTTTTTAAATTTAGTTACAGAACAAATCATAACAGTACATATTTAATCATAAAGATGACTGTACTAAAATCCATACTGGATTTACAGTTTACATTATTACTAGCTTATCAAATGAAATCAGCATAGCTTTTGGACGTTTCTCTGGTTTTTTTTATTCAAACTTGTTTAGCAAAGCTTGTTCATCTGTTCATTCCTCATTCCACTGACCGCTACATGAATATGTCAAATATATCGGGTAAGCGAAAAGCTTTCGTAGTGGTCTCAGGTGTTGTAAATTTTTTAAAGGGGGCGGTGGGTGTGTGGCTTGTGTCGAGAGGTGGATATATCATTGTTTCTTTACCTCTCCAAGCATGTTGCTATACAGAATCTTGAAGACCTCATAGAAGCCAAACTTGCATAGACCCTGCATGGAGTAGCCGATGAAAGTGGGTGCCCATCCCTTGGCCAGGGCACGTACACCCTCCTCGCTCACTGTCACCTTGAAGCCCTTGAAAATACCCTGGTACTTGGCAGGGTCAACCTGTAAGAAACAAGGAGTAACTTTAGATGTTACAGCCAAACTGTTACATGGTGCCTGCAAACTGGCTCAACAAGAACACAAAAGGAGCCTTTGCAGGATGAATTATGAAGAATGACTTAAATCATTTCATAGGAAAGTTTTTAAGACGCTCGTTTTTGTTTTTGGTTTTTGTTTTTGGCTGTATTTTATATGTGGCACATGACAATATTTTCAACACTGCACTTCAAAAGTCAGGTATCAATGTCACATGGATACAAGATTGCATGTTCATCCAACTTCAGTAACAGTCTGCATCAATCCACAGTTGAAATCTGCTCGCAGCTCACAGCAGATTGACTTCTGTCTCCAAGCTCATCACAAACACGAGTAGGACATTACAAAATACATGCACATTTCTTCCACTTGCACAAATGGACATACATTGAGCACAAAAGTGCCAATTCATTCAACTTACTGGACGGTTCAGCTTTGCTTGCCCAAGGCAAGCCAGCAAGGAGTTGTATGTGGAACCAAGCATACATGTATAAAAGGTGGGCCAAATCTGCTACCAGGTGAAAAAACACACACCCTTGCATCATCTAGAAACCACCTACCTGAATTCTGCACTTGACCAGATCGAGGGGGACGACTGCTGTATGTGTGATGCCACAGCTGAGAATACCACCAAATCCACACAGGGCGTAGAATTTGGCAGAGCCATACTCGCAACTGGTCTCTGTGGAATGTAACCAGCAGAACTCAACCAATGACCACACTCAATAATGCTCAATTATTGAAACTCATTTATGATGTCAATTGGTGCTGATGTGACAACAACACACACAGTAGCACAAGTCCCACACCGCTTCCATCACAGTAATTCTTTTCTCCTATTCTGATACAATGTTCTCACTATCAAAATGATTGACTAGCTGCACTTGTATTTCACATTCTCCCACTCTACTCACTGTACGGACCACTAACAAAACAGATCCTTTTTCTTGAAAAAAAAAAAATATTAAAAGTATACCTGATAAATGCAACAGAAATATATGATTAAGCAAAAACAAAAACAAAAAGGCACACAGAAGAATGAGCTCAGCACATTCACTATTGCAACTGCATTGTCTATTGTAAATATACTAAGAAATAATTGCAACAATATGGTTTGGACTAAAATTATTTCACTATGTGCTTTTATAGCAGAGAACAATATGGCCTTTCAAGGGCATAACACAGCTCTTTAATAGATGAAAAATCATTTGCATCATGACCAACATCAAAAAAACAATCTAAATGATTTCAGATGCCACTTGCGTTTAAATCAGAGTTCTAAAGTTAGTGATCTTGCCACTTCAAATAACCATATGAAAAAGGAGACTACCTAAAATCAGATCCAAAAAAAAAAAGTTTGAATGCAGTTGATGTATAACTTAAAGAACATTTGACCAATATTCAACTTGCAAAATGGACATATATATGTGTTTTTCCAAAAAGTAATTTGATAACACCACATATCACTCCTATAAAAAAAAAAATGTAACTGCATGAAATAGGGTCAAAGGTACAGACTTCAGCTTCATGAGGCTGATTCGCACGCGGAGAGGTGAGAGTCACAGAAAAAAGCACCGAAAATATTTAGTCGGATCAGGCCGCTAGGTGCGGCAGTCTTGCATTGTGCGAACGCGCTGGCGCCCTTGTTTTGATGAGCGCTCTGCATCGGTTGAATAAAACTTGATTTTTGAAGAAAAAAAACAGACAGGATTTTTTCTTCTTTTCATCACGGATAGTGGACATGTGTGTGTAACAAAAAATCACTGTGCAAAGTTGCGACAATTTATACGTCAGATGTGAGATGAATAAGAAGTGAATAGGGGTCCTCTTGAGGTGTTCCCCTGGGGGCCTCATGAGGCGTGGGGGCGGTCCTCATGAGGTGGGGCAGTCCTCGTATGGGGGAGCGGTCCTCATGAGCGGGTTTCCCGGACTGATATGGATGCCACGCCACGAGCATTCAAGTGCTAAACTTGGAAGAAATGGACCCATGACCTAAGTCATTATACTTTACAATAAACCAAATTTCTGTGACCACTAAACCAAATTGAATGCAAGATAAAGGTAAGAAGTTATCGTCTAACATAGTTGAATAGTTCCATACCCTGAAACAGCAATTCAGAATGGCGATCATTATTTTCCATCATCATGGATCATGATGATCATTTCATTTGATGATAGTTCATACGTCATGTCATGTAAATCAGTTCGGGAAACCCACTCACAAGGGGGGCCCCTCCTTATAAGTAACCCGTCCCCCTTATAAGTATCCCCGTCCCCCTTATAAGTAACCCCGTCCCCCTTATAAGTAACCCCCGGGGCACCCCTTATAAGGAGTCTCCACGCTTTTTTGCAATGCAACGCGAAAATGAAAGGACTGCGGCAATTCGCTTGATTATGTCCATAAAGCTTCACAAGTTTCCTAGTTACTCACGAAATTTGAGCAAAATCGGTTTGAGGCATCATATCTAAAATCATGGATTTAAATGCGATGTCAAACGACCCATGCGAATGCTGAAATGCCAGCGATTACTGGCGTGAGTGTCGCCAGGCGCGGCGGCGCGGCAATGCTTGAGTGCAGACGTGGCGACTGAGTACGGAGACTTTCGTTCATTCAGGTGGCTCGTCTGCACTCAAGCATTGCCGCGCCGCCGCGCCTGGCGACACTCACGCCAGTAATCGCTCGCATTTCAGCATTCGCATGGGTCGTTTGACATCGCATTTAAATCCATGATTTTAGATATGATGCCTCAAACCGATTTTGCTCAAATTTCGTGAGTAACTAGGAAACTTGTGAAGCTTTATGGACATAATCAAGCGAATTGCCGCAGTCCTTTCATTTTCGTGTTGCATTGCAAAAAAAGCGTGGAGACTCCTTATAAGGGGTGCCCCGGGGGTTACTTATAAGGGGGACGGGGTTACTTATAAGGGGGACGGGTTACTTATAAGGAGGGGCCCCCCTTGTGAGTGGGTTTCCCGAACTGAAATTGACGTCACTGCAAGCAATGTCGTCACACACACTCACATAAAATACAAATCCTTGGCTAAGAAACCCAAATATTTCCATGTTACTCTCTGCATTGGTAGGTCATACATTAGCACATATTTACCTTCTATTTGTGCTGCTGATGCTGCTACTAAATTTCTCGTAGTTGGAAGGACATTTTGTGAAGCCGGTAACGTCACTTGTGTGCTGTTCTCATCAGCCGCCTCACAGCGTGCAGTTGAGAGAAAAGGACTGGAGAAATGGTTGCGCTTTGCGCTGTCTAGTAGTGATTGAAACATCTTGATTCTGAAATAAAAGCAAATGAAGATCACCTCATAATTAATACTACGTAAAATCGTGAAATAGGTAGTGGAATGTCGAATTCTTACGGTACAAATTAACAAATTTGTTGACGATCACAGTACTCACATGTTGGTCTTTCGGTCTGCTGAAGATGACGGACGTAGTGCATTGCGTGAACGTGATCAGCGCATGTTCAGTACGTAGAAAACGCCGGTTCCTGTGTGACGTCACCAATAGAACGGCACATGCGCGGTACTCTAGAGGGTTAGGCTAGTTCAGAGACTCACTTGTGAGGAAAGGAAGCGGAATGTATTGTATTAGTACATGTAGTAGGCTGTCATAGGCCCCCTAGATAACGGATGTTCCTCAGATCATGGACCCTACAGTAGGTAGGGTCCGTGATTGGATGCTCACTCTAGATGGGTTCTATCTTATCAGCACATGCACATCGATCATTTAGAACTATCTAAATCTCGAGACTACCATACAGTACGTGATTTTGCGTGAAATGGAAAAGGAGGAGACTAGTGAGATTGTTTTTTTTAGCTTTTAGGCCTTGCAGAAAACACTACCATCTAAACAAGTCACAGTCCTACCGGCAGCAATAAGAATCTCAAATTGTTAAAAAGTGTAATTCCATGGTATAATAATATTCTTTGTTTCATAACGTTGTGCAAGGGAGAGGATGTTACTGGGGTCAAGGATGATTGTAACTTTATCTAAAGTCTACAAATTAGTTTTGAAATAATTGTGAGTAGACTTTTCTATGCACGTGGACGCAGGCATGTCAGAGCACATTGAAGTTGGAGGATAATCAGGCAACGCTTTCAAAAGTTTGAAATCTTGGCCTGGATCTCTGTATAGAAGAAGACTGAACTGATTCGTGACAGTCATAGGATGACGTCACAGTAGGGTAACGATACAAAGATATACACTTCAACATAAGAATGAAGAGTGATATTTTTTTTCTAAAAATTCTGAAAGGTATAGTAATTATTTGTGTTCAGTGGGGGGTTGTTAACTAGAGAGTTCACCCGCTGGCGGAAAGGGGGGGGGGGGGGGGGGGGAGGGAGGGAGCTACCTATACGGAAGTTGCATGAGGCTGCCAACCAAAAGCCGGGTATGGGTGCAGAAAAACGCCATGATCATGTGTCCAAACCCACGCAGTATTGTTCCTCGCAGTCTGTGTCAGGCTCAAAGATCTGGGGGCTCAACCCAAATTTATCCAGACATTGAGTCTTTGAAGAATGACTACATAACACATACAATGTAGGCCTGTTTTTTCTAAAATATTTTAGACTGAAATAAAATAATTCCCTGGTAGGCGAAAGAGAGAGAGAGAGAGAGAGAAAGAAAGTGCGAGAGAGAGAGATGGAGAGAGAGAAAGATGATAGTTACAATCCTTCCATTTCTTCTACTTCTTCTTCTTCTTTCTCCTCTTCATCGTCATCATCTCCTCCTCAATATCCGTCTTCATCAATTTGTTCAATCTTTAATACTTATTCCTCTTTTCCCCGAGAGGGGATGAATGTTTACAATTCGTATAATTAAGAAGTTTGCCGGAACAACTGCTCCTGTTATATACGAGTCGTCATCTTTAAAGGGGCGCCGTTCACACTGGAGCTGTTTTGCTTTCTTGTTGGACGCGGAACGTATGTCACATTTAGATGGTATACTTGCCTAGGCTAGTGACCATGTCTTCTTTCGATTCGTGTAATCGTTCTTTTCAATGTGATGATTAAAATCTCCGCGCCTTTCACACGGCCCACGACCTGCCGAAAGATTTTCTGCCTTTGTTCAGGGACAGCGATTCTTCTGCGTGCGCGGTGATACCTATCCCACCTTCTCCACTGGACTGCTTTCACATAATTTATTGTGTACGGATTAAAGCCAGGTTTAAAGACGTTGCGTCACCGTTTTGCTCGTTCTTTTTCGGTATTCAATACCCAGCTATAGGTCATTGTTTCTTCATATCAACATGCCCCGATCAAGAGCAGTTCACGGCAGGCGCCACGTTTTCAAAAGTGTGTATGTGGGGGGGGGGGGGGGGAGTTAATGTTTATTTCAGGTGTCACTTCCGGATTTCATCAGCTCACAAGCAAATATTCTTCAGCTGACAAGAAAAAAAACAAACAAAGAAAAAAAGGGGGCTTACACGCGCTCCCCTTCAAGGGTTCGTCGGCTGATAACTTGCAATCCACATTCTATTTGGGGGGGTCCCGTTTCCGGGGTCAAAAAGGTGGGGGCCCAAAGTGGTTACATCCTAAATGTGTATTGTGCGGAAAAGAAAAGGTGGAGGCCCGAGCCACCTCGGCCCCCGGTTCCGCCGGCCGTGAGTTATGTTTTACTCGTGTCTGGTTTGTTCACCGAGTGACCATACACGACTATGCAATTTCCTCTTTTCACACCGAACGACGTCTAGAAATCCGTGGCCATTTTAAGTGATCGATGCGTACTATTTCTAAAGTCTGGAGAGCGCCACCTTAAAAATTATGTTGTGCTTGCACTCGGTCTTGCAACGTACTCGATCGCCAGTTTTTCACGGGTATAACATACCATTAACGAGTCATTCATTATAACATTACTAGTACATAAATAACGAGGCAAGGAGGTGTGTAACACAAAGTTCCTCCTTGATGGAGGTATTGATGTCATTCATTTATTGCTATCAATAGAGATTCAGCGGGCAATTTAATTATCGTCCGGGGTCGATCCAATAACGATCCAGCATTCGCCATTCATCCCAGAGTCCTGTATTGAGAAATGAAACAAAAAGATATAATGCTGGATAAAACATAATGCAAACGCTGTATAGATGCTATATGAACGCTGAAAGTGACATTAGGACCTAATTGTCAAATGTCACATGGTTTGGTATCTATTTGTTGGTATTTCACATTGTTCGAGGTAAATAACATTTAAGTCTTCGTAAGTACAGGAAATAGAGATATGCAAGAGGTATGACATGCAGCGTTTCGCACGCAACTCCACTGAGGACACACATTCCTACATCTTCATCAGATTTCCGATGGACCACAACAATGCCCAGGCAAAGGAGATGTTTCTTGGCCAGTTCATGAAGAGCTGCGAAAGGGATCCACTTTGACAGCCCAATATTCAAACGAGAATTCACCCCTACACGTGCATATCATGTTGATTCGCTGATTGCAGAAATATTATTGGAACACATTAACGACTTGGGAGGAAGTCGGACAACTCGTTCAAATTCGGTGATATGTAAAGAGTTTAAAGATTAATGCCAAAATCCTGTATATCCATTGTTTCGAACTTGAGATAGTTGAGAGTGGAGCTGCTGAAAAAGAAAGAAAATGATCACTATGTATCAGATAATCTAAATGATGTCTGCAAAATATTTTTGTGATGTAACTAGTGCAGTATCTTTGAAAACATTTAATTAATGACTTTATATACTTATAAAAACATTGAAAGTGGCCTTTAGCTGTTTTGCATTCACACTCTTCATAATAATGTATATATAAGGATTAGTTTGATCGCATGATGATCAGTTTACTCAAATTTTGTCATTTGGAGATGCTTACGATTAAACCTGCCAAAAATAAAACAAAGAAAATGATGAGAAAATATGGGATATTTTTAATCATAATAGTATATAATTTCAAGAATATTCCTTGTTATGCAGCCAGTGAGGTATCATTGGAATTGTTTATTTAGCTTTATTTAAGTTTACATCAGATGATTTACACAATTATTTAAAATGTTTTAAAATGGGTCTTATCCCTTTTTGTGATCAAACCCTGCATGAAAATGAATGATGTAGGCCTATATATATATATATATATATATATATATATATAAGAAAGAGTCTCAAGTACGCCATGGATCCAACGATTACAAAAAAAAAATGTAATCGTTGGATCCATGGCGAACATTCGAAGTCCAACACGTGGAAAATTCCAAGATATCATATATATATATATATATATATATATATATATATATATATATATATATACCTATACCTTTGGTTAAATCCATCGCTGGATAGAAAGTGTACACAGGTCTGTGATGTCGCAGAATAGTGCAAGACTAATGTACTGACAACATAAATAGAATTCCACATATTTTTACCTTATAGCTTACAAGTCCACCTTCTACATTAGGATTGAGAGAATGTAGCAATATTAGTAGAACACATCAGTGAAAGTTTGAGGAAAATCAGACAATCCGTTCAAAAGTTATGAATATTTTAAGTATCTGCACAGTCACTGCTGGATGAGAAGACTACTGCAGTGTATGATGTCACATGCGTACAACTTGTATAACGAAAATAAAAAGAGAATTTCACAAAACTTTACTTTTTGAATAAAGTGCACATTTCTTCGACTTGCTACTGACGTATGTTAAGGGTAATATCATTCCCCCTGCCTTCTGAAAGAGAGAAGTCGAGTGTTCTTTTGTCATGCGAGAAAAATGGAAATATGTTGAATTTTCTTTATTCTTTCTTTATATCGTTATTGTACTCATGTGATATCACAAGCTTACTTAATCTTTTCATCCAGCCGTGACTGAGCAGAAACTTCAAAAATTCATAACTTTTGAACCGATTGTCCGATTTTCCTCAAACTCTCACTAATGTGTTCCACTAATATTGCTGCATTCACTCAACCCACATTATGAAGGTGAACTTTTAATAAAAGAGGTCTTGGCTTAAGTAGGACGTGTTTTGTCCTTAAAGGAAACCAAAACCCAAAGAGTAATAAGGATTGAGTGAAAGTAGCAACATTAGTAGAACACATCAGTGAAAGTTTGAGGAAAATCCCACAATCGATGCAAAAGTAATGCATTTTAAAGTTTTGGTGTTGGAACCGCTGGATTAGGAAACTACTAGAGGTTATGACGTCATGTGTAGACAACAATATAAAGAAAAATGTAAAGGGAATTCCACAAAAATTCATTTTTCATGAAAATTACACATTCCATCAACTTAACTGACATATGTTAAGTGCAGCAATTACTCCCCCTGCTTTTTAAAAGCGGTTAGTCAATGCTCTCTCTTTATGCTAGAAAAGTGAATTTTTGTGGAATTCCCTTTATATTATAAGGTTTTATCGCACAATGAGCGAAGAGCCATTTTTAAACATTTCAAAGTAAGTCCATCATCAGATAGAGCAAAATTAAACCTTTCCTGTAATACCTCACTTGTAACATAGGCCTATAAGGAATATTCTAGAAGTTGTGATTAAAATATCCCGTATTTTCTTATTATTTTTTTTTGTTTTTAGCAGCTTTAATGACAAAATACATCTCAACGTAACAATAGGTTTAACTCGTTTTGCGATAAATCTCTTCAAATATTTTCAGAGGACCTAAAAAAATAATGTGAAATGAGAAACCTCAGAGCTTTTGATAATCTTTGACGTTTGAAAGAGTGAAACGTAATGATTATCAATTATCATGATTTATAATAAACTCAAAGTCAGTCACATTCGTTTAGATCCCATGACAACAAATCTATGCATTTCGCTTGCAGTTGTCATTTCTGAGGATGTTTTCAGTTTCGTATACTATTCATCCTTGAGCATGATCATGATAATTATTGTATACATGCAGTGAATCTGCTTTCATCAAACCTTAAATCATGAGTCATAATGGATGGTCCAGTCATTATCAGTATTGGTGCATTTATGGGACGTTGTTGCGTGAGCTGTAATAATGTCATAATTGAGCATTAAAGGATTCGCGATTTCCATTATTTTCATGGAGCTGCAGCCACCGAGACATGTCTTATCTTTACTCAAGGACATTTAAGAAAACTATACCCGGTACGGCACGTTAGGATGATAATTGATGGTAATTTAACCACAGAATCACTTGAAGAGTGGAATGAGCGTTTGTACTTTGTCACTCTGATGTATTCTACGTTTCTATGGATACATGAAATGATGCCAAAGCTTCGACGTGTTAAGCCCCCGCCCACCCCGAACATAATGATAAGTATCGAGGAATCACGAATCCTGCATGTGTGTGTGTGCGTGCGTGTGTGTGTGTGTGTGTGTGTGCGCGCGCGCGGGCGCCCATGTGCATGTATATTATTGAATGCTTTATATTACTATTGAAATTGCTTTTATCTGCGTTATTGTTGCCCTGCTTTTTTTAACTGTTTTGTTTGTCTTCCTTCTCTCTTTCCTTCTCTCTCTCTCTTTCTCTCTTCTGGGTCCTGCACCATTCTGTATATTTTGTATATTTTGTAAATATCATGCAATTTTCTGTATATATATGTAATTTACGTATTATTAATGTATTAATTAACTGATTTTATCTGTTACGAAGTTTGTTTGAATTTTCTTCAATACCCTGACGTTGGGTGTCATAAGAAAAAAAAAATGTCAAACCATTGTCAAACCATTGTCATACCATTGTCATTGTCATGTACGTGTGTAGTGGAAGGGGTGCGTGTGTGTGGGGGGGGGGGGGATGGTTCTTCACTCGTCCTGTACGTAACCCTAATATGTAGCAACATGCATTCTAAACAACTTTTATGTAATTGTCCATTATCATTATTATTATCATTATCATTATTATCATTGTGTATTATTATCATTATACACCAAATGATTTGCTAAAGTCAGCACAAGTCAATTATCATAATCATTTTGTTTAAAAAAATAATGATTGGAAAGATATTATTTGTAGTAGAAGAAGGTTTAGGACTTAAAGGCATTGTTTCCCATTGGAAGCTGAAAAAGTGTTCGAGTTATCACATTTAATGCATAATGTGTAGGTCAATCGTATCACAAAACATCCTACCATATAAAAATTTTGCGATGAAGCCTAAAATATAAGGATATAATAATACAATTTTTTTCTCAATAAACCATAACTTTAGACGGTTTATTCTAGAAAGGTTTTTATCATAACTATTGTTTATCTGTTGTATATTGATTATGTGATACTCATAAGGTCGTTTCTTTGTATCACTAACTCACATTTTAGAACTATTTTGCTTTTTTTTTCATCTGCAAATGGTAGATAATGCCTTTAACATTGAGTATTCTCTTTCTTCTAAACATTTCAAGTAAATCATTTCGGGAGCAACAACAGAATAAGTACACACACACGCGCGCGCGCGCGAGACACACACACACACACACACACACACACACACACACACACACACACGCACACACAGACACACATATATACATATAATTATATAAGTATATATTGTAGTTGCTCCGCGTATTGGCAGTACTAGAAATAGTAATGATAATGTCACATAGAGGAATGCATTAAATGCCAATTGCCTTGATTTTAAAATCGAGGCAATTTGCTTTTAATGCATTCCTCTATTGTGACATTATTATTGCTATATATATATATATATATATATATATATATATATACACATATATAGACCTATGTGTGTGTGTGTGTGTGTGTGTGTGTGTGTGTGTACTTATTCTGTTGCTACGGAAATGTACTTTATTCATAGTTTTTCCATGATATTTAGGTGCGTTTACAGAGGTCGATGTTAAAAACATATACACGTATATATAAATGTATTGATATAATGATCCCATAAAGGAAAGAACTATACGACCATGATGTATCTTAACGTACTAAAGATAGAGTGAAGGAGAGATAAATTGAAGCATATGAAAATGAAGCATATATGATCGAGAGATATCGACAGTCATTTCGATGCGAGAGGACGAAAGACCTTTGGAGACTTTTTGCCATTTTTTTTTAAATTACACGCCATTAGAAGACGAAGCGATGACAAAGGATTAAACAAAATGAATGGCTGACCAAAAGTTCACAGGAATTCCCCATCTCCCTCTATTAAGAGAGAGAGAGAGGGGGGGGGGGGGGTGGAGAGTAGAAATATATGCATGGAAATGAGAGGAATACGTTCAAATATCTTACAACATGGACCTTTTCTGACTACAAGTAAATATCGATTTTAAACCTCACGCACAGAATCCGGCTTAGCAGATCCAGCTTTGCGAAGGGCGAACGATTATTGTCTGTTGAGAACCCGCTGTGGACGCGGCATGGCGCAAAAACGCGTCGGGCAAAGTGATACACAAACCCAAGGCGCTTATATGACAAAGCAAGTTACTTGGAAAGATCAGCAATATTACATCTATAGGGGAACCATTCATCTTTGATCAAGCGAAATGTGCTCCCCATGAACGAGTGCATCATGATATAGCTTTGGGAATCGGACATCATCACTATTCAATCAGTATAGGCCTACCTGTAGCGGATATGTCGTTTTAGCGTGGAATGACCTCAAAGGCTCCACACGCAATACGTGAAACCGGTTTATCAATTAGCAACTTCATCATAGGAAATATTGAATTACCTAAAGGGAAATTTTGCCTTTAATATCGTCAACGTTGCATCTGCTATGATGATAACATAATGTAGTATGACATTGCGTATGCGCGGGCCATTTGTTATTTTCTTTGTTCAAGTTGAAAGTTGGTACAAAAGATAGAGCAGAGAGAGAAAGAGAGAGAGAGAGAGAGAGAGAGAGAGAGAGAGAGAGATGGTATATTATGAGGTATGGTAGTAAATGAAGTAGAAATAGCAGTCAAGAATATCGATAGCAATTTGAATGAGAAGTTGTCGGGTTTGTGAAAATATGGACTGTATAATAATAATAATAATAATAATAATAATAATAATAATAATAATAACAATAATAATAATAAGGTCTTATTTACCTAGGGTAGCCTCTTTTCAGTGTTGCCACTGCTCTACCAGTGGCTGGTATATCACCAGGACGTTATACGGCGACACGGCATATTTGCTCCTGTGACAATAATAATTGCTCCGGTCTCAAGGACTCGGGGTTAGGTTATAGGGTTGTGAAATAGGGTTTGGAGTTTGGCTTGATGCGAGGATTAGGATTAAGGTTATAGGGTTATGTTTATGGGTAATAGAATTTATGTTTGGTATTTCGCGTGCAGATATTTCATTAGAGCAATATTGTCCATGCAGGAGCAAATGCCATGCAACCATAATAGGTCCTAGTATAGGAGTATAAGAAGTAAAAGTCGTTTAAATCAATTGGTATCATTACAATTCTTAATTTTTTGTTCTACATGTATATACTATCATCATCATTATGAAAAAAAAATAATACTGATAATTATTAATTTGTTGTCGTCTCCACTATGTTTGTCATTGTTGTCGTCACCATCATCAATATGGGTATTTCATCAATATTAACAATAGTCTATATAGAAGGAGGGCGTTTGGGGGGAAGGGGGTGGTCATAACAATGATGGAAGAAAGAACAGGTGAATTATCATTATTGTTATTGTATTCTATCATCGATTTTTAGCAACATCAGCAGTAGTAGTAGGGCCTAAATAGTAGGCCTAATTAGTTATAGCAATCAGTATTGTACTCTCTAAAAAAATCGAGTGAAAATATTCACTCTTAAAGGAGTGAATACAAAAAAGAGTGAATTTAGAGTGAAATTGGAGTGAATTTTGAGTGACAATGTTCATTTTCACTCATTTTGAAGTGACCTCAGGGATCACTCGAAGATTTTGGAGTGATCCTTGAGGTCACTCCAAAACGAGTGAAAATGAACATTTTCACTCAAAATTCACACTAAATTCACTCTAAATTCACCTTTTTTTTTGTATTCACTCCTTTAAGAGTGAATATTTTCACTCGATTTTTTTCTAGAGAGTATGTGCATCAGTAATGGTGGTGGTGGAGGGTGATTATGATTCTAGATTGTACAATGTAGTAATGGGGACGACATAGCAGGGAAGGAGGAGCTTCTTCTGAGAGTTCCACTCACTTGTCTTCATGCGTTGTTCTTGCCATGGAATTAAAAGAAGTATGTTCTTGTTTTTGTTTCTTGTTTTTCTTTAGTTTTTTTTCCCACAATCACCGGACCCATTTCCATTTGTCCAAAGTTAACCAAAGATTTTCAGAATGAACTTGTGTAGTGAACATGATAAGTGCCTACAGTACTAACGAAAGACACAAACAGCCCCACCCCCCCAAAAAAAAAACACAACAACAAACAAACAAACAAAAACACAAACAAATAAATGTACAAATAATAATAATAATAACGAAAAAAAGGAGAAAAACTGAAAATATTAATTTTGTACATTACGGTGTAGAACAGTCTGAGTGAAATAACTCCCTTTCTCTGCTCATTCCTAATAAATTCCTGTCATTTTACATGAGTTTGTAGAATATATGCACATTCTTGCTTTTAAAGACAATCTTTCTTTCTTTCCACTTCCATAAAGAGAAATGAATGTATAATTGTGTCACCATAGGGCTTTATTATTCTCGCAATTTGCATAATTACTTTAATTGTCAGTCATCTAGTGGATGTATCTGTTCCAAAAGCCTATTGGCGAAATAGCCCAGTGCACAGTTTTATTGACCAATGGCAGTGAAGTTCTTCTGAACACAAATTTACATGCTGAAAGGATATTTAAAAATGGCTGCTACGTTATCACAGAGATCGCAATTATAATCGTGTACGCGATATCTTCTGTCTTCACGTAACGGACTGATTTGCCTCTGGATCAAGCAGCAGTAGGAAGGTAAAGTAACAGTTTACATGATACGAGTAATTTTCCTCGATTTTGAGGTAGAATGTGTAGATTCCCACGGGACACAAAGTGTTGAACGAAACTGGGCGACTCGGCTGCGAGCGGAGAAAGCATACAATGGGTCCCCGCAGCTTAGCCGTGTATCATAGTGCCAGCGTGCGCTGTCTTCGTAGAGCTTGTGTACTCGAGCATTTTAGCTGATATCCGCAACGTCCACGAACGTACAGCGGTATCGGGCTATGTGGCCCCTGCGGCCAAGCCGCGCCGGTGGTACAAGTGCGTTGCGGTGGCAATAGGTCTCTGTACTGTGCAAGATCGAACACATGGCTTTGTTATCTATGCCTGCAAATTGGTAATTGATGCATAATGTATCAAACCCTTGACAGGTTGAAAACGCTGATAGTCACTTACTTTCTTGGAAAGGTTGATCATCAAACTGATTGAAATGTTTGTTCACAACATCATTCCACTCAAATTGTAATTGTTTCACTTCTATCCTAATGTGCGTGGATGTACAACTGTAGTGTAGTCCAACAGTGCATATAGGATATGGGGAGTAAAATTTATTTCCTTTCTCCACCAGTCCCATTGTGAGCTTTTCAATTCTAATTTGTAAAAGATGAAAAATATTTTCTCCTCAGTAATCACCAATAATATTACTATCAAATTCAAGTTTGATTCTGTTTTTGTAAAGGTCTAGATCTGTGTAATTCGGATCTACTGTCACTGATAGTGCTTCAAGTTGATGGTGCATGAGGAATGTGATCAGTGAATGCAATTCATGCATTATTGTGCAACCCTATATCATCACTGCAGTATAGAGTTTTAATCAAACTTGAGGCAATATCCAGGGGTTTAGGGTCCATGCCACTCACTGTTCATGCTGTTATGACCGTATAATGACACCATTTGATATTTTAGGTTGCAGAAATGTAGTTGACATGTTTGAGCTTCTCAACAATGTTATTGCAAGCCATACCCAACTTTGGCTACGAGTATAAATGATAAGATTATTGCCACAGATAGTGCTGGATGCCTCCAGAAATCACATCACTGAGTCACCATTTGCTTCCTGCTTCCCATACCGTAGAAGAATGTACGTGTATACACAGCGAACGCACATCATCTGGCTGAAATTAGCCAGCCCCTCTGATGTTTCATCACGATACAACTAGTACAAGCTAGGCATCTGCACAATGCTCCTGAACTGTGAGACAAATGTGGTAATTTCCCCTTCATGGCTGGTGGGTTGTTATAATTGTTTGTTCTCTCCTTCACTCTGTCAATTCCAGAGTGACAAAGAGAGAGAGATAGAGAAAAAACAACAACAAACAAACAAGCAATCGCTGAGGGGAAATTGTCGCATTCATCCAATAGTTCAGAATCCTCTCTGAAGCCAGCATACCTTGACAATTCATCACGCAAACTATACAGAAAATTGTCCATTACCTAAAACCAGTCCTATGTTGAAAAATAAGCTATTTTTAGTAGAGAGCAGCTTCTTGATGTACAAAAACAGTGTTTTTGTGCCATTCAAAAGACCAAAAAGAAAAAAAAAAAGCAAATGCTTTTTAAATGCTTGGTAAACTGCTTTGGTAAACAGGTCCTAGGATTTCTGCGTGTAATTCCACTCCATGTCCAGATGAGGTTTGTACCTTCAGTGAATAGAGTAAAATCAAAGAAATAAGATAAAGGAGATGTTTCATAGAAGTCAGAATTTTATGAGAGTCACAGAATCCTTAACCCATTTAGGACGAGTCCCCGAGTATACTCGGGCAGGTGTATATGGGAAATATGTGTTGTAGCAAAATCAGTCCATCCTCAATGGGTTAAGATGATTTCTGCAAACACCCATGAAGATGTTAGTCTCAAGCACCTGAAGATACAATAAAAGTATACAATTAAAGATGAAGTGATATCATCAACACACAATGCTCCCATCTGTGAAGACATAGATCATGTGTTTGGTCGATGATTTGGCAACTGAACCACCCCCCCCCCCCCCCAAAAGTCTTGCTTTCTTATAGAGATAATCCGTAACATTTATGCAAAGGATGAAATATTTTTCTACTGAAGTAATCAAGTCCACAATGGAAATGAAGTGAAAATTTGAAAGGTCAGGGAACATACAATTGTAATATGAAATTTAAATTTCCATAATTGTTCTATTTCTGGTCTAATTTTGATGAAACCTGTAATATTCTGTTTGTTTGCTTTGACCTTGTTCATTAAAGCCAACTTGAGACTTGAATAAATGTGATATGGAGGAGTGCAACTGCACTTTCAGGGAATTTCGTATGAAAATGAGATAAGAATCATATATTCAGTGTATAAAGAGGTACGCTACTTCATCATTAGGCTGTAGTTGTAATGTGCCCTCCCCCCACCCCCCACCGAAAGAAAAAAAAAATGAAACAGATATTTATAAACTTGGGCTTGTGAAAGCCCACCCCCTGAAGAGCACGTCACATTTTGCTGTGCAACATGTAAACGAGTAAGTGTAAATTTTCAAAGACAGCAACATTTCATAAGGATGAGCATGTGAAATTATACATTTTGAAATTTGTAGTACCTGTGATAGACATTTTCAAGAGTGGGGAACTGAATCACACATCACAGTTTCAGCTGGTCACCTAAGTTTCTGTTTCAAAATAGAGAATTAATTATTGGGAAAACTGGTGTCAGTAACTGGTAGAAATTCATTCATGGTACCTGGTACATTGTATGTATTTGTGGCCAGCAGATAGAGTTTGATAAATACATACTGAGTTATACAAGTTTCATCATTCCTTGACTTTTTAAGTTTGAATTTTGATTTATAAATCATTGAGACCTACAGTTGACAATAAAATGAATATTTTACTTGCCATGTTTATAAACAAAGCAAAGGCTTTACACATCATTTGGTTAAAAGCAAGCATTCTTCCTTTGTAAAACCTCCATGCTCCTCAACAAAGTTCATCATAGTAGAGGCATAATGAATAAAAATTGATCTGTGAGGAACTTTTTTTTTCCATTCAAGGGGAGAAAGACCCTTCCAGACACTGGTAGATTAGGTGAGAATGTTAGTATGTTGTCAGGTGCATATTCTGATTGTCACACTTACATTTGTATTATGGAGAACTACTGGTAAATTTAAATGGTATATATACAAAGTAGTAACATGTGCCACAGAATTTTCCACTGTGACCAGTGATAACCTTTTTTTTTTGAGGGGGGGGGGGGGCGGGCTGGTAGTGGTTAGTTTCATTTTTAAGGGGGAATTTGTGAAGAACACTTACAGTGTATATTCTTTTTGAGGTTGTTGTTTGGGAAATTTATCATCAGTGTACACTGTATATTATGTAGACATATGAATATGTACACCAGGATCTACATTTAATCAGATATACTGTAAGTTATGATGATTTGATAAGATGACCTATGTTGATTTTTCACGTGTGCAATACACTTCCCATGAGTTATTCATGAAGTTTTCATTGTAAACAGGCAAAAGGTCATTTAGCTGGAATTGATTGAACCTTGATGGAATACACTTGTCCGCCAACGACAAAAGTGCGGTCTAATGTGCCTGTACAGTGCAGTGTGCACTGCATTTGACCTGTTAAAAGTGCACTGAAGCATTGATGCATGTGGATGGTGGTGCAGTGCAATATAAAAGTATTTGTGTAATTTAGATCTAATAATACCACAGTGAATATTTTTGTGTTGGTGACCGTTATGTGTATATTCACTGGAGCATTTTTTTTTTCTGGTCATTGTTTCTGTTGGCCTCCAAGGCCTATATTTGAAATGGTATCTTAAATTGTTAGGCCTACAAATTGTACACATACCTTGTACACTGTATACAATTACTGACTGTTGTAGTTGTTGATGTTAACATTGGTTTACATAACACACCCTGAAATGATTCTGGTTTGCTTTATAATTCAATACCATTGGTATGTTGAAAAAAAAAGAAAGTTGATATTGAATAGACAATACACAACATTTGGCATTGCAGAAATTATACATGTTATAACATTCAATTGATGGAACTTTTGCATATTAATTTTTTCATTTTTGGTTTTTTTTTTTTTTTTTGTATGCATTTAGATTTTGGGAATTCATGTTACATGTACCTGCATGTATGTTTTGATAGTCTCAATTTTATTTGAATAGCAATGTTATCCAACAAATGTATAATTCCTTGAAAAAAACAACAACCTATTTTGCAGTTCTCTTGAAATCACACATACACTGTAGTATAGAATATGTACGTTTCCATGCCGTCTATGGTTGAGCAAAGTTTCAGCTCATGACATACAATTTTGTAATTGTGAAGAATTGTGAGAGAAACATTGCGTGGAGGTCATTTGTGATCCAAAGTGCACACTCAAGATACTCACATATCTCTTAGCAACAGCTGCTAAGATGAGAATTTCCTGATATCACAGCAGGTTCATGCATGCTGCTGTACTGTGCAGCCACTTCACATTTCAGACAAAGGAAGTAAGGCTTACTGCACGTAATGGGGGAACATTTTGTAGCCAACAACACACCCAGTGCTCTTCTTCTTTTGTTGTTATTGTAGTTTATCAGGGTTTGTTTTGATCCACAAACTACATCAGTTATTGTTAGAGTTGTAAATCTGTAGTTATTCAGCTGTATTTTAAGATAAGTAAGACAGTGACTATTATGGCATATCAGTTGATATGCACATGATGTACCGTAGTTTTACTATGTTTTACCATACTTACCCATCTTAACGAAAGAGAGATAGGCCTAAGTGTTACGCGAGCAGAAAGAATAGCAATTTATGTTTTACCATTCTCAATTACCTGGCAAGTTTATTAGGCTTTACCAATTTGACGACCGCGTGATGAAAGCCCAAAGTTTGTACAGTATTTGAATGGATGAAGGAGAAATGTTGCCTTTAAATATATTTGAATCAATATTGAAGCCACGAAGTATACAGCTGCACAGCCTTTTGAGAGAATTCCATCTACATTGTATCAATGTGCAAATATCCAGTATGAGTCACAAAGCTGTGGAATAAATATGTGGGTAACTCTTGTTTGCATTTTCATACAGTCTTTTGTATTTACACTTTTTGGGTCATTCTGTGACTTGTACATGAATACTCAATATGTATTACTGCTGAGAGCGGAGAGTCGGTCCCACAAATGCAGGGGCATTCTTTGATATTCAGACAAAATTACTTTCAGGCTAAGTGATAATTCTGCATAATGGTCCGATTTGTGTGTATGTTCTCAATGTCAGTTTCGTAAGTGTGTGACTTCATGTACAGTGGTTGGTGATTTTTCGGGAAAGGTTAATTTTTTTTTTAGGGGGGGAGGGGGGGGGGGGGTGTACAGAAATTCAACATTCAATAGACAAAAGTTAACAGAGTTTGCACAATGCATTACTCTGTGTCCAAAGAGCTACAAAATTTATTTTCTCTCTGCACCCATGCTTTCTTTTCTTTCGTGATTACCCACTCATGCTACATAACTTGTATTACCCAAATATTATGCCTTTCAAATTGAGATTCAAGACAGTATGCACATGCAGTCCCAGAGTGAATGTAACACATGGAACATGATTTCACAACATTCTATTTGTTGTTACAGTTTGTGACAGCTCTTCTATTCAATCCGCCATTTTATTTCGGAGATGGCTGAACTTCTTATGTAGATATGTACAGTACATTGTACATTATGAAAATATAAAGCAATTCAAGCTATCAATTTGTAGACCTAGCCAAAATTGCCGTAAAGGATTGACAGCACAGAAAAAAATTGGTGGAATGGAGGCAGTGGAGCATGAACAAAGGCGTGAACTTTGAAGGCAAGGAGGATTGAGATTTTTTTAGATACAAACAAAAAAATAAAGGAGAAAAAACACATTAGACCTTGTGAAAGTCCATAAGTAGTCAAATTAAACCTACCTATTATACATCCACATTTTCTATGAAAGACAATGCATTCTCTAGAGCATTTTGCTACAGAAAAGACAGTACATACATTTTTAATATGGGTCTGCAGAATAAAACTAGGGAAGACTTTGTGGAAAATCCAACCTTTCATTGTAGTTTTACCAGGAGACAGTGAGAGAAGCATGGTAATAAGGGTTAGGGTAATAAGGAAAAACAAGAAAGTTGTGAAATTCTTGCAGTGTACATAATTGTAGAGTATATACATGTCATATTCTTTTCTCTCTTATTTGTTGTTCTTGTTGGGTTTTTTTTTTTGCTAACCAGTGATATACAGTGGAAGCCACAATCCTATTTTAAGAATGTTGTAGTGCTGATGTTATCATTTCATGTAACTTGTTAGGTAACTGTTTAACAAATAATAGAAAGTAATGTTGGGGGTCAGTGATTTACATAGTACCCGGTAGACAGTGTGATTATAAGCACTTTCCTATTAAGACATCAATGCTGGACCATGGCAATTTAGTAACTGGATGCATACACATGTAATGATTTCAAGAAGTGAGGCTTTTTTCCCTTTTTTAGTTAATTAGTATTTGGAAATTCATTAAAGATTTGGAATGGATGGAATATTGTCTCATATACAGTAAGATATGACTCTTGTATATGTGCGAGATATTGGTTAACTACATTCACATTGGTCCATGTGTGAAACAATGCAACATGCACTTTGTTAGATACATACCCGTCCTTTCTATTTCATATACATCACTATATATACCAGCCATATCAATGACAAAGGATGATAAAATCATATGTCACTTTGATTGTTCTACGGGCATCAAATACTTCTTTTGATGCCTGTGCAACGCAATTTGTACTGCCAGACGGCATCTGTGCGCACTAAGTAAGCGGAGCCCGTTAAATGTCCCTTCATTTTGAGCATGAAGTGGGGCTGTCAGCCACAATCACACAGCTGGCCGATGAGTCTGGCAGTCGCTTGCACTTTTCAATCATATCTTAAACACACAAATTTACGCATGCCACGACCGACTCCCCTGAAAGATTTGTGGTGGAGAGGTCAAAAGGTCATGTTCTGAACTCTGAGGCCATAGGGCCACACACCGTTTCTGGGCAGGGTTCAGGGTCAAGCCAGTCTGAACTGTGGCTTTTCTTTGTTGGAGAGAAACTAGATCTTATTCTATTGCCCTAATTCGGAGAAGAGAGAGATAATGACATGTGGCAGTAGTAGGAGGCATGGTCTAGTCAAAGGTAGATTTGAGAGAGTCGAGAATTTGAGAAGGAGACTTCAGGGAGGTTGCTTACATCAGACTATTGCCCTGCCTCGGGCTGAAATATGTCAGTTTTCAGAACAGTAGGTCTATCATTTTCCTCTATTCCTTTCTTGATATTTGATCAAACTGCAAAGTGTAGTGAGCAGACATTTATGTAGATAGTGCCTATCTGTACATAGTTACAGAGACTCCAACTCTCCCGCTTTCGACGGGAGATCTCCCGCCGAAAGCCCATTTTTGCAAAATCTCCTGTTCTCCCGCTTGAGATTTAATTTCTCCCGCTTGCAATGATTTCTTACTTAGTGTCATTGTACGTTGTAAAACAAGCCTTTAATAGATAGCAAAAGATAACATCTAGAACCCTAGAGCTGGACCTCGGCCACAAGGAACTTTGCCCTTCGCGTACATCAAGTTGGAATCTCCCATTTGCTAGGGGTTGCAGGCGGGAGAATCTCCAGATCAGAAGGTGCTCGGGGTTGGAGTCTCTGCACTTATCTAAAACAGATTTAATTGATGTGTTTGGGATTTACTTAAAATTGTTTTTGCCAGGGTGTTCTAAACAATAGTTACCATTGTAGTGATGTGTTTGATTTTTTTTTTCAAATCATGTAGACTAACAGTATGAATAACCAATTCTTGTTTGTAATCTGAATGTTTGCAACATACATCTGTAGTAGGATTTTATGATCACTATACACAAAAAAAGTTACACATGCCTGTATAATGGGCCAAATCTGCGACTTGAGTTAGAACAATTTTGATGGCAGGAATAGTGTGTATGTCACGATTTGGTCAGGTTTCTCACAGTCTTGTTATGTGCCATAGTCACAAGAAGAATATCCACAAACAATCTTTTGTGAATATTTTTTTTTTCAATATTGTGTATGTACCCAGTATGCTTAATAGTCAATTTAAGGTAGAAGAATGAGTTCATTAAGTTGAACCTTGCAAAAGTTGAAATTTTATTGTAAATCATCAGTCCTGTACAACAAGCCTTTCTTCAGCAATGTGAACAAATATGTGAGTGATTGGAGGACTGAGAAGATACTTGGCAGGCATAGTTCCATCATGAAAATTTGCTCATGTGTCCCATTCTTTTCTGCATGAAAATAATATATGAATATTACAAAGCAATAATCAAACTTGTATTGGCCTGGTTTGAATGTCAGAGGAGAATACAATTTCCATTTCGGCTTTATAAAAAAAAAGGGTCACAAATGTGATTGATTTTATGGTTCAGGCTTTGCAGAGACGCTTCATGAATCTTTCTGTGGAAAGCGTATGAAATTGAAATGTCATTTGGCCATTGCCTGGATGTAGCTGCACAAATGTTTTCATGAATACATGGCAAAGTTGCATGATAAGTCGGGGCAATTTTTGAAGCATCGCACCTAGTACTATAATCACTGCCAACACACACACACACACAAACAAACAAATTCTGCCAATGTGTACAAATGTACATGGTAGGCCTACCGTAAAGCAAGATATTTTTGTGGCATGAACTTTTGTGAATTGGAGCCAGTGGCCTTTTTTTATGGTATGACAAGTTTGCGATTTGTCACTGGCATTCAACTCATAATGTGTAGACAAAAATTGCACTTTAATTTTGTGAATCTTGGCTCTAGCGAAATTTGCGAAATTAAAGATTATGTGAACATTCCTCATTTTACAGTAGTTGCCATAAGTTTCCTTCAGTTTGGTAGCATAGAGGTATGTACACTATACCGTACGTGTATGTGCAGTCCGACTTCAGTTATCCAACCATCGTTTTTCTAGACCTCTCTGTTATCCCGAAATGGACTGCCAGATGATTTTCTTTACATTTTCTTTGCAAAACCTGAGTAAAAGTATTTTAAAAAAAAATTCTCTTGCAAATAAAAAGAAATGAGAACTTTTGGATATAATTTAAATGTCGATCAAAAATACAAGGTACAGTGTATATCAACCAAAAGACTGTTGCTACAGCTGTAGAAGGAACAGAGACCCAGAGGAAGATATACAGTGTATCTCCACACACCTATTCCATTTCATTTCCCCATGACTCGAATGATTAAGTATGCAAGTACAGAGCTACACAAGTGTGTACCAAGTCTCACGCATTCTGCATGAGACTCTCGCATTTAGGGTCCGTCTCACGATATCACGCATGGCACCCATTTTCTCACGCAATGGGACCATACCTCAAAGGATGAAAGTGGTAGTTGCAATTGAAGGTATATTTCCCTTTTGTCTTTCAAAATAAGTAAAAAATGGTCACTTAAGTATGCACTAGATCGCACCATCAAGAGCTAAAAACTGAAAAAGCTCCCTCCTGTGCGAGGGGGGACACCCCCCTCCCACACCCTCCCCCCACCCCCCACCCCCTGGCTTGGTTGCTTCGCTCCCTCGCTCGTGCGCATGCGCGCGCCGAGACGCCAAGTCATGAAAATCTCACTCATAAAAATTGGGGGAACTTGGCATCTCTGCAAGTATCGTGTACAATGTGTTTAAATCATCGTATTAGTGAAAAGTAAGTAAACAATGTCCTAATTTAGGTATACCCTATTACATGAATATATGCTTTAAAAGTATTGTTCTTGAGCATTACTCACTTAACGGGCAATATTGCTTTTTCAGATGGATGTGGGTCTCAACATGGCTAGATAACTTGTACTATTTACATTCTGTCACACTACAGCTGTATGTGCAGCATAACGTGATGTTCCTTACCATTCCTTTTGAACAGCTTGTACTCAGTGTAATACAACTGTATGTGTACTGTAAAATTAATCTTAAAATCAGTTTTAAATCCTGTCTTAATTCTTTTAAGCTCATCTGAACATTGTGATAGCAACAAATAACAGCCTTCCTTGCAGCCTCCTTTCAGTGTGACGAACAGGCTGTGATATGATGAACTTCACTTATAAAAAGTCTGCCACTAGGAGTTGGGTTTCTGGGTTACTGTACACGAACAGCTGCAGGTAGTGTACAAGTAGATTTTGCTTAGTCATGAATTTGTACAAGTATGCCTGAAAATGAAGCACGTCATAATTAATTCAGGCTTTTGAATGAACATTTTCAGCTCCCAATTATCAGTTTGGGAAAAAAGTGAAACCAAATTCATGCAAGTGCTCTGTCTAGAGACATGTTGACTGCATGTCTCTTGCAAACCTCTGTTGAGAAAGTCTGTTCGGCAGTGCTAGATCTTTAAGGGCAAGTTCACCTACATGTATATATGTTCATAAACATGTGGATTGAGAGAATTCAGCAATATTAGTAGAACACATTAATAAAAGTTTGAGTAGAATCGGACAATCTGTTCAAAAGTTACGAGTTTTTTAAGTTTCTGCTCAGTCACTGCTGGATGAGAATACTACTACATTTTGTGGTGTATAGAATGACATACGGAACATATAAAGAAAATTTAACATATTTTCATTTTTCTTGCATTATAAAACAGCACATAACTTTCCTCTTTCAGAAGGCAGGAGTAACATTACCCTTAACATATGTCAGTTACAATTTGAGGGAATGTGAAATTTCAAAAAATGAAAGTTTGTGGAATTCTTTTTATATTTTCCTTATATTATTCTATGCATGTGACATCATCAACTGTAGTAGTCTTCTCATCCAGCAGTGACTACACAGAAACATTAAAAAAATCAACAACTTTTGAACAGATTGTCCGATTTTCCTCAATATTTCACCGATGTCTTCTACTTCTATTGCCACATTTTGTCAATCCACATGTATATGAAGGTGAACATGTCCTTTAACATGTTCCATGTTAGTGATTGAAATTAAAAAGGATAATCAAATAAAAGAAGATATTCGACTATGTTGATGCTATGAATATAAATGACAATGACATGGTGTACAGACAAAGAAGTAAAAATTGAGTGACTTGGATCCAGCTATGACTAATAAAAATGATAAATATATGTAGAAAGAGCTGAATTTAATACAGTGTTTGTCAAAGGATAGCAAAAGTATTTGTTGCTAATATCTTAGCTAAACCACCATGATCAGAATAAAAGCTTGAGATATGTTGTGATCCATATACAATACAGCTGTATTTACACGTGTATGCTCCAAAGTTGCCATGCTATTGATGATCACTTAGTGGCAGTAGATCATGTACATTGTTGTGTTTGTCCAAATTTTTCCTTACTTGTGTAGACTCTTGTTTTGCTGGTGTTTTTTTTTAAATAAGTACAGCTGTATTTGCATTTATCATATTAACGTTTAAAGTATTTTTGCATGGTTTACATCTTTTGCTCTTTCAGTTTCCGTGTATTTCTTAGATTTTGATATGGTATGCATGGTTGATAGTACAATGTAGGCCCTACAAGATGTATACTGTAAGTGGGATGTCTTTTCTCAATTTGAGCCTGTGCTTTAAACTTTTTTAATTTTGTCATTACTCTGAGCTGGATGTCATGGCATGGCAAATTCCTGGTGGTGTTTAATAATGAAAAGTAGATTGAGATGAATTGATTTGCATTGTTTTCATTGTTATTACAACCCCTTGTCATAGAGAAATTGTTGATCAGGGGGCATTTCATGAAGCGATTTGGTCAGATATTTTTCTTACAAACTGTTACAAGCTACTAAAATCCTTGCATCTGATTGGCTGAGAACAAATTTTTCCGACAACTTTGTCAGACAAAATGCTTCATGAAATGCCCCCCAGTGCTATAAAAAGTGCATTACGCAATCTTTATCTACAATTACACAAGTTTTACTCCACCCAAAATTATGTATACCGGTAGTCACTTCGAGGAAAATTTTGTATGCATGGCTTGCATCTTCTCAAGTGAGAAAGTGTACATCCTTTGGAACACGAGAAACAGCTGTTCAGAGTTGTTCTTGCGAATCGTCGAGAGTACGTACAAAGTTGATAGCAGCCCTCGTAATCCAGTGAATGAGACATTATATCCAGCCTTTGTTGATCACCAACAAATTTGCGGAGCTGGAGCCATATTCATGAGTGGGAGACGTACAGTCTCGGGCGAGACGAGAGGTGAGAGGTGCCAAATTTTATCATCCATCCATTCAGAAAATCCCCCCTATCATTCAGCTTAATGTGATTTGTTTAGGTGGGAAGAGTGTGGCTCGCAGTGTTGTCGTTCATCGCGGGTACAAGTGTGTGGCGTGCTCTAACAATGTTAGCTGGCGCTGCTCTCAGGGCAGTATGTGCAGGTGCCGCTGAGGAAACTCGAGGGAGAGAGATTCTGATTTGCATACATGTGAGCTCAATGCAGTTTGAGGAATACAAAGTGCACCACTCTCTAGTGTTCATGATGATAAATCATCTTGCACCAACACATTTCATACTGCAGTGCCTGGAATAGTAGAAGTGAGCAGCATTCAAACAAAGCATGTTCCCCAGTTTTTGTGTGTATTGTCTAGTAGTATTACATATCAATGCACCTCAAAAGATACATTTGCTCTTTATACTGTAATTGCTGTGGCAGAAGACATTACTTTGTACACGTTGTACATTTGGTATTCAGCGATATACAGTGTACAGTCAAGTCCATCCCAAGGCTGCAATTAAAAGCATGGATTTCATTTCTGTGTGATTTTATTACTTAATGATTATGATGGTATGATGGCATCCATGTCTTTTCTGTGTGTTGTGTGTGCATTTTTTTTTTTAATGTGTCTCTACAAAGTGGAGATTGATCTGCTTCGAAATGAGGAAACTGTTTTTGACACTCGTTATGCAGCCATCACTATGGTTAAATATTCATCCTCACAGAGAGATCTATAAGATTTATCATACAGTGATGTGCATCCAACCTACCACTAAAGCTGCAGATGGGGGGGGGGGGGGGGGTAGAGAACACTCGAGAGAGAGAAATGAATCACCCTGTGATTGGTGCACATGTGGGAGATGGTGATGATGGAGATATTGAATTGGATGTTGTAAGTGCCCATCAAAGCTACCATGGATCACATGACAGGAATCGAAGTGCGCACTCTGTGCATCCTTTTGTGCAGGAGACTATATATTGTATTGGTGTACGGAAGTTCTTCACTGGCGTACACTTGTACATGCATGCATGCAACATTTGATAAAATCACAGCTCAGTCATCTACTGTATAAGCTGATATTTTGGGGAGGGTTTAATTTTCGCGAATCACAGTTCGACCGCGAATTTAACAACGTGTGAAAATGTCACCATGCGCTAAGGTACTGTACATGTAATAGTGTGCTTATGAAGGCCTCTGTGTCAATTCGCGAAAACAACATCTCACGAAAATGTCCATGACCTCCTCATTCGCGAAAATATCTGTACGCAAAAATATTGCTGATCGCGAAAAATTTGTTGACCACCTGCTCATATCCTGAAATCTAGCAAAATGGTGACCGTTGCCCTTGTGTTTTGTGCTCTATGTATTGTGTTATTTGTTGTGAATGACAAGATAAAAAAAATCGAGATTTTTTGCTCCAGCATTCACACACACTGCAGTGCGAATTCTCACAATAATTCCAAAATGATTGTAAGATTTCCTGGGATGTAGATCGCGATGGTGATCGCACTATTTTGTGAGATTTTTGTCCACTGAAAGAGCAAAAATCTAAAGATTTGTACCCCGCTATGAAATTTGCGTCAGTGTAAATTCTACTGTTCTTGTAGCCAGGTATTTAAAGCTAAATTGTACAATGGCACATAGCTATTTTTGGTATGTCATTTTATGCTGTTTTCATTGATGAGAACATTACTCACCTTTTGAAATAATTTGCACCACCCTCTCCATCCAGAAAGAAACTGAAATACATATCACAAGCGTTGTACCTTCCTGGCATAACCATGAAGAGAATTTATCATAATCCGAAAGTTCTACACTTTAAATAAAAATGAAGATATTTTTATGAGATATATTACCAAGGCATCCCAAAGTAGTACAATTAGAGGCCATAATTAGCAATTCAATTTAGAGTAAATTGGTTGGACAGCTGTTCTTTCCTTCTCCTAGTATATAATATGCTTGAAATGTTTGTTTCGATTTTTCATCCCACCTTGAGATATATCTTGTGCTAACGACAGCATGCCACTTTAACTTCTGTCAAAGTGATTACCCTATATTGAAATGTCAGATGACTATTACTTGATGCAATTGCTGATGTGACATTTTAAGAACTGAATTTGTTCTAAATCTCCGTTTGTAGTTTTTGCATGCAAGGAAACATTAACCTGTTTCATTAGAACAGTATTCATGATATACCTCTCTCTCTTTTTTTCATCATCTCTTTGCATACAGATCTGATTGTCGAGTGATTTATTGGAATTATGAATTATTATGGAGCCACTGCTGATGAGTAAGTATCAAATGAGAGAGCTGGATGACTCTGTATCATCCATTTTTTATGCACTGAGAGGATTGTCAATTTGTGAGATAAAAGCATCAGATGTGATTTCGAAAACTTGGATTCATATTTGGAGTGCACTTCCACAGCATATTCAGATTGGCTCTTTATGAATAGACCACAAACAATCAAATGAACAGAATTGTTGAAATCTTTATCATAATATTATGATGTAAAATAGGATAGTTACGGAATTGTAAAGTTTCACATAGTTTTACTGAGTACGCACAAATCGTAAGAGAACACGTTGCCATCACCCAACAATCTTCCTAGGGGTTTGTACTACAAGAATATTGAAATCATGTTTTTCATCAATCCTGCCCCCCCCCCCCCACCACCCACCTTAAAACAACAACAACAACAACAACAAAAATCATTGTTGCTGGGTTATCATAAGATCACACCAATTTCATGCAAAGAATACATCTTATTCTGATTTCATGTCAGAAAGGGAAATTTAGCAAGGGTTTCTGTAAAGTTCTCTGGAGATTTGTGCAGTGATGACATCATCACCTCTGCCAATTTGGCAATGTGGTTGCAACTAGTATCACTGATTTGTAAAGATAAGGGAAACTTCGAAATTCCACAACTGCCCTCTGTCTGATTTTGATAAATTCTCAACCACTTTCTCCATCTGATTTTAATCAATTTATTAATGCCAACTTGAAGGTGGTATGGAAATTATTTAAAGAGTGATTCAGCCTCACTGAGGGAAATGGACATTTAATAGCTTATATTGCTTTCTTGTTTGTGACTGTCACCTGTGATTCTATGATGTGGATGTACAAAGTATGATTCAGTACCATTTGCTGGCCTTTGACTTTTAGAGCTAGAACGTATCACTCGGCAGGACTCAAATTTCATCTTCCACCATTTGGACTTTGCTTGCAATATATCAGACAATTCTAGCAAGAAACTTGGCTGGCTGATGCAATTTGCCAGTATAGCGAGTTGTTTTGTAGTATTTGGGGATCGAAAGTATGAAATAATAAAAGTTGGTTTTCTGACTTTTATTCTGGAAGCGCCCTCCCCATTCAGCAGTGGGTTTGTAGAACACTGCGAGTACAGTGATGATTGAATCACGTCCAAGCAGTAGTATTGAATCGCATGCAGAGCAAGCTGTATGCATTTCACTCTCGCGCGCAGTGGTTACCGCTATGACCCAATATATTGTAATCGATGTGATTGAATGTAAACCATCACATAGCAACCACGATCAGGAAAGCTGTGATACTGAGTACTTCCGGCAAACGTTTTTGATTAACATTTCGCATATTATGTCATTACTCATCAGTAATTTTGTTATCACGGTGTTCTTTCACACATTTCTTTTACATATTAAAGTACATATCAGAGCAAGAATCGACGGTTTTGCAGGTGCACAAGTACTACATATTTTCACTTTATAGACCTGGTAGTATGGGAATACCATGGAGTACAGTGTGTAGGAAGGCTGGCCATCTCTGATATGTTCGAGAATCCCCATAACAAATTGTGTACGGCTAATCATCCATGATCTAAAGTAGTAGTATGCACACAGCCAAAGAATCTCGACTTGTTCGTGCACATTAAGCTAGGTGCCAGAAATTCGCAATATTTCTAAAATGTTGTAAGTTTGCAGTTTTGTTCTGTTTTAAGTGTACCTGGAAAGCTTAGACATCATTATCTTAATGTTGAATTATTTTCAAGTTGATGAGAATGGACTTACTTATGCAGGTAAGTCAATATCATATCAATTAATCGTTTCAATTAATCTCTGTCAAAAAAAAAAAAAAAAAAAGAGAGATGAAAGTCAATTTTTCTCCAATGGGGAAATGTATTGTTTTACATTCAGGTCTTTGAAGCATCTGTGAGTTGTACAGTCTTCCAATCAAGAGCCCCAGGAATGCATGTATAATAATCACAAGTCATCATTCAGAATTTTGAATACTGGTAATGAAAATGCATAGCAATTGCATTTCTTTAAATTACCAGTATTCCACTGAAGGCGATCCTTGGTTGACTGTAAGTTCAGGTTACACATTGTGCAACTGCTGTCATGAAGTGTCAGTGAGGTTCATCCAATGCATCAAAGTCACATGCACAGCATGGGTGTGCACAGGGGCGGAAGTGGACACTTGTGGCAAGCCAGAGTGCTACCAGATTTTCAGTGATGAAATATCAACAAAATTATGCAAAGTGATGAGAAGTGTGGGGTACATTTCAGGGTAATTGTCTTGTTTTCACTTAAATAGCATTATATTTTCAAGGGAAATGGAAAATGCTCCCCTAGCTTTCCCCAGCTGATGAGTGTAAAATGTTCTCTCTGATGTCATCATCGATAGAGAATCATGAATGAATTTGTCGTACCACACGTATACAATTCAGTTTTGAAAAAGAGATGGCAAATATTCTGAAAGTAGGAGCCTTTTTTTTTAAGTTCTAGAAAGTCCTATCCGAAAATTACTTAGTAGAAACAGACATTTTAATATGTACAACTGATTTTTGTGCTTCTCATGACAAGATTAAATTTCATGTGTCTTTAAGTTTGTGGAGGGTCACGACAATTGAGTTAGCACTTCAAATAGCTGACCGCAGCCACATCAGTTAAGGGCTTCGGCAGCATGATCCATACTACAGTAAAAGGTATCTGATCTGCATTACAACACGAAATTCACTCACTACAGGACTAGGGAAAATGAAGAAAACCACAAATAACATAAAAGTCATATCCCTGCATTACTTCTTTTGATATCAAAGATATAGCATAACTCATAACAAGTGAACAATTTGCGCACCCTTACTTTCGCATTACAATGTAATTTCACGTCTCGCGAAATGCTCGAAAATTGCTGTACTGCAGAAATCTCCACTTTTACAGTGTCTGTTTCTCAAATGACATTGCTCTTGAGCTGCGAGCAAGGTTAAACTATGCATAAAGATTGGTATTGTACACATTGTATCCTGTGAAACCATTCTGTTGGATTGATGCTACAATGTAATATCCCAACCTCATGTTAATTTCCTTACCATAGATTAAATATATATCGTTTTATTTTTACGTTATATGCAGTAGAGTGAGTTGATTTCTGTTTGAAGGCCATGCTTGAATGATGTCCAAGTGAGGACCAGGGACTTTAAGTTGGTCTTCCGTTTTGATGTGTTCACTTCGTATGTGTTTTCAGGGGACCTGCCCCTGAGTCAGGTGCAAATGTCGTGTGTGAACTACATGCCTACATGGTTCTATGCTGTCATTTGCATTATGACACACACGCAAATGCAAAGCCTTTCTCTTTTGCATTTTGCACATTCCTCCAAATTATTTTAATCAGGCAAGGGCATGCTAAATTAATTGAGCCAATATCCAGAAGAATTTGTCCGCAAAATTGAATCAGTATCGCCTTACACGAGAGTGCCCACTTATCGGCCAATCTGTTCTGGACCTGCTGAAATCTCATTATTTCTTGCAGCCAGCAATTTTCCATTTTCCGTGTTTGAGGGCTCTTCTCTGATTGTTCTGCCCCGGTGTTCAGGCAGAGTAATGCTTGTGTGTAGTATGTGTGTGAGTGTGTGCTCCCATCCTTCTCATACCAGGTTATTTCCCATTGTTTGACAACTGATCGGGTTTCCTGCGCCTCTTCTCTGGCTGCGCAGATAATTTGGTGCCTTACCTGAGCAACTCGCTGGCTGTTTGTTGTCAATACTGAGATGGGGGAGGAGGAGTGAGATGGGGAAGAGACGAGATGGAGAGAGGAGGGGCGGAGCAGGAAGACAGGGGGAGGTGGTGGACCATGCCTTGGGATTAGCTTTGGGGTGTGGGGATACTCACCTTGGTATTATAGGATTATTGCAAGTACAGTAGCCTGATTAGACAATTATTCTTCATCATTAAAGATATTTCACTGATTCATTTCACATTGTTAATAGATATGTATGAATCTGTGTGTGTGTGTGTGTGTGTGTGTGTGTGTGTGTGTGTGTCTGAGTACATAGTATCAAACTCTATACAGAGTGAGTACCAAGTGTACAAATGATGTTGAATTTAAAAAAAAAGATAAGATCATACTTCATGCACTCAGCCCCTCCCCTCTTTGGTATTACTGGACATTAGACCTAGTACTGTGTCATTATACCCCCGCCAAACGAAGTTTGAAGGGGGTATATAGGAATCAGCGGACGGTCGGGCGGTCGGGCGGTCGGTCCGTTGCAAATCTTGCGTCGCGAACTACTTCCTCAGTTTTCAACCGATTCCCATAAAACTTGGCACAGATGTGTGCCTTGGGTTGTAGATGTGCAAGACGTATTTTTTGACAGTACCCAAAAGTACGTTGCCATGGTAACGGCATATTATGGGCAAAAATGTGTACAAATCTTGCGTCGCGAACTCCTCCCACAGTTTTTGATCAATTTTTATGAAATTAGGTACAGATGTTCATCTGAATATGTTAATGTGCAAGACATATTTCCGCAGTGGCAAAAAGTGCGTTGCCATGGTAACGGCATGTTATTGGTAAAATATAGGGCAAAATGCTTCATGGCAAAACTGCTTCATCAGTGTTCTTCCAATTCTCATGGAATTCATATTGAATGTTTGTCTTAGGATATAGGTCAGCATGACACATTTCTTGACAGTGACAAAAAGTATGTTGCCATGGTAACAGCTCACATATTATGAGCCAAAATGATGGAAAATTTTGTGTTGCAAACTACTTCCTCAGTTTTTGCCCAATTTCCACGAAACTTGGTACAGATGTGTGCCTTTGGTTGTAGATGTGCAAGACGCATTTTTCGACAGTACCCGAAAGTACGTTGCCATGGTAACGGCATATTAATGGCAGAAGATCAAGGAAAGATCTTGGGGATTTAACTACTTCCTCAGTTTTTTGACCAAAGCTTTTGAAATGTTGTTTTGACCAAAGCTTATGAAATGTTGTTTGGCGGGGGTATAACCAGTCGCTGTAGCGACATTTCTAGTTTTACAACTGTCATACCCAAAAGTCCTAGCTTTAAAAGTGGTTGCACAGAAACACATAATGTGATGGCATTGTTGGATATCTGAATACAAATTTTGAGTTTGGAATTTATGTACAGTCTGTCCTACCACTAAAATTGATGAGCAAATTGCTGATCCCTCTTCAATGTGTACAGTAGTGTTTTCAAACTGTAACCAGCAATGGAAATAATGCTTGACTCTGGTGAGTTACACAGTGTTGTAACTGACACATACCGTACTCATGTAAAACATATACTGTATTCAGGTGTGACTTGAAACAATGTGCTGTACATGCACTTCAGTAGCAGTGCCAATTTCCAGGTCTTAGTGTGTGACAGTTTCATACTTAAAAAATTCATTCTTCAAAACATTGTTTCAATTCTTTTACATAGTGATCCTTAACCTTCCTCTTAAAAAAAAGAAAAAAGAAAAAGCCCACTGAAATCACTGAAGAAGATGATGATGACCATAAGCGAAATGAACCATGTACATGGCAAGTTGCTTTTAGATTTTAATAGGCCTACAATGTAATTTCTAATAGAAAAAGAAAGTTTGAACAATACTATAGTGGTTCCTTCATGCTGGTGATATGTGATTACAGATATTTCTGTTGGTCCTTCATTAGCCAGTCAAAATAGAGCTAATGATGAAAAATTTCAATTTACTTAAATAATTCATTTAAAAAAATGATGAAGGACCTATTTTGATTGATGACATTGGAGCATTTTGTTGCTGGAACATGCTGTATATTTGCTAACAACATACATCATGTACACACTGCATCTGAATAATTGTTTTGCCATATTCTAGCGACACCTTGATTGTGACTGACTCAGTCGAATAGTCATGGGAATTCTATTAAAAAGTAGATTACAACCAAATTTACAAAGGAATATTCATCCTACAGATTTTGTGTAAAAAAAAAAGATGCAGTTTACATTCTTGGAGTTTCTGATTAAATGAAAGAATATACAATTATTTAATTGCATTACTGGGGAAAAAGTCACTCTCCCCATAACCTCCTGAAGTCATGTACAAGGTACGCATTTATAAACTTCTTTGCTGATATAATATGAGATTTAGATTTTTGCTGAATTTGTAGTACAGTGCAAGCTGTGGCGATTGTTTGAGTTTGACTGTATGACTGGGATTTGTGAGACTAAGGGTTTGCTGTTTTTACATTTATCCAACATTGGCAGTTTACTTGCATTCCCTCTCCGCATGATCCACTCTTGTATTAGTTTCAGAGATTGATATTCCGACTATTGTTCGTCTAAAACAAGCTCCTGTTTCATCGATATCAAGAGGTCCCGCGATGATCCAACACCCAAGGGAAATTATGGCAAATAAATGCAATAATCACCAGAGATACAAGTCACGTGTGCCGTCGTGTAGGGAGAAAGCTAGCTTACCTGTATCATTCATCTCAATTCTTCCTCATCGATTTGTTATCATGCAGAAGGTATACCAGCTTTTGCTGTAGCAACCTCAAGTACAAGTTCCCCAATGTACCGATTCTGTAGTCGCTCTTGCAAAGGAAGGGGGGGGGGGGGGAATGAGTGGGCATGGGGAAGGGGGGTTCATTCGTCAGGTATCTATTAGTCATACTCAACTGAATGCATAATTGCAATTTCTTGATTGTTCAGATTAGTTTCTTCGGGTTGGGATCCGTCCTTGTGAGCTGACACGTGCTGTATTATATGCCTCATTCATTGGCAAATAGAATGTTTGCTCTGAATGAGATTGAAATAGTAATGTTCAAATAATACTACTGGGTATTCATTTTAGTAGTCACCTGTACTGTTGAGTGCCCCCCCCCCCCCCCATCAGTTGTCTTTCATGAATCATTCTTTGAAGAATTAATGTACACTTGTAGTTTCAGAGAAAGAGCTATGATGATAGGTAAATTGTACAACTTCACAGTATTAAAAATTCAGATATTGTATTTCTCTCCCCCCCCCCCTTGCTCCTCGTCTAAAATTTGTGCTGCGTTTTGCGGTGTATGGCTTTGTGCAATCAAGCTATCACTGAGAAGCACTCAGGATGAGTTCAAAGGCAATAGGGACAGAAATCACAATACGAGTGCCTCAGCAATATTGATTGATAAAATGCGTAAGTAGATGGGCAAAAATCAATACCACCGCGGAGAAACTGATATTCCAGACATATTTTAATCTTCTCGAGTGTTGTACATGTGTAGTGTATAGCGCCATAATGACAAGGTTGAACAACTCTCATTGGATCATTGCCCCGCGTGCTGCCAGGAGTGCTGGCTTGGTCTTCATGGATGGATATTTTTTTCTTTTCTTTTCAAAGAAAAGGAAAAACAGCAAGAAACGACGCTGACACATGTACTGTAGTTCACCTGCAAGAATTAGCCCATCCTTCTATCAGAGATTATACCTACAATGTAGTTTTGGTGACAAAAAGTATTGGACCCCAATCACAAAATATACCTTTCTAGATTGTTAATAAATCAGACTGTGTACTGCTACTATGTAATGTTTTCTTCCTGAAACATGATTTTATTTAAAGAGAAGATATGAAATTTAAAAAGAATATGTTATGAAAGAGATGTGATTTCTTGATTGCAGTTGTATTTTTTGTTGCTTGTTCTGTTTCTTCGTGGTGCTTTGCTTTCAGTGATGGAGTATGTACAGTGCCTGTATCAACATAGTGATTCCAGAATCATTATAATGCAGGAGTAGCATGTGATACTAGTACATAGCAGAGTCACATATTTGAGCCTACATACATGTCAACATAATTACATTTTTGTTCGACTTGGAAGATATCCCTACAATTATACAAACAATGTTATTGGTAGAATTTTTTATTATTATCCTAATAATTATTAAGTATCATAATTATAATAATAATCATCATTACTGTCGATGATGCTATGAAATTTATTGGTGACTGCCCCATCTTCTACCTTTTTTGTTACTTTGTCTTAAAGGTACAATTCAGAGATTTGTAAACAATTCTAGATATTACTCAATTGGCAAAAATGATTTCACTGGACTTTCTTTTTTAATCAATATATCTTTTTATATATTAGCAAGAACTCTTGTTTTAAAAAAGGCAAATATCATCGCACTAAATGAAGTGCATCATGCATTGAAATACTTGAGATTTTCTCATGTCGCAAGGAAAATGCCGTGAAAGTCATTAAATGCTGGAATAATAGTCGTGTGACACCTTCTGTGGCACCAGATTGGAGGAGGAAATTGAATATGGGAGGAGGCCAATCGGTGACCTTTTTTCATGAATGACTGGCAAATTTATAATCTTATGCGAAATGTTGTGACTCATTCATCAGCACACTACAGCTTGGTGTGCACGTGCACACATCAGTGGGGCATGTAAAGTGCACCATATTGTGTCTATACAATGTAGTATGTGTATACATTGGTTGTATGTGTGTACATTTGTGTATGGTGCATGTATGGAAGTGTATTATGTGAAGGTGCATGTGTGTGTTTTTTGACGAGGAAAACATGGAATGAAGGTATAGAAATGTTGCTGGGAAAACAACACAACCGTTTTTCAGACTCTTCTTTTTTCTTTTTTTTTTCTTTTTTTCATCTTGAATGGTGTGCTGAGCTAGGTAGCTTGAATTAGGTTGCGGCGCATGCTGTACATACCTACTGCGAGGCGTTTGCATTGACAGTACAAGTGTGTTAAAGAAGTTAACCTGCAGGTGCTGAGCTTTGATATGAAACCATTCATTGCCGATGGGAACTGGGTTACCGGAGATGCCTGACCTAGTTGTCATTTCAGATATGGTGGGGGGGGGGGGGAATTAAGCAACTGTGTAAAGCAGTAATGAAATGTCATGTATTCACTGTAGGGTGTATAAATTATTTTTTTTTCCTGAAAAACAAGATTTGATTTGAATATATGGTTTTGTTGATAAAGAAAAAAAAGTATAGGATATTTTTTGCCTTCTGTGGACATGCATAGGGCCTATATAATCAGTAGAATTTCTATCTATGGGCATGTTCAGAGATTCACATTTTTTTGTTGGACTTCTTGTCCACTATCCCTTATCGCAACCTTCCAAAGAGTGTCCAGGCAATTTCCTGTGAGCTGATGATGTGCCCTGTTTTTATCTAATTTCCTTTCGAGAACAAGTGTTACATTCTGAGTATACTTTGGCAAACCACTGGTGGGGAAAAATGTTACAACTTTGTCTTTCTTTCATTACTATATGGAAGAACCATAAATGCTGTAAGAAGTCAAATCTGGACAAGAAAATCACATTCAAATTGTTGACAATCAAATGACTGTTGGTACATACAATGTAGGATGTATAGTGTAATCCCTTTCAAGTTGCCCAAGAAATGATCCTTGCTCCACCTGCATTATGCATGTCTGTGTCTGTACAGGATGTGGCACATTTGGATTTCAATTATTTGCTGAATTTTGCCAGTTTCTAGGGTAAATGTTTCCCTGAGAACTGATGAAATGGACTGTTCCCGAACCAACAGAAGTCAGTTTGGTGAACAAATTTTCAATACAGAAACTTTATTTTACCTTAAAAAAAAATGAAATATTGAAGTGCTGTTCTTGTGATGTTTTGATCATTTTCTAATTTAGGCAAAAAAATGCTGTAAAATTATTTCTGGTTAAAAAAACCCACTTTAAATAGGAGAATGTAGCAACAAGTGTAGATTAATGCAGTGTGTCTGTTTTCAAACAAAGCATTAATTTGAGTATGGTCATAGCTGTAGAAATATATGTGTATTTATTGATTATGAACATGCACTGTACCAACATAATTACACAAAATCAGCCTCCTTGATGATGTTTGATTTGACAAAGTAATGCCCTGAACTTATGTCTTTTATGTTGATATACTGCAGATTTGAAGCAAGAGTGCCTTTATGTCATCAGTTATTACAAAAAAAAAAAAAAAAATGTTCAGCATCTGTAAAAGCAAAGACAACATCGTAAAAAAAAAAGAGGGAAGCTTCAAAGTCTTTGACCCTATGGCAAATGTTGGATTATAGTTGGGAAAGATTCATGCTTAGAATGAAGTGCCACATTTATCCTGCAAGCGATGAGTCAATTTAAGAGAGAGGGAGAGGGAGGGATGGAGATAACATGAGAGAAATGCAGTGTCAACGAAGGGAATTAAACTTTGGACACCTGCTTCTATTTACCTTGCCTGCGAGTACAGGTAAATTTCATTTTCACCATTCCTGTTAACCCCCTTTGTTCTCCCCTGTGTCAAGTGCAGCGAGGGTAATTAACAAGATCCTGCCCAGGAAAATTGCTTTGTGCATTTCATTCATCCTCTCCCGTATGCCGTGATATATACAGTATGAATGGGTTCGGGGAGGCTCTGGTCCCTAATGTGCCTGTGCAGTATGTGTTGTCCATGTACACAAAGGGTCAGTGCAGTAATTTGCTGTAAGATGCCCCTCGATATTTTGCAGTGGGTGAAATTTGTATTGTCATCTCAAATTGGTGCTCCGTGCATTGAATGATAGGTGGCAGGTGTGTTTTCCTTTTTTATTTGTAGGGATGTTGGGAATTACTGAAAGTGGGGGAGGGTTGGTACAGGAGTTGGGTGTGTTATTTTGTTCCGTTTTTAGTGGAATTCAATACCAAAATATCAGGTGAAAGTTTCATCTGAGTTTTTGATGTTCTGTGGTCCAGTCAGCAACCTGTAAAACTTACTTGTATGCACATTATGGGGCTTACATGTATAAGTACAACAGTACATTGTATTTCCTCAGCTGGTATAGCCCTTTTCTGAAAGTGTATAGTGGAGATAACAGTAACTGTGTACATTGTACATACCATGATCAAGGAACTAGGTAGGCCTATATATTCATGAGTAGCATTTTGTTTGTTTGTTTGTTTGTTTGTTTGTTTGTTTGTTTGTTTGTTTTTGGTTGTTTTTTTTCTTAGCAGCATCTCCAAAGACCCACAAGTAAGCTTGCCTTTAAAGAACAATGAATTTACACTGAGAGTTTTCAGACGTACAGAAATGTACAAATAAAGTTGTTTTTAAGTGTGCTTAGAATTGTATGTTTCATCTTACCCATGAGATTATTTGTGTAAATATGACAGCTAACTTCGTATCTGTTTTTCGTAAAAAAACATTTTCTCTTTTAACCTGTTGAGGACGGACTAATTTTGATAGAATATACATGCATTTCGTATAGACCCCTGCCCGAGTATACGCAGGACTTGTCCTCAGTCGTGTTTGGCCAAGAGTGGTCCAAAAGTGACTTCCTAGCTCAATTAATCCTACAGTAGTGACTAGGTGGATACACTGTTTGTAGTCTGGTTTGACCTCTTATATCTTATACAGGATTGAGCAGATGAGGCCTACATGTATGTTGACCTTGTATTCATTTCCACACGCGCAGGTATGGTGCATCCACCAACATACATTGTAGTCTTGCATGTTTCACAGTTTGAGGAGAGTTGCTCGTTTGATTGACAGGCCACAGGGCTTGTGACACAGTCATTGTACCAAATGATGTTTGAAGTTAGCAGTCATAAAGAGATCCATTTCAGTGCTTGTACACTCTGTATACTGTAAAATGAGGAAGGTTCGCGTGCATTTTGATTTCGCGAATTTCGCAAGCGCCAAGATTCGTGAAAATAAAATGCACACAAAAGTTCTTGTCTCCACTGTATGCACTGAATGGCAGTGGCAATTTGCGAAAATTTCATGCCATGAAAAAGGCCGTCGACTCCAATTCGCAAATATTTTGTGCCGCAATTATGTCATGTTTTACAGTATTATAGATCTAATCACTTTGAGAAACTCATTCCAGAATTGTGATTACATGTACAGTTGTACATTTGTGAGATTGGAAGCACTTGCTGTGTGATAGGCTACAGTGTATGAGAAGAGCTGGTAAGGATCTACATTGTACAACATCTGTAGGGTACTGTGCAGTCACATTCCCCCCCCCCCCCTTTTTTGCATTCTGTACGTAGGTACACTTTTGTATGGTGATAATGTGTTTGATCATCAGAAGTCAGGTGCATGCATTCGATAAATTAACATCTCAGTGGTATAACCATAATGCATTGATTATTGTATGAGCACAACTTGTATAGTAAACCTTGAGTCATTGAGATATTGTGATTAGTAGACACACCTAGGCACTATTTAGTTTTATCATAAAGTGCAAAATAGTACCGTTGAAAAGACCAGTTTACTAATATTCAGATTTACACAATCATGTATAACATATCGTAACAAAGGTTACTTATGACAGTCAGAAACTGTTACCCATCTGTCTAAAAATAAGATCGATGCAACTCATAAAAGCTGAACCATGAATAATTCTGAAAATATTTAGTGAATAGGTCCATTGTTTGTCTGCTACCCATGTTCATTTGATTTCTGTTTCAGAGTCCGGGGACCTACAGTGTTCCATTACATATGATGCCATGTATTGTTTGACGTAGGAGTTTTTGTATGATCAAGAACAGATGTCATACTCGGCAAGGATATACTGTTTTTATAGTTTTGTAGTATAACATTTCATATCCAATGCTCTGGAATGGGGCCCCTCTTTGTCTTGCGTGGAAAAAAAATTAAATAAATGAATAAATAAATTGTCTCTTTGCCCTAATGCAGCTTGCAGCAAAACATACATTGTATCAAATGCCTATTTACAAAGTCTCTTCTGTGATTACAAACTGATTTTCCAACCCTACTATACACAAACAGTGTTAGTGAGCATCAACAAAGATACATAAAATGGGTTTGAACCCTAGAGCAATCAATCTCTTTGAGTTATGGAAAGTTGTAAGTGCCATGATAAACACACCAGATGCTGGGAAAATATTCCTTTTAACTCTTCTTCACAACTATGTTGGTTTAAGAGCAAAATCAGCATGTGATTGCGTTATAAAATTCAGACAGTGAGGTAAGCCCAGAACGAAGGGATTCTAAAGTCTCAAGAAATTAGTGAAGTGGAGAGGGGAAAAAAAAGTGTTTTGAAAATATATACCAGTGGAAAATTAGATATCACTTTTTACGTTCAGTTTAAGAGCAAAATTGTGTGATTGCAACAGAGAATTAAAAGGTAAGGTAATTGAGTTACCCAGAACAAAGAGATTCAACAACCCAAAGAAATGACAACAGGAGAGACAAGTGAATGTACAGGAATCTAGGAAGGTTGTTCTTGTAGAAATATTGCTACTAATGTAATTTGTAGATTGAGTCAGGGCATTCTTCTGTGTGGCAGAAAAAATGTGTCACTTTCATTATATGCACAGAGCAGAGGCATTTTTAGCCAAAAGGGAACATGCAAGGCATTTTTCTTTCATTACGAGTAAAGCATCGCTGCGCAACAAAGCGATAATCATATACATGTACTGGGTTGAGCTGCGGCAAAATCACGAGAGAGTTACTTCAATCGATGAATAAGTGATGAAATGAAATTATCAAAGATAATGCACTGACGCAATTAACCCAGTTGTTGGCTGTTCAGTGTACGAAATTGCCACTAATAGTACTCGGAACGGAAATTAATTTTGCATCATGTGTGAGTGGGGGGGGGGGGATGGGGCAGCTAGGGGGGCTTGTGGAGAGAGAAACCGGAGAACATGAAATTGCCATGCAATGACGTGTGTAATTGATAGTTCGGGAGTACATTCAAATTGTGCGTTCATATCATGGCCGCCAGAAAGCCAAGGTAACAGGTCCGACCCTAAAGATGACTGGCATTGATTGGTTTGGAACGCATGATGTAGCCAGAGATGGATTGGCCCCGAGGTATTGGATGGACGTAACCGCTGCGATGCTCGAGGGGAAACCCATACCGGGTGGCACTCTGTGGCAGTGAGTTTTGTGCCACTGAATACAGTCAAATTACTCTCACTTGTACGTACGCCTTGAAATTGTCGATGTCAGGTTCAATAAGTGGACATAGAGTGTTGTCAAGTAGGGGGGAATGTATGATTGGATGCCAATGGGTAATGCTGGCTTCACTTAGTGTGTGCACATCACTATTGAATTTATTCTTAAACTATAAAGTATGAACTATGTATTACTGTGGATAGCTATCATGGGTCTTTGAACAGGGTGGTGCACCCCCCCCCCCCCCCCACACACACACACACACACACTCGCATGCACTTTTCCCCAAAAGAAATAATAATCAGAAGAAGAAAAAAAACAGCAAATGCAAAGCTAAATCCTAGGGTTGGGTTCATCTTTATAATTTCTAGAGCCTACCAAGAGCAGGAAGATTGATACTGTCTCCCTCCTGTTCCCTCCACTCCCCCCCCCCCCCTCCCACTCCCCACCCATCCATTCAGAACATTAAGTTGCTCCTGACTGTGTTTGACTAAACAACTCCATGCATCAACATTTGAATAGTGTCCTGAAATCTGTGAATTCTACTGGCACCCTTGAAAGTTAAGACTGACCTTCATTGGATGAAAAGTATGAAATGGAATACTTCCATGAGATAGTATAGGAATGATATTAGTATGTATAAAATTAATCATGGCATTCTGTTACTTGAGGATCTCTTGGCAAGAGAAAATCCTGATGATGTGAATGAAAGAACCACATGAAGTGAAACATACTGCTTGAGATCTAGATCATTTGTGTCGTACAAGCTCTGTCAAGACTCTGTGTACTTTCAATCTTACAATGATTTTGAACTTTTCTGAACATTCTGCATACTCAGAGACCAGCATTATAGCATTCTCTTCAAGCTTATGTGAACTTATAGTGAGTCTAAACTGTGGGGCTTTGCTAGGGCTATGCTCTGTGAGCCATAGTTTTTAAGTTGAACTTTTACAAATGGCTAGCATTTTTTTAACCAAAATTCAGCACATTGTGATATATGAAACTGGGCATACATAAAAATGATTTTCAAAAAGAATTTAGTCCTCTTAATGCAATGAGAATCAGTTTCAACGAGCATAGACAATTTTCAAGGAATTGTACAGATTGATCATTGATATTTACATGGAATTGGTCATTCAATCTGCAGACAAGCAATTGTTTTAATAGGAGAAAGTTGTTTTAACCATTGCCATTGCCATTTTGTTTTTGTTAAAAAAAAACACAGCATGATCACCAATATGATCTTTTTTCTGAGGGTGAGTGATAGCTAGCAGGTGATACTGAAATATAATTCCATTGATGGGGGGGGGGAGGTGGGGGGGATGGAATGAAAGTGAAAGTGTTAGGATGAGGGACTACTTTCAGCACACATACATGATTTCGGATGTCATTGGTGCACTACTTATAGTGTGAACAAGCCAAAATTGTGGTTTCTTATTGCTGCCTTGTTGGAACTACTTAAGACATGAATCATCGTGCCAGGGTTAAAGGGAACAGCTAGGGTGCTCAGAACGAAGCACTGCCGTGTGAAGTGTCTACTTCATGCCAGCTGGGTAGGTTCTGAGTTTGTAATGTACACCATCTCTTCGGTAGTGCCAAAAGAACTCATGAAAGAAAATGGAAGACATAAATGCCCATTGCAGTGCATTTGGGTATATGAAGGAATTAACTCAACCCAAGTGAGGGAGCTATTCCATAATTCAAAGGAAAATAGTGTGACTGTAGCAAGACTCCGGTGAAACTGAAAAAATAGCAAGCACACGAGACAAAAAATCAGGAAAGGTGTTTAATGCTTTGATATCAAGTGATATAGAGCCTAAATGAAACGTGGCATCTCATAGGCATCTCATCATCATTTCAAAGGTTGCATAATTAATGATATTACTAAGACAGTCATATTATGTATTTTATACTTGATATGATTATTATACTTGATATGATTACTTTGAACTTATCACATTTCTGTAATTTTTGGTTGTATTTGAATAGATATCAACAACAGGTATAGTCTGATGCTTCTTTGCAGACAGGAGTACTTAACATTCTTCATCACCAAATTGTAATCAAGTTTGGAAACAAGTACAATTGTACCTTACAGTACAAGAAGTGCATTATATATATGTTCTCACATGACCCAGATGATTGCTTTGAATTGCCCATGAAAAAGCATTGTAGCACAATGTGTTGATTGTGATGTGGCCATAATTTTCCGGTCATTTGTCTAGTAACGCTTGAGGATCAGATTTTTGTATTGATGTGCAGGTATATTGAGTTAACATGATGCCTTCTTTTAAATGGAAATTTTACCCCTGCTGTGAATATCCCTTTAAAACAATTAAGGCATATCAGTATGACCATCAACATTAATGCAGCTCAGAGCTGCAGAAGGAGAGAGGGAGATCAGAGAAAGAGAGAGAGAGAGAGAGATATGGAATGAAATATATATTTTGTTTGATGAAAGTGCGTGAGTTCAATTCTACTACTCTCCACGAGCGTGGGTGTACAATGTACCATCTGACTGTTCCATTCATTGCCTGGATGTATTCTGTTTCTGCATTCCCGACGGCAATGTTCCTTAGCTGACATCAATCAAGTCATCAGATGTCTGGAAGACAAAAACAGAGAGCCTCTCTAGTCAGTTTGTTGGGATGTGCAGGGAATACAGTAAATGCTACATGGCATTTACTGAGCGTGTGCAGAGTGGGGCACTGGGATCCCAACTTGAATCATTTAATTGTATTAAGGCAGTGTTTGTTTATGCAGATGTGTTGGAAATGATTGCCCGCGCAGAGCAAAATGTCATACACGTCACTGCTATGAAAACATTTCAATATGTGCGTGAACTGTCCAAGCCCAGTAATACAATTAGTTCTTGCTGTAGTGCCGCCGCTGCTTCATTGTAAGGTGTACAACTGAATAATCCCTGTTCAATTTTGTTGCTGTACATTTTTGTGTCAAGAATATATTTATAATTATATTTATATACAATGTATATAACATAATAGATCATTTCTAAAGTTTTTGAAGATGGAATAAGATTTTGCAATGGTAACTGGTTCCATATTTGATAAAAGGTAGAGAATAAACATAAAAAAAGCATCCTGCAAATATTGTGTTTATAGAAATTAATGATATGATGGAATGTGTCAAACATTTCAAATAGAAATATTTATATATACAATGTATGTTGCTCATTCTATTGTGTTGGACAGTTCAAGGTTCCTTGAGCTATAGTCATATCAACAGAATAATTGTCATCCTACCTAAATTTTTCATTGCTCTTTAAAAGATACAATGAATTGAAAGCAAAGCCAGGAGTATATCATTTTTTTATTGTGAAAAGAACTCGTCACTATGATAAAGCTGGCTAAAGAGTACAGTCAACAATAATGAAAGTTGAATTGAGCAGTCCAAAACAAAAGTCAAGGCTTTACTTTCTATTAAAAGCTTTCGCATCAAATTAATCACTAAGTTATTCGCAAGAAATAAATTTCAGTTTTATTTCATAAAATGCAAACTATATATGAGAGCTGATAGGTGACTGTGTCGTTACCGCATCAAATATATGTGACTGTGACCAGTATTCATGAAAGCATAAAAACTGCAGACATCAGTCACACTCTCATTGTAGTGTATGTGCTGTAAATGAAATTTCCAATCTTCTGTTATTGTGTTTGTTTGTTCATTTTTACTTTATTCTGATCATCAAAGTTAGCGTGAACAAATAGGCCCATAATATTCACAAAGGTAATTTAAATCAAAACCATGGTTTAAATGTAGTCCGTGGATTAAAATAAGCTTGAAATAGACATACCTTTCATAAACAAGCATCAACAAACAGTTACAATTATATGACATTTGCTGGCGTGTGTGATCTGTCATGCACATTTATGCAGAAGAAATGTACATAAACCATGGACTAAATTTGAACCACCTTCATGAATACAGGCCAATGTGAATGTAGATCGAGTCCCTTTAATAAAGTGCAATGCACATTACTCTTGAATGCCATGCATTGTAGGAATATGCTGCGGTGATCAAGACTAAGGGCTGGTATTCTCATATCTTCATAATGCGCACTGACAGCCTTTTGGGGTGTTTGTTTGTTTGTTTGTTTGTTTTCTGAGAAATGTTACCCAGCAATTCTAATGATAACAATCTGCTTCAATTGTATTTTTTTTTTTGGGGGGGGGGAGAGGAAGAGGGGATTACATGCAAAAGAACATGACAAATTTCTTTCTCTTCTTTCTGTACTGTAGAAGACATCTTCATTGATCAGTCTCAAATCTTGTTAAACATTGAGCATGTATCAGACAATGTATTACACAAGATGGGGAACAAATATTGGATGGGTTGTTAAAAGTTCGATTGATTTTCTCTGCAGGTGTATGCCATTACAGTACTGATCTGCCTGGCAAATGTCACTTCAACTTAAATGTGAATGTTGAACTACACATGTACTTATGCTTAGCTAATACGATTACGTCTACTTCTGAAGCACATACACAGGGCCATCCCTTCCATAGGAAGCTATTGTATAGTGATCGGAAGTGAACGATTTGAATGCCGATGGTACTCTTGTATTAGTCAGATGTGCTAGAAAATCTCAGTAATTTTCATATGACTTAAAAGGGTTATGGCAAATTGCATCAATATGGATGCGAGGTATGTTGCTGCAAGTGCATAATGTACATGTACAGTGTATGTGAATGACTGTAGAATGCAAAGTACTAGTCAGGCATTTGAAAGTGGAATGGTCCAAATATAAATTTGTGATGCAAGGTAACCGTTGTCTTCAAGGTTGTTACTGTTTTTAGTGGAGCACCGATCATGAGCTTTGTTCAGGATGTAATGGCCTTTGTATTAGCAGCTCTGCCATTTTCCAGCTGAACGATCCACATAATTAAGGCCCATTTAATGTGCATCAGTGATTTCTTACATTGCATTCAGTAGCTGTATGTCAAGGGCAAAGCTTGCTAGCGAGTACAGGCCTTTGTTGTGTGTATGGGTGTTTTGTGTGTGTTGAGCGAGTCTCGGTGTGCATTGTGTGTGTGTGGATTGTGTGAGTGATTTTCTGTGTGTTAAAGTGATATCTGAATTAGGCCTATCATGTGTACAAGCTATTGTAGCCATGCAAGGCAAGAAGTCAGGAAATGCCATTAAAATGCAGATATACACTCTCAAATATCCATGCATATGATATGGGTATGTGTATGTAGCTTTTATAGTGCTGTTATACAACTGTAAATGCATCAGTTCTCTTTGATATACCGTAAAACGGGGTGAATAGGGACAAATTTAAAGTTATTATGATTGTATTTTTTTTCATGCAGCCCAGAGACTCAATCTTATGTGGGGATTTTATGTCCACCTAAAATACCTTTAATTTGGTATTGTGAAAAAAAAAAAATATTTGGGAGAAAAGTATGTTTTTTGATAAAATGATGCTGTCCCTATTGACCCCAAATTTGGGGTCAACAGGGACAACACTATTTTTGATCCAAAAAAAGCTGTTTGGAGGCATTTTTTTTTCAATCCATCCAATGAATTGGATTAAGGGAACAACTACAGAGTTTAAAAATGATATACAAACATTTAAGAGCAATCTATTGCATTAATAAATCAATCTTTAACAAAAATTGCAACAGCCCAACAATATTAGCTAATATGAAAAAATGTGACCCATCAGGTCAAAGGTTAAGATTGAAAAGTAGGTCAAAACTTTACTAATCCATTGAATTGCACTCAAATATTAACCCACTTCTTCTTGTAGTGGCATATCATGATGTACAATCTTATTCATACACTCTAAATTCAGTGTAACTTGACTCTTATGATGTCGGGGATATTTTGGGAGTTCTTACAACAATTATAAGCTGGCACCTATAGTATGGGTCTGACCCAAACAGATGTGTTATTGGCATTAAAACATGCAGAAGACAGAGAAAAGGGTCATGAAATACAAGTGGAAAAGTCCTAGCCTGTCTTAGGCAGTGAAAAAAATTCCCAAGAGGGTGGGTGGGGCCGGGGTTCCCATACCCTTCCTCCCCAAGTTAGGGTTAAGACAGCAAAGTTCACTCTCATCTATGCATACAAAAGTGAAGCCACATATCCAAAGATCTTATTGCTCTCTTGTCAAGAGATTTAGAATAAAAATTCACACTTTTGGAAATAGCTGGACATAACAAACATTTCAGAGCAATTTATGACATTGTAATAGTTAATCACACAGAAAATTTAAAGGGCCAATCAAACGACACCATGGTGTCCCTATTCACCCCAGTCTAACTGATTTTTTGCCCAAGAGAAGAAAAAATGTGCTGTCACAAATTCCTGTAGGAATAATTATTTCATATTTAAAGGTGTGTTGTAGGACCTAATAGGCTAGATCCATGAACATTTTCAGCGAATTTCATTAATCAATGGCCACAGGAGCAGAAAAGTTTTGACCGCCCTGATTTTTTTGTGATTTTTTGAAAACTTTTTATTTGGACCTCCTGTACCCTTTAAAAAATTTTTCACATCAGGAGGACCACTTTCTGGACACTGTTGGATGGTCCTTCCATCCTGTGATAAAAGTAGGAAAAAAAGTTCAAGCAAATATGAAACATGCACATTCCAAAAACTTTTCTCGGTTTTGTCCCTATTCACCTCGCCGTCCCTATTCACCCCGTTTTACGGTACGATACATTGCACTCCCTTCTTAAAAAATTAATTAATTAATTAATAAAATTTATCATGGATATCTTAACCTACCATGTAGGCCCTATATCTTGCATTAAAATCTTTACTGAGAGCACATCATTAAAATTATCAATCATAAATTTTAGGGTTTGGTGGGTTCTTTTTTTTATAGAAAATCATTGTTTGCTGGTCACCAAATGATCATCGATCGATCTCCACCATGGGCATTTAAATCATGAGTGAAATACCTCTATTAGCCAGTGTTTTAAGTTCAGAAAATAACCACCTAAGTTACCCCTCCTCCCCCTCTGGTTATATCAGCAGATCACAGTAGTGAAATGTGAGGAAAAACAGACAATTTGTTCCAAAGTTATGAATCTTCAAAATTTTGGTCAAATCCCTGCGCCGTCATTGCTGAGAAAAAAAGTTTAGAGCAATTGTTGATATCACAGGGTACTTATAGTGGAACAGTGTAAAGAAGAATAAAAAGAGATTTTAACAAATTTCATTAATTTTTCAATGAAAAGTATAAGTTATGCTCCTGTGATTTGTTACTGACCTATGTTGTGGGTAATATCATTCGCCCTGTTTGTGAAGGTGGTAAGTCAAGTGCTATTCCATTATGCTAAAAAATTTTTTAAAAGATGTTCACAGTGTGTAACAAGGAAGTTCTCTGCACCTACACAAGTGACGCCACATTGAGATGCACAGATCATGAAATGTTTTTGTACTTTCCTATATAAATTGTGATTGAATTTGCCATTAGATTAGATGCGCAGCTCGTAAAATTTATCTGTCGGATTGTGTTCAAACACATACCCCTGATCTGTACGTCAGCGTCACCTCACTTCCGTGTGCCAAAATGTCTGTCTGATCAAGGTTAATTCTTCTGTAATGTTCCTTTATACTGCGGGTGCCATGCTTATTACAACTGTTAATTGTGACACATTAATGCGTGTGATCTGTATGGTAACTCTTTGACTACACTGAATGCAGTGTAGGATGATGACTTGGCTTAATCGGTACTAGCATGTCTGCCTTCAGATCCACAGGACCTGGATTCGATTCCCGACTCTAACTGAGAAATGTTGTGTGAAATCATATTGTCCCTTGTAGTAAGAAGCAGAACACTCTCTCTCTCAGATACGACATAAAATGGAGGTCCCGTGTGTCAGATACCCCTTTCAGTAACTCCTCTGGCTCGGGCCAGGCCCGAGCTAAGTCATACAATTTTGAGTTTATGAATGGGTTGGGCCAAAGTGGCCCGCGCCAGGAGCGGGCTATTTTGGCGCTGCCGAAGCTAGCACCACAGGCGCGGGTCAGGCGCGGGCCTGGTGCCGATCAAAGAGTTTATGAATGATAGCAGCGCCAGGCTTGGGCCAAAAGTTACAAATACTGTATACATCATACATTTCACGAGTCTAGATTTTTGCGAATCGGGACTTCGTAACGATTTTGCGAGTGGTTAAATTCGCGATCATGAAGTCCTGTACTGAACGGATAAGTGTACACGCGTGCATCACATTCATGTCGGGATCAGAGTCTATATTTTCGCGTGTCTTTAATTTTGCGAATAGCACCAGACTCACGAAATTCGCGAAAATAAAAACTTCGCGAAATATTCGGCTTATACAGTACCTGGCCATGCCCTCTGCCGGAGTGCGCGTTCAGTTACCATGGTAGTTATATCCCTTACGTGGCCGAGTTCATGAATGGGTCATCATAAAAGTAGCGCGGCTCTGCTATAGTTACTGAACGCAATTTTTACTGCTTGGCGCGGGCCAAATTAGCTCAGGCCAGGAGCTGGCCAAAAATGCATGAGTTACTGAAAGAGGTATAAGAGTCACAACTCATGCTCATAAAAGATTCCGCTTCATTCATTCATCGCAAAGAGCACAATGCATAAATCCCAGTGAAGTAGTCCCCTCTCACATCCAACTAGACCAGCTAGTAAAGCTGAATATGGGCTATACCTGCCATTTTCTCAGACTGTGGAAAATGAAACAAACAAACAAACAAACAAACAAGCAAGCAGGAAGTATCTGCACAGGAAGCCTAAAACATACATTTTGTAAGTGGTGATGGTGTATACCATCCAAATGAGTGCTAATTATGACCCTGACTGGAATAGTAGTTGATTGACTTTAGCAACCGTCATCTTCTGACAATCAATAACACAGAATGTGTGTACACTACAAAATAAGTACTTGTATGTTTGATATGACTCTACTTACTTTATTCTACCCCAATTGTGGCAGTGATGTATCTAATCTAAAAACGTAAGAGATGAAATGATCAAGAAACATAATATATTTCAGATGTTATCTCAAAATGTCATCCCACACTGACAAGTCTTCTCCTATTATGAGGTACATGTGGCAACATGAGGATTTCTTATGAAGACATTGCTACCATCAGTATATCATGTAGATTATTAAATGAATGAGCAATAAGTTGTATGTGTGTAATGTACACTGTATGGATGTAATCATTTGTATTATATCATGTAACATAACAGTCAAGATAGTATAGAAATCATACACTGCATTTAGCAGCAAAACATATTTCATTTTTAAACATTCAAGTTTGGTTCTCTGTGGAGGAATTCAAATTAATTTTCATTGCTGGTAACTGACTACGTGCACCTGATTTCTCGCTGTCATTCCACGTGGATTTTGCTCATTTTGGCATTGCCACAGTGTATGTCATTTTGTATGTGAACACTCTTCCCTTTGTCTTGTTCTGGGCTTGCTCATAAAATATCCATCAACTAGCTATTGATTTTTCTCGTGCAATAACTGTGCATTTGAAATTACTTGATTTATGGGTGGCCTCGACTTTGTAAAAATAGACAGGGGAACAAGAATGTATTAGATTTGTCATAATAAAGTGCTCTGCATACAAGTGCCTATTGCCAAGAAAGATTGGAGAATTGAATTATACAAGGTTGAATTCTTGCTGTTTGTTATATTTGACTACACTGTGAATAACTGTTATTGAAATTGCATGTTTGATTGATAACATTTTTTTCCCACTGCATTGTACAATTACAATTGATTGCTGCTCTTTATGTTGTGCAGTTTCATTTTGTGTATTTTCATTTTTTAAATTATGTCGTTGTCAAAGAATGACAAGGTTTGAATGATGTAGCTGCTATTTCATTGGAATGTCTTACTGTATGCAGAAATAGAGTTCTTGTGTTTTTCATGATGCAGTGACTGTGATTAAACCATACACTTTATAATTCAAATAACCATAAAATTCAGTGTTAAATGGCTAATATCATAGGAAATGGATTCTTTATTGTACAGGCAGCAGAGTAGAATGATGTATTTCACTGGAGTGGAAATAAACAGTAGTTTGATTAATTTTCCTCCTTTGATTTAGTATACTTTCCATGTTATTACAAATTGTAGTTTCCCTGTTTCCAGTTATTCAAATGATGATTGATATCAGTTGCACTAATTATGACAACAAATGTATGATTTGATGTTCATAGCTTGAATGTGGTAACTCTTTTGTCCACTTTCTTTTTTTAAGCTTGGCTGTTATCAGGCTAGTTATTATTTATTCAACCATGCAACTGCAAAATCAGTAGACATTTGAATTATTTCATATAAGTCAAGGTACTGTAGCACAGATGACTATAAAAAGGGTATACACAGTATAATTTATCCAGAATTAAAACATCTTTGCTTCCCTTAGAAGTTATATGACAGTAGTACAAACATGACAACATTCTTTCAAATAAACCTCTTATTTGATTAACAGAATTTGACACTGAAATTTTCTTTACTTGTGGTATTGTATACGGTACATCTAAATCATTCTGGTGTTAGCAGTTCGACTATCTTCTGTGTCTAATGGGATGGGACATGCAAATATGCAGGTTTTCATTAGAAGAGTGTTGTATGTACAGCTTTTGGTGTCAGTCATTTAAAGGGCTTTTTACACTTGTAAATTTTTGCTTAGCCCCGGACCAACGGTGGGGCTAAGGGGGGGCCTTAGCCCCACCGTTGGTACGGGACTATCCTTAGCCCACTTTCTGTTTACACTCGTTTTTGCCAAAGTGGGCTAGCCCCACCGAGAGTACGGTACTATCTGGCCCTGCAAAATAGCAGGGGTTAGCACCGCAATTGCGGTGCCAAGCAAGTGAGTGTAAACAGAACGAAAAAATAATCCTGGGCTAAGCGACGGAGACGAAGTCCGACCCTCACTGACCAATCAGAAACGAGGCAATCAAGTGCTGCCGCAGCGTGCGTGTACGTGTACAGTACACAGCGTAATTATGAATATTCATGTGGTTTGGAAAGTCCGGGGCTAAGAAATACGAGTGTAAAAAGGTCTGTTTTCTCCTTAGCCCCGGACAAGAGATAGTACGGGACTAATTGGCGAGTGTAAAAAGCTGAAAAAATTGGTACGGGACTAACGATAGTCCTGGGTCAGAGAAAGTCCGGGGTTAAGAATCACAAGTGTAAAAAGCCCTATTGCAAAAGAAAATTTATTTAATCTAACACCTCCAAGGTTTATAATGAGAAGATTACCATAGCATTAGGCAGGTTTGGCAGTAAAGATTACCATCTACAACATAGGATAAGAAAACTGAATACTCAAAGAAAATTGAGATACAGACCGAGGCGTTTGCTGTTTTCAAAATTAGACATCATGTGATCTATAAAATTTGGTAAGCTGGAAGGATTATTGCCGTGCATTGCTGTTTAGTATTGGTGTGTTGTACAGACAGCTAGATTTTGTTTGTTCAGTTTTATATGTAATAGTGTAATTCAGCATCAGCCTCAGCCACAAAACTGTACCAAAAATGTATATAATCATGCGATATATTGACTCAAGAAGACTGTAGGAAAAGAGTGATGCTACAAGGCCCCTCAGAGTTCTCGTACGTTTCAGTATATTTGTGCGCGTAAAAATTAATATCTTCATTTGAGCAAATGAATCTTGGAAAGTCAACACAGAGTGCATGCCCAAATCACAAGCAGACTGCCCCGAACAAAATATTTCAGTAGTTCCTTCAAGACAGAATGTTAGAATGTAAGCACGCATGAATATGAGGCAGGCAAATGTATTGATGAGGAAATGTGTGACATATTGTTTATCATATAAGGAACAACAAACTTGTATGAAATGTCAAGATGTGCACATATGCCAGAGGGAACTTTAATATTAATGTTGAAGAGCATTTACAGTATTAGTTAGATCACATACTGGGCATCTTCCGAATAGTTGGGGGGGGGGGGATGGAGAAAGAAAGAAGTACAATGTAATCTTCATATCCATTTGCTGGTCTGATACAGGCAGCTAATTCATCTTTCCTTCTTTTTTTTCCTCCGTTAGTGAAATATACATTTTTCCTGCCTGAATGTAAAATTTTACTTGCCCTGGGCCACTGGGCATTTGGACTGTTGTAGAGTTCAGTGCTACTACACATTACACCTTGTCTGCGATGTTAAAGTGTGCCGACACTTCATTAAAAGCTGTACTTTGTGAGACGCAGTTAGCCCCGAGGGCAGTGGATTCACCTGTCCCATAATGTGGTAAAGATGACAGAAGCACACGCACAAACAGACAGACAAACAGACGTGTACACGCACACTCTAGCTTACACTTTTCTGCATGTTCATGCGCTAATGCACATGAAAGTCGTCGTCATTCCGCCTGTCACTCCGTGCAGTGTTGAAGACACAGGTAGTGGGGGAAAGACTGAGCGCTTAAAGAGCTTAACTATTGTTGATTCAACATCTGTGACTAACAGGAAAGGCAAACACTGAAATGATTCCTGCCCAGTCTATTTCTGTCCCCAATTCATTATTAATGAGACAGAAAATTGAGGAGAGATAGTCATAGACAAGAGCTAGTGTCACAGAAAGACAGACAGGGACAGACAGAGAAAAAGAGGGAGGAGATATGATATATTGATAGCAGGCGAGGTAACAAGATGTAGACACATAAAAAAAGAATTGTGTTACAGTGAAAGAAATCAAAATGGAAAGGAAAACATATACTTGTACTTGTTGAGAAGAAGAAAAATGCTGATGGCAAAGCAGCAAGTATCATAGAAATATTTTTAAGATATATCTTCCCTCCCTCCATGAAAAAAAGTATATATCATATTGAAGTATGATTTTGATAACAATTCATTTTGAAACTATTTACAACCCTTGAATCAACAATTCATAGGTTTATCAATTATTAGTTTATTGGACAAATCTTTTTAGGTGAAATGAATTTGAATTTGATGCAGGCTAGTAGGACAAAAAAAAATATTGCAATGCAAACACTTTGATGATTGAATTACTGACAGGATACTATTTATATATGAGAAAAAACAACAACAAAGATCAAATTGGTCCCATATCCATGTTTGGTTGTTTTACATCACATTGTCTTCAGCAAGTGAATGAGAAAGAGTCCCTGTAACCAGAAGTTTATGGAAATTTGCATCATAGTAAAATATTCACACAAATTTCAGCCACTTCTTTTTAAGTTAAAAGTAGAGTCATTGATATTGAACTTGAGATAAAATGTATTTCAAAGTGATTGTACATAAAATGCATACAAATGGGATCATAGAGTTTGAGAATGAGTGATACTGTAAAACAAGGAATGTTCACATGCATTTTAATTTCGCGAATTTCGCGAGCACCAAGATTCGCGAAATTAAAATGCACGTGAAAGTTCTTGTCTACACTGTATGCATTGAATGCCGGTGGCAATTCGCGAAAATTTCATGCCGCGAAAAAGGCCATTGGCTGCAATTTGCGAAAATTTGATGCCGCGAATATATGTTTTACAGTAGTCATTTTGAGAATATCTGACTCATACAAAGATCTGTGCATATACATTCATCTGTGGTTCATCTTGATATCTATCTATCTATAGATCTATCTATATAATGAATAGATAAATATGTGTGTGTGTGTGTTTGTGTGTGTGTGTGTGTGTAGAGAGAGAGATATATATATATGTGACACATCTTGAAGTATGTTGAGTAAAAAGAGGAATATGACTAAACTGTGACACACAGATCCCAGAGGATGCGAGTAATGAGTATGATGTTTAAGGCATGTGCCCACGAATCTTAAAGTACCTATCAAACGCTCAATTTCTCTGAGCTTCTCTTTTTTTCACGAACAGTCCACATTGCACCACCATCGATGTTATCGACTATCTATTTCTCCCGTAGTTTGCAAAGTGCATCATGTTGTCGGCCCTACACATGGTGCAGTCGCAGATGCCTTTTGCATTTGTATTTGACAAAATGTCAGAGGCAGTGTGGCAGTAGAGCAAATATTGCTAAACAAATTACGCCAAGGTTCCCCATCGAAACAGATGGTTGCGTGTGACAGCCAGTCGGCTGAAATAGCGCGGTGACCCGGTTTCTCTGAAAAAGGAAATTGTTATCGTTATTGATTGATTTTGTGGTGATGAAATTGACACTATTGTTACTCCATGGCCCTTCTAAATACAGTCAAACTCGGATACCTCGAATTCGTCGGGACTGAAGAAAATGGTTCGACGTACGCGAATTTCGAGGTACGCGTACGTCGAATTTTCTTCGACTTATCCAATGTTTATCGATGTTCGACGTTTATCGATGTTCAACATGGTGTCTGTTATAGTGCCTATTGATTATTTGCATGCTTGTCAATTTGAATTGAATCAACTTTTATATGAATGAATTGAGTGAAAATCGGAAATGAAATCAAAATTTCAGAAATAAAGATTTTGGTGGCCCGATCGCGCCACCAAAAAAAGAAAAAAAAAAGTCGGATGTTTGCCTTTACTTTTGAAAATGAACAGCGGTAACAATCGGCTACGTAAGATGCTAAAATAAAGGTCAGAGGTTTGCGTTTAATTGTGGAAATGAATGACGGTAATATTCGACTCGGTATGATACTAAAATAAATGTCGGATGTTTGCTCATACTTTTGGAAATGAATAACGATATAAGACTCAGCTCCGTATGGTGCTAAAACTAATGTTAGATATTTGGTTTTGCGTTCGGAAATGATAAGGATAACATTCGGCTCCGGAAGACGCTGAAATAAATGTCGAATTTTTGCTATGACGTTCGGAAATGAAAAACAATAACATTCAACTCCGTACGATGGTTAAATAAATGTCGGATGTTTCCTTATACTTTCGAAAGTAAATAGCAATAGCATTCGGCTCCGGAAGATGCTAAAATAGATGTCAGATGATCGTTGTTATGTTCGGAAGAAAATAGCAGTAATATTCTGCTCCATCATGTCCATATGATGCTAAAATAACTGTATGATGTTTGCTTTTAAATTTCGAAATAAATAACAGTAACATTCAGCTGCGTTTAATGGTAAAATTAATGTTTGATGTTTGCTTTGACGTTCGGAAAAGAGTAACAATAATATTCAACTCCTGACAATGATGAAATAAATGCTGGATGTTTGCTTTTACGCTCGAAACTAAATTGCAATAACATTTAGCTCCGGAAGATGCTAAAATAAATGTTGAATGTTTGCTTTGATGTTCTGAAGTGAATAACAATAATATTCAACTCCGTACGCTGATAAAATAAATGCCGGATGTGTGCTTTTACGTTCGAAAGTAAATGTCAATAGCATTCAGCTCCGGAAGATGCTAAAATACAATCATGTCGAATGATTGCTTTTACGTTTGGCATATTTTTTTGGAAGTGAACTGCAGTAACATTCTGCCCCATACGATGATTAAAAAATATTGGATATTTGCTACGGTACATTTCGAAATAAATATCACTAACATTCAGCTATACGTTTCATGGTCCAAAATGTCTGATGTCTGCCTTGACGTTCAAAAATGAAAAACAGTAACATTCGGCTCCGTGCGATGATAAAATAATTGTCAGATGATTCATTTCACTTTCGGAAGTGGACAGCAGTAACATTCGGCTCCGTTCGATAATGAAATCAATGTCGGATGTTTGAAATGAATAACGGTAATATTCTGCTCCGTACGATGCAAAAATAAATAACAGATTGTTGCTTTATCATTTGGAAATGATTAATGGTATTAATCTGCTCAGTTAGATGCTAAAACAAATAGCGGATGTTTGCTTTCACGTTTGGAAATGGATTAGGATAGTATTCAGCTCCGTAAGATTCTAAAATGAATGTCGCTTGTTTGCTTTTACATTTAAAAATGAATAACGGTAACTTTCGGCATTTTACAATGCTAAAACAAATGTCGGATGCTAACAAATGTCAGCAAATCCTCCCATTTTCTCATTTCAAACGTAAGTTTTGACCTCAATATATGGGCATCAACTTTTATAATAATCTCTACACCTATTTGTCAAATCTTTAAACACAGAGTAAGATGATTGAATTTTCTATTCATTTGTTTTAGACATGGGCATCTGTATCACTTCAATAATGCTACATATTAATTTGTCTATATTTAGTAGGACCGATTTCGTTTTTCTAATGTTTTTCCTGATTTTTTTTTTGTCGCCAGATTTTACTTTCGACCACCAGAAAATAAAAATCAATGATATTGGTGGCCCGATAAAACTTAGTGCGGAGCCCTGTGTATTCTATTCTTCATTGTGATCGGCCTATACTTCCAGATTTTCATAATCGCATTGCTGGAAAAAAAAAAGTTTCAGTGCTTGCGTTCTCGGGGAAGTAAACTTCGTGAAAGGCAAAAAAAAAATAGTTTAAGAAAAGGCACTACGAGGGAGATTGATGTTTTGACAGTGGAGCGTGATTAATGGCAAAGATATAACTGTCAACGTAAGCAGGTGCGCCCCGACGGTTGGGAAATCTACGCGCACGGTATGACTGTCTCGATCAAAAATCAAAACACAGTGGTTAAAGAAAAGCAAATGATGAGGCAGCGCGTAGTGCTATCGTAAAGCACTCCATTGGCACGGGTGCTATTGTGCATACCATGTACGTGTGTTGGTATTAGGTGTTGGGGATTTTCCTTGTCAGCTGTGTATCGGGTATTTCTTCTTGGGCGCGCGATTGTTCTGGTCTCAGAATATTTACAATCGAGTGTGAAAACATTTGGACATGTCTTCGCTGTCCACGCGCGCTTAATCGGAGATGCTGAGTGATGTTTGCAATTTCGATTCGAGCAACATGCTGGGAAAAACAATAAGTTAATTAAGATTGGGACATTAGATTTCCCTTCGAGGTAACCGAACTTCGAGTTATCTTTTTCGAGCTACGCGAATTTTAATACACGGAAACTCCATAGGAACAATCGGGACTTTCATTTTGCCCCCGAGGTAAGTGATATTCGGCTTATCCGACGTCGAGGTATCCGAGTTTGACTGTACATACGGAAGAGAGGAGGTACATGCCTTTGACATTACACAATTGATAAACATGGAATTTTAAAAATATTAAATTTAGTATGTGACTTCCAAATAGTTGCGCAAAGCATTTTGAAGATACAGTACTTAGCATCTGTCCTATGTAAAGAAGGGAGCAGTGCATACAATTGTTTGTACAGGTTATACTTTAGAACATTAGCGTGCAGTTCTACTGCAAAATAGGTTGGTGTATTTGCATAGGATACATTCTATAAAGTACATTCTAGAATCATATAGTGTATTTCTAGTTCTATGCAAACCACATTCTCAGAAATGTGTCAGCTATTGTTATGAAGTAATGCTTTCATTAAAAATGAATTGTATAGGGGCAGAAAGAGAAAAAAAAACATATGAAATGTTATTTTGAATACTGCCAGTATTTAAATTCTCATAAGTCATGCATTACCACAGGATGTGATATGTTGCACTTGTTAAAACTACACCACATTATCATTATACAAATTGATACATTTTTGTACTTAACATCATTGAACTGTTGTAAGCAAGTACAGTGTTCCTTTAAGAGTGCCTGTAACTGTTCATATGGAAGCAGTCTCTATGCTATGACATTTGCTCTGCATTTCCAAGGAGTTAGTCTACAAAACATATGGTGAACGTCCAGTCTCAAGTGCTAGTAGTCTCAACTTATGCTGAACTTAATACAGTACAGTGTACTGTAGCCGAAATTTGACTGTGGGTACAATGCAATAAGAATACAGAATTTGAGTGAAAAGAATATTTCAAGCTTACACAGTTGGCTGTCTATAGGTGAGATAAAACCCAAAAAATGATGCATTATTTATTTTCCTTGTGTTCCAAATAAAATTTTGCCATTTTGTCAAATTACAAACTTTATAGCGCTTTACCCTAGGTTATCAAAAATGGGTGAAAATTGTTTTTAGTGCTTTATGCAATATAGTTTTGTTGTGTTAGCTACCTTAACACAACATGAGGTGAATGTTAATACTTCAAATAAACCCCACAATTTGATTTTTTTTTTCTCTCTCTCTGATTATGCACAAGCTTCTACTGTAAAACGAGAAATGTTCACGTGCATTTTAATTTCGCGAATTTCGCGAGCGCCAAGATTCGCGAAATTAAAATGCATGCGAAATTTCTTATCTACACTATATGCATTGAAAGCAAGAGGCAATTCGCGAAAATTTCTTGCCATGAAAAAGGCCGTCGGCTCCAATTCGCGAAAATTTCGTGCCGCAAATATATCATGTTTTACAGTATACAGAACATGTATAATGTTTAGTGCCCTGCCAGAATACAGCTGGTAGTAGTGGTAGCATCTAGGCAGTTTATGCATATAATGGCTCAGCAGCAATGCTCAACAACAGCACTCGACAGTACTAGTACCCCCTACAATCTGAATTATCTGTCCACACACAAGATAAGTAATCATGGACCAAGTTTGTGCATATACATGTATATCATCTCTTTGTAATTTACTGTTTAAAAAATAGTATTTTTTGGGGGAAAAATATATGAATTTATGATGATTTTTGTAATTGTAACAGTGACCATGTCATAACAGGGATGAATTGGCATTTGGATCGGTATTGCCAATTGCGCTCAAATTTGGCCTCCATGAGTGAAAGCTGTGTGTAAGTGTACGTCTTTACGAACACAAGATGGCGCGATACAATGGCGTAACCCAGGGTATGATGATAACCTGGGTTGCAGAGTCAAAACTGCTGATCCGAATTATACGGGTGTACAGGTCATCTTGTCCATTGACAAAGGATATTTTTAACACTATGACTGTCTCTGTTAAGTTCTTTTTTTTTATCAATTTTTTTTTTCCATGCAAACGTGGGACAATTTCAACAATGACAAACATTTGTTTGGCATGTATTACATGAGGCTTTTTGTGATATTTGCAGTAGATACTTTTTCTTTGTCGTTCATTTTCGTCTTACAATTTTGTATGTCAGTGTCAGTACTGTCTGGGGCAAATTATTTTAAATAGGGTCCGACTTTTTTCTCTCTTCTTTTCTTTTTCTATCAAAACAACAGCAACAACATTTTGGTAGACCAAGTGCATGGTCTCAAAAATGTGAATCATTGAATTGATCAATGTTTGAATATTCTTTTCTCTCATCAGTGGAGGGTTTGGTCATCCCATCATTAAATCTGAGCCTCAGGACTACCCGGTCATCAAGCCAGAGCCCCAGCAGCCGTACCCCATTATCAAGGCCGAGCCGCCGGACACGTACCCCTACAGCCACCCCCACCACCCTCACCACCCGGCTGCCATGCCCTACAACGGAGGGGGCCACTACGTGCCCCCTCCTCCGGTCATCCAGACCCCGCCCCCGGAGCAGCAGAAGGTGAGCAAGAAGGTGAAGCAGGAGAAGCTGACGGACAAGCTGAAGGAGAAGAAGCCCCGCCGCAAGGTGGACCGTTTCAACGGCATGCCCGAGGAGGAGGTGGTCAAGCGCACACTGCCGGACATCCTGGTGCAAAACCTGGACATTGTCATTGTAAGTCCATCTTAAAACTTTAAAGGAGATATATACTCGGACCAGTTAAAAGTTGGGTCTGAAAAGAAAGAGTAACACTTTACCAGCACAGCAGTGAAAATTTGATCAGAATTGGATAAAGATTTAAACAGGAAAGTCATGAAATTGTGAAGTTTTGTTATTTTCACAAACAGTTTCACAAACAGTCCTTGAACTGTCAATATGATACATATAGTGAATTGATGATGTCATCACCTCACAACTTGTCATATAATGTGTACACAAAATCTTGAAAGTTTCAGATCTTTTTTATTCAATCACAATAGTGCCCCAGTTTCATATCCCAATATATCCGCATAATCATTATTTTGAAGTTAATCAGCCAGGAATAACATTGTGTTTTACACTTTTATAGCAGAAGAATTTTCATCATTCTCTTGCATACGATGGCAAATTGTGAGGTGATGACCTCATCAGCTCACTCATAAATTTGCATATTCATATTAACTGTATGAGAACTGTTTTACAAAAATTAGCAAATCTTTAAAAGTTATTTACCTCTTTACTTTTGATCAGGTTTTGATCAAATTTTCACTGTTGTGCTTATAAAAATGTACTCTCTCTCTTTTTGGACGAACTTTTAACTGGTCTGAAATTTCCCTTCACACTCTCCTCACTTACCTTTATGTCATATGATTTGGTCCGATGATGACATGCGTTATCACAGTGCCCATGATATTGCATGTAGATTCGGCTGAGCATTGGACATAAAATATACCCCAGAGAGGCTGTGTTTTAGTTTCCAAAGAAAGTATGAAAAGCGCTGTAAACAGGTAAGAAGCAATTAGTGTATGGGGATTAATGATAGTATATAATGTAGAGATTGTGTGTGAGTGAAATAACAATTATTTGACCAAGACAGGTATTTTGGTGTGGTCGCCAGACACTACTCAATCTGTCACCTGTCTTTTGATTATATTGCATATTCAAATTTTCACTGGTCCATTGTCATACATTGTATCTTGCTCATTGATCCCCCAAACTGCTTTCTAGAGGGTAACATCTACCATTAAATCCCCAAATAACACCAATTTACTTTCAGCCATAATTTTTTTTTGTCAGCCTTTTTCAGATAACCTACAATTGTAGCAAAGCAGTAAACAATTATTTTACAAGTGTAATAATAGCGAACTTTAGATTTCCGACACGAATGCCGTAAAAACCACGCAGCCTCCCCAGTTAGACAATGGAATCGGCTGTTTCTTGTATGTGCAGAACACCATTTTTGGGCCTAATTACCATCATCTTAGTGTTAACGTTGCAGGTCTAAAGCCCAACATCGTCTAGTTTGTGCAGAACTTACCTGTGGTCACACAGTATTGACCTTTAAAAAATGAGCTGAGAAAAATTAAGGTGTAGAATACTTTTTTTTTTTGCCTCATATTTTCTTCCTTACAATTTCACAGGATATTTACTTCTAACTCTTTTTGTAAGAAATGCATACTTTAATAACTAGAGGACAATTCCCACCAGTCATTTTTTTTCATGGTTGCCATGGTAGCAGCAGGTGCTGCATTCAAAGGTGTCATTCTATGTCATTTATGCAACAGGATGGTGGAACTTTTTTAAAGATAAAATGATCTTACTTGTGAATGCTTAATCCATTTATCTTTTCATGTATGTGTATTTCACTGCCTAATTACCAAATTTCCTTCCATGTGACACATTGAAAAATTCTCAATACTTCTCTGATAGCATTTATCCATTTGACTTGGGCTATCGCTTCATACATTTTTGGAGAATAAAGATGTGCGTCAGTGTTGTGTACCTGTACCTAATTGTAAATTTCCAGCATTGTATATTCGTATCCTGCATTGTATGTAAGTTGAGCATAGTGGGTACACAGAAGGCATACTCAGAGAGTGTACATTGTGGAGGCAGGCCACTGAAGTTCAAAGTTTGACCCAAATGATGTTTATTTTCATTCCACCTTGAGGGGACAGAAGTAGCCATTGTACTTTCAGCTTCCCTCCTCATATGAAGGTAACTCCTCCTTGAAGCCAAAAAAAGAAGCAAAAAGAAAAAAGTATGTGATTCTGGACAGAAAAAGAAAATATTCAGCAGACATACTTGTAACAATGTGACTGAAGCAACTGAAAATTCTGTGCTGTTAGTCCATGGGCCAAGACCTGACAAATGGGTTATTGGTACCACCTGAGGTGGCAAAACCTTTTTGGTGTCATTTTGTTTGTCGGGCATAGATATGCTTATGTATCAAGCTATGATAGCATTTCCAAATGAGTAGCTTAGTCATTATAAATGAATTTTTAACCAATTTGGTCTCGTTTTTAAATCCCTATACTTCTGAATCGAAACTAACCGCTATACAAAGAAGAGCACTGTCTTCTGTATGTCCACAGTTGTTCTGTTGTAAATGCGGTGCGCTTAGTCTTTATTCAAGGCAGCGAAGGGAATATCCAAAGGGTTATGATGTCCACAGCTGTCACGCAGTGCGCTTAGTCTTTATCTAGAACAATGTACCGTTATCATATCTAAAGTCCCTAATAAAAGGGATTATCTATACTGTTTTTGTACTACCCTCTCAACAAATACATCAGTTTTAAACAAAAATCACTCTGTTCATTTACAATATTATTTATTATAATGTATTGTAGTGTACCGGTACATTGTTTTAGCATTATCTTTCATTGTTGGATGGAAATAAAGCGACATTGGCGTGGTATTAGCGTTTTCACCGTAGCGTTTTCACCGGAAAATGATAAATAATTCAAAAATACGGTAAGATTCACGAGGAATTGCTTCTTTTTTTCTTTTTTTTTTATAGATAAAGGGCTATACACTGTATCATAAGCTTTGGATATTCCCTTCGCCGTCTTGAGTAAAGACTAAGCCCTGTGAACATCATAACCTTTGGATATTCCCTTCCCTGCCTTGAATAAAGACTAAGCACACCACGTTTACAACAGAACACCTGTGGACATACAGAAGACAGTGCTCTTCTTTGTGAAGCGGTTAGTTTCGATTCAGAAGTATAGGGAGATAAAAACGAGACCAAATTGGTTAAAAATTCATTTATTATGACTAAGCTACTCATTTGGAAATGCTATCATAGCTTGATAAGCATATCTATGCCCGACAAACAAAATGACACCAAAAAGGTTTGCCACCTCAGGTGGTACCAATATCTGGCCTGGCCCATGGACTATGTTCTGAATTCATTCTTCACCCTGCTCTCCATCAATTTGTGAGACACTATGTGGCACCTGGCTCTTATGTCATACAGAGTCCACTTTTTAAGAGGCAAACTTCAGACGGAACTCACCTTTGTTGTGTGTCAGAAAAGAAACCAAAAGCTCACATTCCTTAAGATATGGATGCACTTCTAAAAGCCAAAACATAGTACTCTGAAGGGCTCAAAATTCATCTTCCATCATTTGGAATTTGCTTCCAATACATCAAAAGGGAGTACCAAGAAACCTACCGGGCTGATGCGATTTGCCAGGATGATGAGTCGTTTTGGAGTGTTTTAAGGTCAAAAGTGTAGAATGATTTCGATTGTACATGTAGTGTACACAACTTTTATTCCGGAAGAGCCCTCCCTTTAACCTCAAGTTCAGCATTGTGGGAAGGTAGAACGTAATGTGACAATCGATCGTGCCCTTGCAATCATATTTTTCAACAAGCTGCTTGCTAGCGCGGAAGATCGATGGATATATATATCACTCTGGCCCGATTTGTTGATTACCGATATTCGATTATGAAAAATTACGTTGCAACCACAATGGGATAAACTCTGAGATTGTGGACTTTCGGTAAACCTTTTTGGCTAATATTTCACATTTTCATCATTACCCAACTGAAATTGTGGTATTACCACATTTTTCACCCATTTCTTATGCATACAAAATCGTGTACATGTACATTTTAGAGCAATAATCAACAGTTCTGCTTGCATTATATATGTAAACAATGTTTTGGCTTTGATATTCACATAATGTTTTAGAATAGAATGTTGAGAATCATCAAATATCTGTTTGATACCTTAAATGCCTTATCATATCCTGTTTCAGTGCAGAGTTGTGGCTTGATTTATAGAATGATTCAGTTTAACAGTTGCATTTGATCCTGTATACATGTATTTGTTTGCATTTCTGTGGGTTTTTTTATATACATTGTATGGGTTGAATGTGAGATTTTAAAAGTCATGCTAAATTCAAAAGCATGCTTCTACTATGTCTTACAAGTCCTTTTTCCTGTTTTTCTTTTTCTTCTTGTTCTCAGTATTAGTTATTGTTGTATCATCATTATTATTATTGATATTATTATTATTATTATTATTATTATTATTATTATTATTATTATTATTATTATTATTATTATTATTATTATAAGTGGTGTTTGAATTATTAATAGTAGTAGTAGTAGTAGTACTCATAGTAGTATTAGTGAGTAGTACTTTGTAGTACATGTAAGTAGTAGTAGTAGTAGTAGTAATAGTAGTAGTAGTAGTAGTTGTTGTTGTTGTATTTTTTCATTCAAATTTGTAATTCATTCGGAAAAGCATTTCCATGGAGTAGGATTGCATACTGAATGTTGGTTACATCTGACAAAATGATGACAGATCTGTGCATATTATGGATATTGCTCCCATGCTCCAGTGTACTTAAGATAGGCATGCCGTCTACAGTACTGTATGTATGGTATTGACCAGTGTTTCAAATTCCACATGATGTTGTTGAGTGTTGTTATGTGTCATGTACATTGAATTATTGTTTGTTTTCCCCCCCCCCCCCACCCCCTTACCCTTATCCCCAACCTTCTTTTTTTGTTCCATCATCTGAATAGATTGGTATCAACCCGGGCCTGATGGCTGCGTACAAGGGCCACCATTATGCGGGCCCTGGAAACCACTTCTGTAAGTCGCATTAATATCAGCCCGGCACAGGTTTGCCATTCATAGCTGCCGGGCGAGTAGGCAATGACGTGACATTTTGGACTGTGAATGTGTGCTTATGTGCAGATGTTCCTCATTTCCTTCTTTTGTCGAAAAAGAGCAAGCTGCGTCATGTAGGATAGGCTGCCTCAGAAATTATTGTATGGAATGTTAAAAGCAAGATGAATGTTCACAAGGTAGAGAAGAAATTGTCAACTGATTGAAAACCTTTCATTGCCAGTATGATCACCCCCAAAACAATATGGATTAATGTTACATGTCATTTTGATAAGTGGGTTGGCTTGTTAATTGCTCTTTTAGTCTTGAGTCTTGAATTCAGACCCAAGTATATTGAAGGGAAGTAGTTCATACCAACAAGACCTTAATTTATAGAGTCATATCATAGATATTCGTCTTCTGTTAAAATGCTTGGTATTGGTTGCAAGGAAAAAAACCTGTGTAAGCGTTGTACTTTGCTTGTTTTTAAGCTTCTCATCATTAGTAGGGTTATTTTATGCATGCCAACAGAACACAGTGATGTGTTTTTAGATCGATCACAGCCTCTTTGACAAGAAGAAAGTCGGCCGTGCTTCGTTCCGCATTGTTTTTAATGAATCGTTGAGTTTGCTTGCGTTAACCGTGTGGCCAATTTATCTGTTCTAATAACCCACTTTTGGCACGCTCAATTTTCTTCCAGGGAAATGCCTATACTTATCAGGCCTGGTACCGGAACCAATGACATGCATGGATGATGTAAGGTTACCTGACTTTGGCGTGGGCTTCACAAATATCGTTGGTAGGACAACAAGGGGCAGTGCGGATCTTAAAAGGTGAGCACTCAACGTAATTATGTGGATCAAATTTCAGCCAAATTACAACTAAAAAATAAAAACAAACTCCCAGTGCATGCACACACAAAAAAGGAAGTCTTATTGTTTTAAAGGGATTGTACAGTTTCGGTTGAGACCTAACTTCAGATTTCTAACATTTTTGGTGAGATAATGAGAAATCTTTTATGAAACATGAAAGAGCATGTAATTTTAAGAGGAATTCAGCATTTATTTGATGAAAATTGGTTTTGAAATGGCTGAGATATCAAAAAAAGAGTGATTCTAATGAAAGGTTGGACCCACCTTTTAATACGATCACTTTGTTTACTTTGTTTTTGGGTGCCTCAGCCATACCAAAATCGATTTTCGTCAAATAAACTTTGAATACCTCTTAGAATGGTATCCTACGTACTATTTCGTAAGTGGTTTCCTGGTATCTTGAAAAAAAGTTAATAGCCAAATTCTCATCTCCACCAATACTATACTATCCCTTTAAGGTTTTTTTTTTTTGTTTGTTTTTCTAATGGCACTTTTCTTTTATTTTTAGGAAGTAAAACTTGTTTCCCCCACATACAAGGGGAATTTCATTCTTCTGATCTGAATTGAAATTCATTAATTTTAGAAGTAGATGAAAAGAAGATGAAGGAAAGCATTGCCCTGAACGGTCTTCTCAATAGTATGACTCCTTTTGATTGTGATAAGTTGTTGATGCTCATGTAATATTTTGAAGTTTCAGGATACTCTGATAATCTATTAATTGATTTCATGTTGCAAATTGATTGCATGTTGCAACAGAGATTTCATATCAACTGTTATTTTTTGTGCAATATTTTGTACTGTTTTTGCCAAAAAATACTGCAGATGTTACGGAAAATATTGCAGATGTCATGGAAAATACTGTTTTTCCCAAATTATGCTATTACTCATGTCTATTGCAGGAAAGGTAAAAATACTGTTTTTCACCAGAAATAATATGCCTTTTCAGTCTTCAATTATTACAATGCTGTTTCTAAGGTTGACAGCACTGCTCTTTAGTGCATTGTATGTAATACACTTTGGGTGGATATCACTTCTGAGAGTTAGAATAATGTTGCAAGCATTTCATGTGTACATATTTGTTGATTGAATGGAACAGATTGAAGGGCCAACGTGCATCTGTTGCTTACAGTGGTATAAATTGTCACATAGTATTAGAATTAAAATGCAATAAATGTGCAGTCTGCACAACTTAAATGCATTGTGCTCCTTGTCGTAAAGGAAAAACGTAAATGAGGAACGTAAACGGTTTGAAAGTGTTTCCTGCAACACAAACACCTTAATGCAATGGCAGTGGCGTGTTTATTGTGACAGCCGTAGATCTGCTATGCAGTGGCGCACTTGATCGTTTATAAACATCTGTATTATCAAATATATGCCATTACCTTAATTGGCCCAGTATTCGAGATGCATGCATAATTGGAGTGTATAGCTCTGCGTACGAGATCCCCTCCGTGCTGATGGGCATGTAAAGTGTGTAAATATCTGGCTAGCAGTATATTATTTCCATGAAGAGTGTAGCTATAATTCATCATGTCACATTCTGCAGACAAACATGTTTTCAACTCAATACGACATGTTGTCTTGTGTGAATGCGTGCACGCACACACATAGACACACAGACACACACAGACACACACACACATGCACACACACACACATCAATCAAACGTCCTCGTTTGTAGAGATTTGTGTGAATAAAATTCTCATGCTCACGGTGACCAGAGTTGGTCAGAAGAGAGCAAGGATTCTATTCTATTATGATAATCAGCAGATTCTGCCAAAGTTTTCCTATACCTATATGTAAAATTGATTGAAATTTTGATACAAAAGCTAGTACCAGTAGCCATGTAGTTTGAAAGCCATTTGAATATTTCTAAATATTACCCCTGCAGATTACTGAAGAGAATGTGTAAGGATTCAACAAGAATGCATTTTGATTGAGAATTATAGCATTCTTTGAATATCAAAAAAAAAAAAAATTGAGAAAAACACTTATGTCTTTCAAAGTGGGGTATGAAGACGTCAAGCCCCCAAATTGCAAGAAATCACTCACAAGCTTTCTCCCCGTTTGAAACCCCCCCCCCCCATAATTTTATAGCGCATTGTTTACGTTATTGTGTGACCTTTAACCCCTGATGGCTGTGCTGTCTTACCCCAGGAAAGAGATCAAAGAGGGGGCAAAGATTGTCGTCGAAAAGATTCAGAAGTACCGGCCACTCATTGCTTGTTTTAATGGCAAGGGCATCTATGAGATCTACAGTGGTAAGAAGGATTTCGAAGTCGGCCGTCAGCCAGAAACCATCCCTGGAACAGAAACAGTGAGTATCAGCAGTTTTTTTCATACCTTCACGTCCAAGATGCCACAAGCACTCCATTTTTTTTTTCTACAAGAAAAAAAAAATAATAGTAAAACAAGGAAATATAGAATAAAAGAAGGAAAAAGAATTATGAATTTAAAATCATTTTTTGAAATATGTATTGAGGTCTTTCCGATTTTACCTCTTTCGATTCATGCCTGTATGACTGCTTACTTCATTGTGGGGTATGAATTTGTTTGCTTGTGTGGAGAATGTAATGTTGACTGCGTACTTTGTGTATTTCCCTGGTGGCGTATGAATAGAAATTATGTTTGCCTGTGCCAGCGAATTCCTCAAAGGATTTGTATGTGCTTCTGTGTTATACCTTGTTATTTGCTTTCTTTTTTTTCTTTTTCTTGGAATATAGTTTAACTCTCTTCAGTGTCAAATTATTGAAGTACTCTATACATGCAGATGACATATTTGGCATTTTTTATTTTGTCGAGAAATCGGGCAAGGCCGCAGTTAAAGACTTCTTCATCAAAAACGTGATCACAATTTAATATCGGTGGCATTGCTTTCAGACATTTAGAATTAACTTGCGTACCAAATATCCACCAGAGATGCTGGATATTTCTACAATAATGTGGTAGTGAGTATATCATATTTCTCTCTTGTTTGCTTCCGAAGGTCGTCTATGTGATGCCTTCATCCAGTGCACGTTGCTCTCAGTTTCCGAGAGCCCAAGACAAAGTCCCCTTCTACATCACACTGAAAGAACTAAGGGACAAACTAAAAGGCACTCCCCTCTCGGAGATCAGGAGACCTCCGATTGAAACGATGCCTCCCACACCCGTCAAGTCAAAGAGTAAGAAGAAACAACAGCAACAGCAGCAGCCGACGGATCAGCACATGCAACAGCAGCAACATCCGCCGCAAGCACAGCAGCAGCTGCCCCCGCCAGCTCCGGTCCCCCACCACCCGGGAGTGAAGACGGAACCGGTGGACGGAGCATTCCACGGCAGTATGGGGGGTTGCGGGTTCCCCAACCCCATGCACGGGGGAGTCGAGATCAAGAGGGAGCCGGGCATCGACAGGCCATGTATGCCATCAAATCCACCGCCTTACTACCACCACATATCCCAGCCACAACCACAGATCATGTCCCCTCCCACACCCCAGCAGATGGGGGTGGGCGGGGCGGGGTTCACCCCGATGCAGAGGTCCGAGAACTCTTTCAGCGTGAAGCAGGAGGCCGGAGACTACACGTTATGTTCATCTGGCTGGAATTCAGGTCAGAGTATGTCTGTTATTAAGCAGGAGCCCTTGTCTCATAATTACGGACACTATGATGTGCAGCATGTCCACAACCCCAGCATGCTGGACCTCATGGACGATTTCTTGGACCAAATACCGTCTATCAATAACCAGGGCATGCTGCCCGCATTACGAAACCTCCAACAGCAGCGACAAGCGACACCGCCCGGCCAAGTGCCACCACAAAGCCAACCTTTCAGCAACAACCAGTGCCCTCCGCCCGCACCTCAGCAACGTCAGCCGCAGCAGTCGCCGCCCATGCCGCCATCTCAGTCACCTGCCGCGCCCTCAGCATCAGCCCAGCCACCGCCGCCGCAGCAGCAGCCATCACCGCAGCCGTCGCAACACCAGAACATCCCCATGCCATCGTTGCAAGAGAGGTCCAGCCCCAGCAACCCGATGATGCCCGGCTTCAACCAGTCCTCCTACCAAAACTTGCCTGCAGCTGGCCACCCAGGCTACCCTCAACAGGGCCCCAACCCAGGGGGAGGGACCATGTAGAGCAGTAAGCTACCCCTACTCCCAACCCTCCAATCCAAAGTTAACAATCCAAGCAAAGGATATTTTATGAACCTTTGAAACGAACACAACCTTTCCATCAATGGTTCAAAAGTATGTTTCCAATTTTTTCTGTCTTTTTCCCCCTCAAGGTTAATCATGTTTTTCCTTAACTCACATAATGGACTTATTGTTTGCACAAGGACAGATCATCTCAAAAAGTAGATATGCTGAAGAATTGTATGTACCAAACAATCATGTGTTGCAAAATTTGTTTGCGTTGTGTTGCTTTTGTAGTGTTACATATGTGTGTCAATCATGGAGAGTATTAGTATCATTGTTAATCGGGTCACTCGTATGAATGACATTTTTATTTAAAAAGAATGATCCGAACACCATACACTCTAGGACCAGCAATTATGAATGCATTATCACCCTCTTTTAGTTATGCAACGTTTGCTACAAATGATTTGTAGTCATACCCAAATTATGGGATGATTATATTGGTAGCTCAAAATGCCCATCACCTTGTGTGTGTTTTGTCAGATTGGCAGAACATGAGTTTTTTTCTGTCTGTTGTCAAATTGTTTCATACAACTCCTGTTTGCACGGTACCCTGGCAGTAATTACTCATCAATCAGGGACGTAGTAGAGCCCTGTCAATTCGCTGAAACCAAATCAGAGCCAGGCAAAATACATGGGAATAAACCATGTTGAGAGTTTGCTCTGACAAAACAGCAAATAAAACAGAAACAACAAAAATATAGCCAAGTTGTATTTCAAAACTTTGGTCACGTGGTGTTATGTCTTTCTTGCAAATTAATACTGTAAAAGTGGACATTTTTGCATCATGGAAATATTTTCGCATTTCACCTGACCAGAAACTAGTGCTGAAATAAATGTATGCAAATATCTTTGCGTGTTTTATATACAACAATATAATGTCTTGATTCTGCAGAATCCAAAAACATGCAAAATTGATCTTACTCAGCAGACTGGGAAAAATAACTCGCGCGAAAATATCCACTTTTTATACAGTAGGCTAATTATCTAGCTTGAGCTTGACATCAAAAGTGTCATCCCTGAGCGTTTGGATTCAGCAGCACGTATTATGAAGTGCCACCATCACTGCCATGAATTCGTGTGACCAAGCAAAGTATTGATATTTACTTGCGTAAACTTTAACTCCAGTGGATGTAGCCATTAATTACTGCATCAAACATTTCACTTCGTGCCAAGTCCAAGACAGCTAAGAGTTTCCATTTGCCGTCACAAAGAAGTCGGTGAAATTCCGCCCTGATTGTGCTCATGGGCTGCTTTGCGTTGCTTGTTATTCCTGTGTCACGTGAGTTCGCAGCCTGTGACATCTCGCGTACTTGAACCCGGCTGGGAGAGGTCAAATGCTCACTTGGTGAGCAAGCTTTAAAGCACACCTTGAAGAGTGGTCTTTTTTTTTTCTTTTGACTCTCCAGCTCTCGTCAATAACTTGTTGTGCTACTTGAGTATTTGCTTACACATTATGCCACAATCTGCAAGCACACACTCTTGTACGCATACATACAGGGAAACTTTTTTTTTTCTGACTAATACACATGCAAATACAGTGTGAACCTCTCACAATAACACTCACACTGTCACACATTCTGTCTGTTCTTTCCCTTTTCTCTTCCTATTTTACTTTCTTCCTCTCCTTTCTACATACTATGAATGATGAAGTTTTCATGAGTCAACACAAGCAACGGAATGAAACCGAAGACAGAAAAATCCATGAGTAACACTTAGCACTCGACGCTGAAATGGAAAAATGACTCAAGTGTAGTCCAATATGGACAGAGGAGATTGACGGTGGTCGATTTTTATTGATGGTGTAACAACCCTGTCTTGTAATGGGGCCCGATAGGTGAGAGGAGTGCGTCACATTCTTAGTGACATGACCACCTTCGTTTCTCCTCCACTGGAGAGGCTGCTGTCCACCCTAGGATGTAAGTGAAATTCTCCCTATGGCACTGTGATGCCTCAGCGTAGATTTTAATCTTTACTTACGATGATGCCGTATGATGTAGCTGCTTAAGGGTAATTCTGCCAGGGTGATTTTTTTTTCTCCCCTTCCTCTCCGGGGTCGAAAGCCTGTTAGATAATTTTCCTCACTGTGTTTGTAGGTATGTCCGACAGAGTTAAACATTGTGCCATTAGTGCCATAACACGTCTGTTTCTATGTTGCTCCACCATTTTGCCGAGATATTGGACAGAGCTGCTTATATTGACTGAAGCTTCGTGTACACCTGTTGATGAACTTCAAAAACGTGATTTCCTTGCATGGACATACCACTTAACACGAGCTTATTACAATTTGTTCAATGTTTTGACACTCTTCTAATTTTCTGCTATGTAAATAGATATCATCAATCATACTCTTCTTTTTTTTTTCATTTGACAGAAAAGTTGTTCTGGAGAGTGATTATTATAATGAAAGTATTAATATGTATTGAAGTGTTCGTCATAAGTATTTATGTGGATGATCGCTCCACTCTGGTTGACACAAATGTTTGTTTTGCCATTGTAGGTAGTCGTGACTGTGCATGGCAAAAATTCGTTAGACACGGTGTATGGCGGCGCACTCGAAAATATATCAAAGTACAGCTACTAGACACTGCTAGAGCTTGATAAAGGTGGGTCCAGTGTGATCCTCACTGCATTAATATGCTGCTTATATGATAGCTATTTTGTGCTACCTCAAATTTTTAGCTTGTTATGAAGATGTTTAATATTCCAGCTATGAAACATTACAGTAAACTTGAATGTCATATTGTAGTGTACCTCCTCCCTTCCCCCTTCTGTTTATTCTTCTTTCACACCAAAGTTAAAAGAGAAAGTAAACAGTCATAAAATTTGTTTCAGTGTATTGTGCATTTTGCTGGTGTGTATGTTAATTTCCTCATTCTGCCCGCCCAAATCCCTCTTATTCAGACCTTCTTGCTTTAATTACCTCAGACGTCAAAAGGTATTGTATATGTTTCAGATGCGCCATTTTACCAAGTATTTATTCTGCATTGAATGTGCGTGGCCACATTTTGATTGTGTTTGCATTTTTCCTTCATGCAAAGCGAGTGCAATGTTTGCATAGTACAGGGTAACAGATTCGATAAGATGGGCGGGATGTAAGGTGTTTCAAGGAAGTAGGGGGAAAAAGGGAGAGATTTGTTGATTATGGGAATGAAGAGGTTGGAAAGAATTTGAGCATGAGTGTTTAATGTTTGAGGGAAGACAGGTCCTTTGTATGGGTGTTGGCAGGGTATTGCAGGTTACATGTACAGGTTTATTGCTTCGAGTATAGCATCTCTTGGGATATTTAGAAACAAGCATATTTCTACTATCTGTTTGTGCCAAAGCAACAATGAAAGATGAAAATGAAATGGTAATGATAACTGTTTAACGGATCAATGTTGACATGAGAACAATGTTTGCTCCTAGCAATCGCTATTCATAAGCATATAAAAACTCCCTCATATTTGGACTTCACAATGATTATTTATGATGAATAGAGACACAATTTATCAGTACACTTGTAGCAAGAGGGTTTGGGGAGTGGTCACCATTTGCCACCCTCTCCCCTCCCCCCCCCCCCGAAAACTTTTTTCAGTGGTCTGACCCTAACATTATTTTCATTAGGTTAGTTTTATGTTGGGGAAGTAATACTTTTATAGATAGATCTCTCTTCAAAAACAAAAAGACAAAAGCAAAAAAAAAACAACAAAAAAAAAAAAATGTTCTTTAAGAACCCTCTCTCTTCGACATGTATGCATACCTTTGCATGCACATTAAGCGACAGAAAGCCGTGTTAACATACTAACTGCCTGGAGGCGTAGATGTAAACCACACAGATTTGTATTGCTGTATTGTTTGTTTTAGGTGGTTTTTTTTTTTTTTTTTTTTTTTTTTTTTTGCTCATCATAGTAGACCCGTCCTCCCAACAAAGTTGTCGTAATTCCTCATAACTGCATCTCTATGCACAGATGCCTTTCTTGCAGCAAACTCTTTACAGCCAGTTTCACATATTCCCATTCTAGTCTGTAACCTTTTCAGGATGTCACATGCAAGGGCCCTCTGGAGCATGTGAAAAAAAAAAAGGCAACCATATTTTGTGTAATGTACTGTAGTCGAAACATATGCAGCCAAGTGCTATTTATATAATGTATGCTGCATTCTACCCATTCTGGATGTCCATTTGATGCCCATTTTGGCTACCTGTCATGTGTAAAGGGCACATATCCTGCCATATTGACTAAGGAACTTAAATATTTGCAGAAATTTGATATTATTAGAGGCTGGTAAAGTTTGCATGGTCACAATACTCTTGTTGTTCCTGTTGTTTTTAATAGATGTGTGATGGACTACAGGCTCATGAATATGCATGCAATTTGTATGCTAGTCTGTCATACAGCAAACCTAATTTTCACATTGTCAGATTGTGTGAAGAGAGTAGCTGTATCCAGTAATACCTTCCTCTAACTCAACAAGTGACACCCCGTCATACTCGTAACCATGGTTACCTGAGCCCTTTGGAAGTTTTTGGTGGATTCAGGTCATCCCTCTTTTGAGCTAGCGAGAAAAAATTGAATGCGCTGTAATATCCGAGACTTGCCTGAGTTAGTGTGGGTCATGTAGAGTGAATGTATGGTTGTGTAGTTGCAAAATTTGTCAGCTTTTTAATAACAGGAGGATCCTTTCCCGTCCACAGCCCACTACATGCCTGTCAATTCAAGTAGGCAGTGCCACGTGTTACAGGTAGATCCATTTTTCCTCTTTTGCAGTTATCGTATCAACAACGAGAAGTCGTACTTAGCATATTTCTATTCAGATTGCCGTACATGATTGGCAGACTGCACACTCTCAAAATGTCTTTGAGTAAATGAAATGTGTAATGGCAGCCATCAGATCATGAAATATGTTAGTTCAAAGGAACTCATTGCTTGCAGCCGCTTATTGTCAAAACATCATTACTTCATCGCCTGTCCAGCAGAAGGGCCTAAGGGTTGCGCATTCGAAAAAAATCATCCCAAAAATGATGATTACATCATATGAAAGAGCTTTCAAAACTCTGTCAAATTATGTCTCAAACCAAAATTCGATTTTGGGTCAAAATTTCGTGCTGGGGCCCTACTGCCAGGCGGGGGAGAACTTGTACGCCGAGCGGTTAAACGTTGTCATTTGTCGATTATACGTTGAAGTTTGCCTCGCTTGTGGAGTTCAGACAAGACTGCCCCACTGTGTTCTGCCCTCTTTAGTCACGATATGTCACCTTGAATGGTAGTCGATACCATGGTAGATGTGTGTACATGTACAGTGTAGGCCACAAGTGGTATTCATCCAAGTAGATTTCTTTCTCTGGACAACCTGTTGTTGGCATTATATAAAAATATAGGATGATTTGCTGGTTCTCTTAATCCAGTAAGTGGGCATTCAATTTATACATAAGTATGCACTATTTTGGTAAGCCTGCTATGAACGCATGAACTTGTATGCTATATTGCACATCAATTTTTTTTTTTTGTCTGATTCTTAGTGTTTGTTACCCATAACAACCTTCTGGCCTCAATAATATGAACTATTCCTGCGCACATGATATCATTGATTATATTGCATTATGAATTTGCTCATTTTTCAGCCTAATTATTTCTCATTATATAGAAATGAATATGTCTGGTAATTTGTTTGTATCGTATGAATCCATTCGCTGATGTCATAAATCTGTGCTTGCCTTCATTTTTTTTTTTCTTTCCAGGCACAATGACCAAACTGTGGTTTAATATTGTTCTGGAATTTCTTGTTTCACAGTGGAATGTGTGCTCCCTATGGAGACACTTACAAGTGAGGTTCTGGAGATTTAAATTGGGAGATATTACATTTTTTTGAAAGCTGGCAATTCAGTGCACGGCATCATCATAAATGCTATCTACTGTATCAGAATAGTAAGAAAGAGTAAGAGAGAAGGAGAGGGAGAGAGAGAGAGAGAGAGTGGAGAGAGAGAGAGAGAGGTGGAGAGTAGGGATGAGAGAAGGAGGGAGAGCGTGAGAGTGAGAGAGAAAAGAAAAGGCACTGTAGAAGCATCTAATGCCTGTGTATGCTCGTAGATTTGCACAATTATGATTTCAATTTCGCCAACCAAACACTCACGAATGTCGTCATTGAGACGGCATAATGGGTTCATGTATGGCATAGCGCACTTGTGTGTGGGGGTGTGGGGACGGCAGTGTACAGTGATGCTGTGTGTGCAGAGATTGAGTCTGCCCCTTGTTAGCTCTATGTAATTGCATTTAGTCTTTCGGCTCAATCTGGTCTTTTGTTCACCTACGGGGGCCTGCGCGCCAGTCGTGTACGGACGGGGTCATGGGAGGTGCCATGGAAATTTTGCACTCAATTGCAAATGTCATAATGAAGGCTTTATAAGGTTTCACTGACGGCAGCTATTAAGAGAGAAATTGACTCTCGGAGTGCCTAATAAGCCATCAGCGGAGCAGAGATAGTTACTGCTCACAACAATGTTTTTTTCGAAGCTGGATACGCTATGGACTCATTCATGCATTAAATTGATTTAAGGAAAAAGATCCCCGCATATTCTATGTATCTATGTTTGCGATGGTTGCTATCGTTAGCATTCACGAATGGATGGTTGTAAGGGAAAGTTATTTTCAATGGATGCAGATCCATGCTATTGTGAGAATGCATATATGTGAGAGGGTTTTTTTTCCCTCTCTAACCATATTTTTTTGTAACTCCTCGTTTTTTGCTCAAATGTAAGAAATGTATTCCAAGTGTGCTGTATGGTACTTCTTCATGCAAGGGACATGTACGGAGGCAAATAGAATCTTGTTTGTGAATGGAAGCAGAGCTGTATTACACCATCTCAAGTATATTTCTATTCCTTCCAATTCCTGTCTGTCCATTGTTGCAATGTCTGTGTGCTGTTCATGATAAAGGCTTAAGACTGGCGTGTTTGCAGACCTTTAGCGGCAAATATAGAAAGGCTGAGCAAGCCCGGGCTGCCAAGAAAAGTGTGGGCAAATAACATGCATGTTGTGCTTGAAATAAATCGTTGTGCGGCATGATTGGTTCACAGTTCAAATATACAATCGCGCTGGTTTAACGCTATCGGACCTCTGGATCTCAACTAGTTCGTGACTGGCTTGTGTGTAGAGTTGTGTGGCTACACTCAGAACATGGGAAAGTGAACACCTTGGTATGCTATCGAGCTGTGAAGATATTTTCTTTCTTTTTACTTTGTTTGTGACAGCAAAATATGTGGGGGGGGGGGGGGAATCTGACCTGTTTTCCAGTTCTGAATAATTTGTTTCATGTTTCTGGACAGAATCATGTATATTTGAAGGTTAATTTTACAATTTGGTTGGAAATCAATGTCACTGGGATATGAGATAGGGAGAGTGCCCCAGACAAATGTTCTGATGTTCATACAGTAAGGTCTTGACATTCTTTGATAAAATTTTGGGTTGGGGAGAAAGCACTGATATGAAACGGGTGACAGAAAAATGATACCATGTGAATTTATGGAAGACATTGGCATATTCCCCATCTTAAAACATGCATGTAGTGACGAGGAGTTCAATATTTTATGCTTGGCATCATTCAGTGTTTTTTTTTTTCCTTTTGGCAACATTGGATCATTGTGCAAACCATATGCAACCATTAAGTAACCATCTGTTAAAGACTTGCATACAGGCAATATTTCTGTACCGCATATGTTTCTATCATCAAGGGTGATAGCTTTGACCATCTCATTCTTGAACTGAATGGCATTTGATGTGACTTTCTTTCATATTTAGATAATATGATTGCTCAAAATCTCCTCATCTTCTGGAGTTGGAAGGGGGGGGGAGGTGTTCAGAGAGAAAGGATAATATCCAATATTTAAACTAGCAAATTGCTTGTTTGTGCATAAATTATATTTGATTATTGCCTCACAAGGCTTCTCACTCTAGTAGTGTGTTTCCATGGCTGAGGTCAGACTGTTTTCTATAGCTTGACCTCTATTTGCCTGCTATTATTCTCCCAAGACCCCCCTCCTCCCCCCCCCCCCCCCATCCCCTTTTCTTCTCCCTCTAGACGCAAGAGACCTGAAAAGCCAGCCTTTTGTGCCGACATCCTAATAGCATTTGCGCAGTGTAAATATCACCCCACAATGTGCATTGCATGTATATGCAGAATTACTGTATTAGAGCATACATATTTCAGTGTATGTGTTGCAGGGAGTGCTTTTGTCCGATGTGTTTGTATGTAACGCTACAAATGGTGGCAAGATATGGCTAATATTCAGCTCATCATTATTATTGCTATTTTTTTTTAGTGCTCTTTGTTATTGTGCTTTAAATTCCCTCCCTATTTTCTATCATCTCTATAAAGCAGTCATTTGCATTGTTCAATTTTGGTTTTCTTTTTTTTTTCTCTCATGAGGAAAAACTATTTAACAGTAGAGACTGGGCATCCCAAGCTGTGCAATATGTTATTGGTTTGGAAGTGTAGTTTTAATCTTCCTGCGTGTGTAAGTGTGAACTTGTACTGGTGGGTCCTATTTGAAAAAAAAAAAAAACCAAACAAACACAAATCTATGCATATTCAAGGCTTAGCTTTTTTTTTAAAATCCATTATTAGCTGTCATATACAATCATAACTGATGGATTCATAAATTGATTAGTTACAGTGTCATTTAAATCTGACCAAACATTGGAATTTGATCTTATTTTGCTCTTCTTCTTTTTTTGCCTTGTGAAATGCAATTTTTGCTAAATGATTTTTTTTTTTTTGCTGGATTTGAACAGTAGCTGTGTATGTTGTGCTCAACATATCCTGCAATTTACAATACTCAAAATCTGTCAGCTAGTAAACAACTCCGATAGTTATGAGATGTGATTATGAGATTTAAATTGCTGTATTCAATTTAGGCAATGGCTCTGTCAGTGTAGCGAGGTAAAGGGAAAAAAAAAGGATTACTACTCTGCTATGTAGGCAGTCATGCGTAGAGCTGTCGTCTCAAACTTGTGCAATACCATCTCTTCCATGTGCATTCATCTCATAGGCGAAGCTTCCTTTGAATTTAAACCTTGTGGGGTGTGTGGGGGGGGGGGGAAGTAAGAAATACCACAGAATCAGTCCTTTTTTCTTTTCTTTTTTATAAAGAACCCCCCCCCCCCCCCCCAAGCAAGCCCATTATATCGCCCCGTGCGCACGCAACAGTTGAACCATCACTGGAGATGGAGATGCATGTAGGCTGCTATAGTCAAAGATAATGCACAAAGCCCTGCCAAAGTTCCCTTCACATTTCCCAATATCATGTACATACTAGCACACAAATCTCACTCCAGACGTTATGACAGATTCTGGACAATCATCTGCTGAGAAATGTATTTTGTATCACTCATTATTTGGTTTTCCTTCACTTTCTTGGTGTATTTTTGTCTTAGTTTCAATGGTTGTAAACTACTTATATTTATTGATGTTTGATATTTAAATGAAGAGAGGGATTTTAAGTGTCTTACATACAGTAGATTTTAACCATTGTTTGAAGTAATTTGATCATTTTTTCATCTTCTCTATTTTGAGTGTGTAATTGAGAGCAATACATTGTAGGAATACAAATGGGGCCAAACGAAGTGTGTTGCCAGATATTTCTCGATTCACCAAATTTTATGCGTCTTTGTTTAGTGCCAGTGTGATATAGGCTTGTTTCATCTATTTTTCCAGTGACTAGATGCACAGAGTGCATTGAATAATGCTTGTTTAATCATTAATCACTTTTTTATTCAAGATACAATAAGCCTATATAGGATGATATTGTTCAGAGTGAATATAACCCCCACTTATTGTGGTAACGATGAATATAGATGGTACTTTGGCATTTTAAAATCTGCTTTCACGCAGACCCAAGATTGTTTTTTGGATTACATGATTAATTCTCTTGTGATGAAGCAACTTGCGTCCTTTTTATTTTTGTACCACTTTGCCATTCTGACGCACTGTTTATATTTCAGCTGACCTTTTCTGGACTGAATTTGTAATGTGAATGTGTGTTGTGGCTTTGATCATGAACAAATATGACCTTTTAATCAGCGTAATTTTTACATAATATTTGACAGATGGTACGCCTCCATATGCTGCTTTTCTTTTCTTAACTCTGTCTCTCATCATCCCAGTAATTTTAGAATGTGGTTGTGAAATTCTCATGACAGAGTACTGTAATATTCAAAGTAATTTCACAAAAATACTTTTACTAATTTCTTCTTCTTTTTTAATTCAAATGTACAGATTCCTACTAGAATAATGACTTACAAACATGACCAAACCTGTACTGTATTTATTAGTCTTGTCGCAAACTGAACAACGGTACTCCCCGAGTCATATGTTCTGTGTACATGTATGTTTGTACAAATCACGGAAATCAAACTGAAACATTTTGGAATGAATTGTAGACATAAATGATTTTGTACAATTTAGACGATTTGATAGAGTGAGAATTTTTCTAGTGATTATGTAGTATTGTAGACTGTGGATTAACTATGTTACAGCAGAGATTTCTGCAGATTTTGATGATCATTTAAATGTTTGGAATGATATTTCCAGATAATCACATTCTGGATATGTAAACGAAGGATCACTTGTCAGAGAATTGATGATTGTTAATTGCTAGTGTCTTTGGTAGCTGAATATCAAAAAGAGAAATGTCGGTAGGATTAGCTAGAAATATGAACTGGTGTCATTTGTAAAACAGTGATGTGAATATGTGTCAGTTTGAGCAATATGAAAATAAAAAGAGAAAAGATGTCCGTGGACTTTGGAAAAGATGTGATATAATTGTTGTATGTCAGTTTGTCTGTCATGATTGTTGATGGGAGCTTGGGTGTGTGAATTTTTGAAGATGGTTCTTATTACTCGCAGTTCATCTTTTTATTAAATCAAATTTCTTTTTTTTATACGCAAGTCACTTTAAAGGGACTGTACAGTTATAATTGAGGTGGGGATTCATGTTTTGAACATTCCTAAGTGAGATAAGGAGAAACCTCTTATGAAATATGAAAGAGCATTTACTTTTGAGAAGGATTCAACGTTTATTTGATGAAAATTGATTTTCAAATGGTTGAGATATACAAGAGTGTGATTATAATAAAAGGCGACAGGCCACGCCTTTTATTAGGATCTCTTTGTTTCACCTTGTTTTTGGATATCTCAGCCATTTCAAAACCGATTTTCATCAAATAAATTTTTGATACCCCTTGGAATTACATGCTCTTTGACATCTCATAGAGTGGTTTCTGAATACTTCGCAAAACATTAAAAGCTAAATCTTCACCTCAACCAGAACTGTAGACACCCTTTAAAAAACAATGAGCATGTTTTGGATAGTCTTACTGATCAATAAAGATTACTTTTTTTTTCATTCATATCAAGGTAGTAGCCATGTAACTCCTTACAGACCTCAAAATGCATTATACTAGATTATGTGCATGGCTGCCAGATGCATCATAGACAATCATATACCATGATATAGATTGATTGATTAAAGGACAAGTTGTGTGTGGATTGAGTGAATGCAGCAATATTAGAAGAACACATCAGTTCAAGTTTGAGGAAAATTGGACTATCTGTTCGAAAGCTATGAATTTTTAAAGGCATAATTTAATAACCATTTGCAGATGAAACAAAAACCCAGCATTAGTGCTTCAAAATAGTTCTGAAATGTGAGTTAGGGATAGAAACAACCAATGTAAGAATTTGAATCAGTGTAATTGATGTTAAGTATTGTTGAATATACAGAATGTGAACCATAGTTATAGTAAAAATGTTTCCAGACATGATTTATTGGGAAAAACAGTGATATCTCCTTATATTTCAGGATTTATTGCAAAAATTTTATATGATAGGATGTTTTGTTATACAGCTGACCTACTCATATGCATCAAATATGATAAATTGAAATTTTTTAAGATCACTGCTCCCAAAGGTAAACAGGACCTTTAAGTTTCAGTGCTGGCATTGCTGGATGAGAAGACTAGAATGAAGAAAAAAAAATCGAGATATCTTCACTTTTCTCGGATAAGAACATTTGACTTACCCCTTTCAGAAGGCAATGGGAAAAATATTACCCTTAACATAAGTCAGTAACAAGTTGAGGGAGTGTGTACTTTTCAAAAGGAAATAAAAGTTAGTGGAATTCTCTTCATATGTTTCACATTTTTCAAACTTTCTCAGTCTGATATGTACTAGTAATATTACTGCATTTGCTCAATCCACACATATACTAAGGTGAACTTGTCCTTTGATAATGACATAATAACATGTAATAGACATATATGTATATATGTGTATGTATGTACTGTAAAGCAAGATTTTTTTTGTTGCACTAAATTTTCGCGAATTGAAGCCGACGGCCGTTTTCACGGCATGTAATTTTTGTAAAGTGTCACTGGCATTCAATCAGAGACTCCAACTCTCCCGTTTTCGACGGGAGATCTCCCGCCGAAAACCCATTTTTGCAAAATCTCCCGTTCTCCCGTTTGAGATTTAATTTCTCCCGGCCTGGCTCAATGTCTCCCGTTGGAAAGGATTTCTGACTTATTGCTATCGTATGTTGCAAAAATACGCCTTAGATAGCACCAGAGAGCATCTATAACCCTAGGAACTTCGCCCTTCGCACACATAAACTTGGGTCTCCCGTTTGCTAGGGGTTTCAGGCGGGAGAATCTCCAGATCAGAAGGTGCTTGGGGTTGGGGTCTCTGTTCAATGCAAACGGTCTAGACAACTTTCATGTGCATTTTGATTTCACGAATCTCGGCTCTTTCGAAATTAAAATGCATACGAACATACGAGGTTTTACAGTATATATGTATGCATGTACACGTATGTATATGTAAATATAATCAGTTCATACATAAATCATATCATATACCACTATTTTGTAATTGATACGTTCAAATTCCTCCCATGTGAGCTTCAAGTTCATCCTGTAAAATGACATCAATTTTTATTAAGTGGCCAACTTGAACAATTTCCAGCAGACTTTGAAGTACAGTGTATAAACTCTTTACTTAGCATCCACAAAGACTCAGAAGTTTACCAGCAGCCCAGCTCCCCTGTCATCAAAGCTAGTGCATGGATCGTTCCCAAGATTTATTTGAATGCTGAGGATGTCCCCAAGATGAAAGTGTACTTTCCGAGGCGCACAGTGCAAATCATACATAGCGACTGGTTTATATTTACCAACTGAGTCATCCCCACACAGTCTATTTAGGCCATGGGCTCACTCCATGCTGATCAGCCGTCCTGGTGAGGCATTGAGATCTGTGTATAATAGTTGGAATGGATTTGTAGGTGATATTATCCCAGCAACATGCTTCACACATGAAAGATATAAAATCAACAATGAGTGAAAAACTCCCCTCATAAGGAGCTGATCCAATCTGTATTGTCCATTCTAATGGGCCATATTTCTCTCCAGTTAACTATATTCTAATATTTTGTGGCTGAAAAGCACATTTTTCTCTCTTTTCTCTATCTCTGCGACAGCTGAATCAAACGTTCAGCTCTGACTAGGCTCAAACATGTAAACACACGACCTCTACAAATGCCCTTTGACATGTCATGACCTTTGGCAATCACAATAAACCAAGCATCCTACCTTGAACTTTGCAGTTCACTTGCAACCCACACAAGATGTTATTTGTAACACCCAAAATCCAACTTGGCCAATTGTTGTATACGTATTTGTGTGTTTGTGTGTGTTCATGTTTTATATGTATTATATATACATATAAGATATGATTATAGGTATATATGTGTATATATATATATATAGCAATGATAATGTCACAACAGAGGAATGCATTGAATGCCAATCTTGATTTTGATTAAAAATCCGAATTTTCGGGGGTCCTCCCCCTTCGTCAGGGATGACAGTGCGAATGAATTTTTCCATTTATTTGCACTGTCATCCCTGACGAAGGGGGAGGACCCCCGAAAATTCGGATTTTTAATTAAAATCAAGATTGGCATTCAATGCATTCCTCTGTTGTGACATTATCATTGCTATTTCTAGTACTGCCAATACGCGGAGCAACTACAATATATATATATGTCTATGATTATAACATAAATATTTATCTATTACATATAATTATATACACACACATATATATGTTTTGAGTTTAGTTTTGCAAATTGAGACATTATCCCCAAGGTATTAGTTCCTCTGAGGTATGGATAGACCGAGACAAAATGAAGTCTGAAGTAGAAATTAGCAGTCTCATTGTCCGCTCCATGTATTGGTGACTTATCATTCCCTGGGGGTCTCATGAATATTCATACCATACAAGGGACCACCTGAACAGCTGCCCATGTGGTGGCAGAGAAATGAGTGCCCATAGAACCGGCTCTCAGTTTCATAGAATTGGCTTGCCGGCTCTTGCACTAGCAAATTATGGGTTATTTCACCAGACAATTGTACTTTGTTGGATACACATGAATAGGAAATGTTTTGATTTGATTGTGATGGCAAAAAAAAAAGCACTTTCCATTTGTGTTGTTCATTGGTAGAAACCTCAAAGCTTATGCCCAAGGTTTCCAATAGATAGGCAAAGTGTTCTAATAAGCAATATGGTGTGACAAAGACAAACTGAAAACAAGAAAATCGCTTCAGCTTCTGACAGATATTTGATTGAGTAGGTAAACTGAAAACTCAAGGGATCCATATATCCTTCACAGTAGTCCTATGAATTTGATCTTTTGCACGAAGGCCTCCAACAACCATATTACAAAGTTGTGCACTGCATATATCTTGAATAGAGCATCAAAGGTTTGAATGAGACTTGCTATCATGAATATTGTTATTATGACTGAGCATAATAATACTTTGTAATCATAATCATAATCATGATTATGATTATGATACTACTACTACTGATAATAATAATCTAAAGATAATGATATTCATTATCATCATTCTTCTTAAAACTATTATAACCATGTATTATTATCATGATGATTGTTGTTGTTGTTGTTCTTCTTCTTATTATTATTATTAGTAGTAGTAGTAGTAGTAGTAGAAGTAGTAGTAGTAGCAGTAGTAGTATTATCATCATTATTATTATTATTATTATTTCATTATTATAAATATCATTACTACTACTACAACTACTGCTGCTGCTAAAACTACTACTACTACTAGCTACTTCTACTACTACTACTACTACTACCACCATTTTAGCATTTTTATCAGAGTTATCATCATCATCATCTTTATTATCATTGTCACCAACATCATCATTTTTGTTACCATGACATGAATGACTCATCAGAATGGCCCCCAACTCTTTTGAGTCGCTCGACCTGCATCCACCTGTTGAGGTTCATCTCATCTGTATCGGCCAACATGGCATGTTGTATTCTTAAATCAATGCGATAGGACGAGCAAAGTGTTGGCAATCTCTATAGGGATGTTGAGGATTTGTTGTGAAAGTTCTAAGTATGTCCACAAAGTGGTTTGTTCCTGTTACAATTGCATATGGTCTTGTAGGATCTAGGTGTGATGTAAAATCATCTAGAACTTTTCTTTTTAACCAATGGGCCATGATGTCGGCCAAAAATAAAATGCAAAAATTAATTCATGTTTCATCTAACTATGAGCCTGGAAAACATTTGTATAGGAGCCAAAGTGGGCCTTGGGTTGAAAAAGGTTGAGAAGCACAAATCTAGAATTCGGACACAAATAAGGCACATCATTCAAGTATTTATGTGTATCTTGATGTTGAAGAAATGAAATTCAGGATTATAGAAGATAGCCAAAGTCATAAAAATTCTATAGATGTCTCATAGTGGTCAGTATTGCAGTGTTGAAGCTGTCACATTATCTTTTTTTTCCCTTGCAGTGGTCCTAATCAAATGACATTAATATCTCTATACTGCATTGCACATTACACAGTGCTGCATAATACATGTATGTATACATGCACTGATCCCTTGTTCTATTCTCTCCTTTTTACCACTATTGATAAAGTAGCTTCCCTTCCTGTCACAATTGCATGCTTTACAATTCTTACATTTATCTGCATATGTCAACATATCTCACGATCACTTTTTGCAAGATACACACAATCAAAAGTAAACAGTTGAGAGTATATGAACATAATTCTATCTGCTTGGCAGGCTTGTGCTAGTTGTGCTTGTTGCATAATGTACACTCCGAGGAGAATTTTGTGCAGAAAGCTAGTACCAATGGATAAAGGGCATGTTGTAAATGTATTTACCAAGCAAATGCCATCATACAGCTGCATTCCACAGAATTTGCCATATCTGCAGAAATGTATGTCCCAAATCTAAAATGCAATGATTATTATATGGGAAGGTTTAATCCTGTATGCAGTGTGAAGTATTGACACATCTAATTTAGATGTAAATGTGTGTGCATTCACGGGGCTTCATATTTCCTCAGCCAGCACTCCCAGCCCCCACACCCCACCCCACCCCAGTTAGTGTCAAAGTGATGGCATGATATAGTCATGGTGTGTTTTATTGCAGGTGTGGAAACAAAATAGACTCCACTATTTCTTAACATATTGCATCTTTAGTTACCAGGAATTTGTTTTTGTTTTAGATGCAGAATTTACAAGTTTGGATGTTTGGTGGGCACTAATTCTAAGGGCAAGGAGGTGTTGGAATGGGGGTGGGTAGGGAAAATATGTCTATAATGTATTCATTCAGTCATCACAGAGATAATAATATTACTCAGGTTTCACTATGTAATGATTTTGGGGGGCCAAGATTTTATGCGATGGTTAGTCAAACACTGCAAGTATACTTGGGTGACCCGCACCTCATCATAGTTAATGTTTGCCCATAATTGAATCACATTTCGCCACTGAAATTCTTTGAAATCCAACTCGCATACAGGAAAAATACTGAAAATTCCAATGGAATCACAAGTTCACTGATCGATATTGAAAATTTGCAGCTATCGTCGTCAAAGGCGAACGATGCGAAAAAGTTGCGCGCTAAGGAAGGGGCCCGCAACTCGTCACCCGCTCTCCCATAGACTTAGCACGTAAAAGACGTGTGCGGGTGACCGTGATGTTCCCATAGACATACACGTAAAAGATGCGTGCGGGTGACATATAACACGTATTCCTATAGCTCTATCAAAATTTCAGATTTTCGCGAAAAACTGTTCGGTTTTCACCACAATTTGCTTGGTTGTGGTAGTCCTGCCAAGTTTCAAGCGTACAGAACACAGTCCCGGGCATACATTTTTGTTCAGTGCGCTCAAAACGATTTTAAGCGGGGTGACGGTATTCGGGCCCCTGACGAGGTGCGGGCACCTGGCTATACTTTAGTGGATGTCTGACTCACAGCAGCAATATTTTATTGAATTGGAAAAGAACAACAATTAACAACCCATGACAACAACAAATGAGCTTATAAGATTTGAGCACCATAATATATTGCTTGACAGCAATGCAATTTCCTGAGATCAGGTTTGCGTTAGACTATCTAAACAACTCATTCAGGACTGCTGGTTGCATATTTTAATTTCAGACATCAAACTGGCAGTGAACAAACTCCATAGATAATACTCTGTGGGCTAAATCCAGATATACTGAATGATCTGCATCGGATTTGCACCGGTCCAAGACTACATCAAATTAATGCCAAGGTCATGAATCAGTTACTGAAATTGAATTTTATGAATGTGTCAAATGTCAGCCATGACAATTAAATTTGATGAGGACGACTTGATTTATTGTATTATTACATTGCAGTTCACATAATAATTAAGTCTTTTGATATGAGTGTGAAATTAAGCTATGTGAAGAGACATGGAAATCTTTATCAATAGGGCCTATGCCTGCTAGTAAGTGAGATATGTTTGGTATACTATCTAGCACATCATATATATAGTAACTTCATTATCTTCTGCCAGTACATTCTTGTATTAAATTTGCAATAATTCCACACAAACTTGCCACCATTTTGCCTTACAAACGAGGTATGCAGTAAAGGCACAAATGATCAAACCTTGGCTGATTAGGAGGTTATAGCTCAATTGGACTATTCCTCTTGTCTATATCTGTTGCACATCCCACCCCATCCTCATGCAAACCCAGAGACTCCAACTCTCCCGTTTTCGACGGGAGATCTCCCTCCGAAAACCCATTTTTGCAAAGTCTCCCGTTCTCCCGTTTGAGATTTATTTTCTCCCGCCCTGGCTCTGTGTCTCCCGTTGGAAAGGATTTCTTACTTATTGCTATTGTATGTTGAAAAAAATAAGCCTTAGATAGCACCAGAGAGCATCTAGAACCCTAGGAATTTCGCTCTTCGCACACATCAACTTGGAGTCTCCCGTTTGCTAGGGGTTTCAGGCGGGAGAATCTCCAGATCAGAAGGTGCTTTGGGTTGGAGTCTCTGCAAACCCCCACCTACCCACTCCTCCTCTACTCAAAAGAGCTGCATCAGTTGTTATTATTGGAGGCCTTCAGTCTTATCCAACATTAACCCATTCCATACTAAATTCTGAAATGCCCAAAGACGTAATACGCAGGCCATACCAGGTTCCTGCACAGAATGGTTTAAAGGTCTTGTTTACCTTTGGGAGCAGTGATTTAAAAAATGTTCAAGACATCACATTTGATGCATATGTGTAGGTCAGTTGTATCACAAAACATCCTACCATATATATATACCAGGTATATATATTTTTTTTGCAATAAAGCCTAAAATTTAAGGAGATTTTTTTTCTAAATAAACCATACGTATAACTGTACACAGTTTAGTCTAGAAACATTCTTATTAAAACTATTGTTCATATTTTGTATATTTGGTAATACTTAACATCGATTATACTGGTTCAAATTTTTACATTGGTTGTTTTTGTCTCTAACTCACATTTCAGACCTATTTTGAAGCGCTAATGCTGGGTTTTCGCTTCATCTGCAAATGGTAAACCAAGAGTTGAAATGCATTTCATGTGCAGACGCAATATCTGTCTTCTCACAGATGCGCTGTGATGGGTGGTATAGTCTTAAACTCTGTGTACCATCATCTTTCACACAGCCATACTAAACATATCACAGCCTTTCTAACTTAGAATCATTTTACTGACATATCACAAAAAGATGATGAATAAAGATATCTGCCAATGTTTGTGTCTATCTGGGCATAAAGTAGATATGGAAATGGTTGTCTTTGTGGATTGTTCTAGAGTGTATTATAAGTCTAATTCTAGTTTTATTTGGTGACATGACATTTGCTCCTATGACAAAGGCTCCAGTTTTATTTTCTCCAAGGACTGAGGGTTAGGGTTAGGGTTAGGGTTAGGGTTAGGGTTAGGGTTAGAGTTAGGGTAGGGTTTTAGGTTTACTTTGATATGAGGATTAATAGAATTAGGATGAGGATTAGGGTTATATTGTGAGTAGAATTTATGTTTGGTTTAGCTGCAGATATTTCATGGAAGCAATTGTCGCAGGAGCAACAGTGATGGAACTGTTTTTCTTTACACACACAAAAAAAATCCTCTGTCTGCATGCATCTTTCTCTCTTTACATATTTCATCCTTTCACAGATATCTCTAACAGGCCAATATGTATCTCTGATATGACACATTCTTTTACAAATGGAAATCCTGTCATATAAACCAATACATTTAAGCAATACATTCTGCACCCTGTTTATGAAAACCTAAGTAGAAAAAAAAAAACCAATGAGATCAGTTTTAGTGCACTAAATTCCTTCCAATCTCTACTTTGGGTGAAATAGCTAGTCCTTCTTGTTTTGCTTTGGGTTTTTTTTTTTTTTTCATTTTCAAATTTTCCTTTCCCTCCACTGTATGTTCCTTTCCCTCCTCCTCAACCCCCTTTACCTTCCTCCTCCCTTCTTCTGGTTTCTTTCTTCTTCCTTTTTCCACCTCAATTCCCTTTCCCTTTCTTTCTCTTCCCTTTTCCATCTTTGTCTTTTTGTTCCTGCTTATCTCTTTCATCCTTACGGTCGTTGTTGACGCTTACTTGCATAACTCAGGGAACAGGCCAGTTAACTTATGACTCTGACCATCATATATGTCCATCACACAAAAGACAATGGGAAGTAATATATCAAACATGTAATTAAACCCTACATTTTTTAATTCAAACAATATCCATTTGTCAAATTACATTGATTTTATATTCCTGTATGAGTCATGTAATGTACACACCATGGTAGTGTCGTGAATATAAAGGTACGATTACAACTTTTTTAACACTATATCTGTAGTAAACCATAGCTATTGTTTACTTCCTCATATAATGAATATGAGAATAATGTGCCACACAATACACTAGCAATTCATTCTCAACTCAGGTTTATGACAGTAGAGTGCTTTTGTCTGCATATAGTTTTGATTTTGTTTTTCTAACTCAAAACCCTGTTGACATTGCTGCACTTAACTATGGTACTTTCAAAAGCTTTCAACCATTAAAATCACGTGGCTACAAAAGAACCTTGTATTATCTATTGCTCTATAGTGTTTCTCAAAGGACACAATGGACTCTTCATAAATCACAATTATTATTATCAATTTTTTTGCTAAGTATCAATTCACAGAATTTGGACGTGAGCAGTCTCCTTTATCTGGCTGCTCTTTCATTTCAAAAATTTCTCAATACCATTATCCAGATCCCTTCTATGACCTTCCATTGCCTTATAAAGTGCGCAGCACACTTTCAATGACATTTACGAACATTTATGAATCAATCATATTTTGCCAGGCAGTTCTCCCAATTCAAACCATGAAGTTATATAGCGCCGCACAGTGAGTGATGATAGAGTGTTCGGCACTTCATGCGACATGATTTCAGGAAGTTGTTAGTCATGTTGCTCTCTTTCACTGAAGTCTGAAGTACACCAGTGGGTAAATATGGAAACTGTAATCTTGGGGTTTACTCTCGGTGCACTTAATCCAAACACGAGTGATTGCTGATGAGGGAACTGCATAAGAAAACACAGATCTTGGGAAAAATTGGGGGGCATGAACTCTAGCCAAGAGGCCACAGGCATTCCTTAGTTGTTTTTCTTCTTTTTTCTTGCATTCTCTGAATTCTCTTTCTGCTGTCTCATAACATTTGTCAAGCCTTCATTGGATTTGAAGGGTAGTGTGATGCAAATAATATATTCAGTGAAGCATGAGGCTATAGGATTGTGTTTTCCTATCTACTGAAGAAGCACCTCATAAATTCTCAAGGAGATCATAAAGCAGAGAATGTTTGATAAAAGGAAATGGAATGGGTCTCTCTCTTACGAGACACACATCTTTGAGGTTGACTTTGATTACTTACACATCGCATCACATTCAACGTAACCTAAACATACTAATGGAATATTTCAGCTATCATACTGTTTAATGGAAGAGGGGTAACACAATCCAACTTATTATCTTTACTAGCTCCCTTTTCCATATATCTGTATCATTTTAGAACTTTTATGTGTCAATGTGATGATTTGTGATATATTTTTGTGAGTAATTTTGCATATAGCTTGTCTATCTCATTAAAATTGAAATAAATACATGATACATGATTAACTAAAATTTAAACAAGAAACTCAACAATTACATGAGGCGAACTATTATAGATATCCTGAAGCATACAGTACATCCCCACCCCCACCCTACCCACACACACACACAAGAGATAATAATGGGAAATGAAAATATGGTCTAGATTAACATTTCTTGGCAAAGTCGAGCAAGTTTGATTGAAAACTTAACACATGCTACTCTGTTGCCAATCAACATCTTCCAACACCAGCTGTAAGACTTTGGGGGACATGAGAATTCCCAACAACTTTGTGTACTTTTTTTTTTTACTTTTTGTACAGATCTCTTTCTTCCTCATTTCATGTAAGTTAAAGGGTGTGTACAGTTCTGGTCGAGGTGAAGATTTAGCATTGAACATTTTGTGAGATGTTCAGAAACCACTCTATGAGATGGCAAAGAGCATCAGAGATGCCAAGTTCAAAAAACTTTTATGAGTGAGATTTTCATGACTCGGCATCTCGGCGCTTGCGCGCATGCGCGCCCTAACGAGGGGGGTGTCCATCGTAGGGAGCTTTTTTAAATCATTAGCTCTTAATGATGCGATCTGGTGCATACTTAAGTGACTATTTTTTACTAATTTTGAAAGACAAAGGAGAAATATACCTTCAATTGCAACTATCACTTTAATCCTTTGAGCTATTATGCTCCTTATTTTTGGCCCAAATTGCAGACTTCACCCGATGCGTGAGAAAAATGGGTGCCATGCATGAGACAGACCCTAAATGCTCGAGTCTCACGCAGAATGCGCGAGACTTGGTAGCTCTGGAGCATGCAATTCTAAGGGGTATCAAAAGTTTATTTGATGAAAATCAGTTATGAAATGGCTGAGATATCCAAAAACAAGGTGAAACAAAGAGATCCTAATAAAAGGCATGGCCTGTCACCTTTAATTATTATCACTTTTTTTTGGGGATATCTCAGCCATTTGAAAACCAATTTTCATAAGATAAACGTTGAATCCTTTTTAAAATTACATGCTCTTTCATATTTCAAAAGAGGTTTCTCATTATCTCACTTAGGAATGTTCAAAACATGAATCCCTACCTCAACCAGTACTGTACAGTCCCTTTAAGAAAGGCATCATTCACAAAGGATAGTTGATCGATCTGTTTACAAAAAGTTGTGATATAAAACTGATTCAAGTTTGTCTATGAATAACGTTGTCACAAATTCATGACAGTGAGAACAAGTTTACAATCATGTCTTTATGAATATGTCAAAAAGAAAAAAAGAGGAAAGAATCAAAATATTCATGTGCAAGGCTTTGACAGAACACGTGTGATGAGTGAATCATATCCTGAACTTGACATTTCAGTATATTGTGATCTAATCAGTGCTGTGCATATGTTCTATCAGAGAGACAAGTGGCATATGAAAAGGACTATCATTTTATTTGTGTGACATGAGCACTCTCTTACCTCAAATATACACACAAACACACCCCCTCTCTTTCCTTTCTCTCTCTCTCTTCCTATTGTTCATGAAGGGCCTGAATTGACATCTTAAAAGAAATTGTGTGGGTGTGTGTATGCACGTGTCCGTGCATGTATGTAAATGACTGTACAGTTCAAGTTTATTTGATGTTGCAATTGAAATATTTTTTTTGGAAAAATAAGCATGATTATGGTACCATTAATCACAGCTATCTTTCTTTTATCATGCTCAACAAGAATCTTCCATACATCAAATTATCGACCTTTGCGTAGCCATTATGCGAGACCATTGCAACCAATCCTGGTATTGTCAAACACATCCTTCTGTTCATCCTTGTATACATCTTGCGTCATAAAAACACCATGCAGGTTGGCAAAAGGGCAATGCCAGTGGCTGCCCACACGTTTTGAGCACAATTTGTGTTACTGTTTGTCTGCTTTTTTACTCGTTTTGTTTCCTTTCTTTCCCAATTCTCCCGACTTCCCACACAAATCTACTTCACAATCACAGACAGAACTCCACACATTTACAGCTGCAATGTTGTTTATGCCACATGCTTGTATCGACCCAAAAGACTTTGAGACAAATTCTCGCTTTCATAATATTCACAAAAATTCCGCGCATGAGCTGTCTGAGCTGAAACTTTATTGAATACACACACACACACATATGCACCATTCATAATATAAACAAAGAAAACAAAGGCTTGTGAGATACAATGATGCAACAATGACAAAAAGCTGGTTTGGTGCTCATAAATAGCTGTACAAAATAACAAAAATATCCACCAGTCTACAACCTGCAAATTCACCCTTCTGTGTATAATTATTTACATGTCCTAAAGAATTCACTAAACATTCTACCTTTGGCATGATTTTTTTTTCTCCTCATTATTCTAAATTTCATGTGTCTTACCTATGCATCTACCTATCATCTTTTTTCATTTTTTTTTCCAATACATGTGAACTTAACATGAAACAAGCCTGTGAATGTGTTGCACAAGAGACTTTCTACACTGAATTGCTATGACTACCATCACCATGGCAACAAGCTGAAGTCCTGAAAGCTGATTGGCCATTACTATGACAACTGACAACATAGACACGCTGAAGGCAAAAGGGTTATTTTTGCATCCAAAAGCTAGTCCCAAAGTCATTTGGTCCCCACGTGACATGCTAGTAGAATCAAAGTTTAAATGAGAAGAACAAAAACCACATTCCTGTCCTGAAAAGTTGCATACGCACTAATGGCTGTCACCACTGAACATGTACATGTAAATTAGCAATTTCTTCCTCATATTACACTCTATGAGCATAAATTCATTTTGCCAACATTTAAATGAAACACCAAGTAATGTCAACAGTACAGTACATCCCCCTTTCTACAAATGTACTTCTACACTACAAATGGCATTATGATAGCATTACAGTGACTATTTTCTCAAAAACAAAAACAAAGAAAAAAGAAAAAAACAACATATACAGAATGAGACACTACACAAAATCAATTGTATGTCATAAACAGTACCAAGGACACAATAATTAGATTCACTGTACATAACATAATGAAGAAAACAAACGATCAAACAAATTGAAAAGTAAAGCATATCGAGTTCAAGAAATTTCCCATCCTGAAATTTTCCCACTTTTCCCCCCTACATCAGGTGAGTTGAGTCTATTTCTGGTTGATTTCAGGAAATTCCTATCTCTGTGTCTATTTCTGGTCAGGATGTGGCTTTTTTTTGGACATGTTTCACAACAGATGTCAAACGTTGATTTCTGCATTCCTTGTCTGAATTTCCTGCAAAACTGACGTTAGTGAGCCAGATCTGGGGCGGTGATTTTTTTGTCTTGCCTGCAGGGGACGAGCGAGTGTGCAATTTTATCCTTTAGTACCAGACCTCAAATTGAAAACAAAAAAACAAAAAACAGAAAACAAAAACAAAAACAAAAACAAAAACAAAAACAAAACAAAACAAAACAGACAGACAGGAAAAAAAGTGCAACCCGGATAGGAATTGCAGTAAACTTCTAAAATTGCAGTAAACTTCTAAAAGGAAGAGCAAAAGTTATCTTTTGTCACAACATGCCTTGACTTGTGTAGTCATGATCACTGTCATGTATTTGTATCATCCATTCATACTCTGTAACAGCAACACAACAACAGTACAAGCTATCGTATTTCCCCTTAATTACCTCATTACGCAGTACAGAGTTTCAGCTTGAAATGACAGAAAGATGAATTTGAACAAAACAAATTTGGTCGATATGTGATGAAACTTCATATAACCATGTTTTAAAAAAAAAAAAAACCTGTAGCATACAAAGCAATATCACCATTAAGAAGTCTCTCTCACTGAGTTGGCGCACACGTGAGCAGGGAAGTTCTTAACAACCATATTCCTTTTGCTTTTGGTTTCATTTTGTCTACCGAGGGACTGAGAATCACAAACCACACATCTCTTCCGAAAATGACATGGAGACAGGTAGAAAGACTACCACTCTGGATTCAATAAAGTCAAATCTTATCTACCTATCAAGGCTTTATCACAGGGAAACACGAAGTGACCACTGTTAAAGGTGGCCACTATGGACAGTGTGGCCTGAGCTTGCAATTTTGTTAACCATTGTACGTAGGTGGCTGCTATTGACAGGTTAGTTGTGACACAGGTTTAACTGCACAACAGGAGAGGTACTCATCTTTCTTTTTATAAAAAGGAGAACCAGGTATCTAATCATGTATCAACATAGATAAAATGCAATATCAACATAAATTCAACAAAGGTTACATAATGGTACAAATCATTCCTATCTAGGAACTGATTTGTATTTTCAGCACAATTCATATTCAGGGCAGTCACACATTTGTACTTCCCATTACATATCATGCATATTTTCTGAGTGGAATGTTCAATACTTCTGAGCATTTTAATCACGTAAATCATAGAAACGTAGTTATCAACATGTAACGAAATTTTCTCGACTCATCACTTCGCGCCACTTTACGCATTGCACTGTGCGACAGTAAATGCGGCAGATTTCATCATTTATTTTGAGATGAATAGTGATTGCATTATCAAGGCTATCGACAACATCTAGACATTGAAAACCACAAAAGGTTCCGTAAGGCAAGCAGGGAGATACTTCTGTTCCACAAGCACCTCAATGGACACAAGCAAATCTCATATCAGTAGAGCTTTTTATATTTTTTCGTCAGGACGTAAAATGATACAAAAGATTTCTGGGAGCCTCTTGGAGAATCTGAGTGAATTGGTAACATAGTGTTTACTCTTCCACTCCCCAGCATTGAATAGTCCCATAAACTTGCGCTGAAGCAACTGACATTCCAGCTTTGAAAGCGCATGACAGGACAATCGAGGCAGGGGTGCTGTTTGAACGTTGCATTTCAGAAGATGGTGCTGAGATCTCTTCCTTGTACACGTGGAATGTCACCTGTCATCAAAGCGCAGGCTGTGCGCCCGTGTCCAGAGTTTGGCTGACAGGGAGAAAAACAAAATGGATGGTGATCTTAGTACTCTTGATAATCATTGTCCAGTTGACAAGATTTAAAATTGTATCCTCAAAGACAAAGAGCATGTCTTGATGCTTTGCACAACATTATGAAGACTTGTACATTTTGCAAGAGGATCTATTGAATGCAATGCCTCTTCCATCCGACTCTTTCCAGGCAGAGAGACTGACCCCAGACGAGAGCCACCATGATGATTAGCGAGGATATCAGCGAGCCGTCCTCACCAGACACTCCATTTGATGACTCTGATCTGCTCAACTCGAGCATGACAGATGACGTCTCAGCACAGTTGGCTGCAGCTGGTAGGTCAACTTGTTCAATCTGAATCATGTTATGACATGCATTGTGCTCTTGTTTTTAATGCCTCCACCACGCAGTGTCACCAGCAGAGGCATAATGTTAAGGGTTGTCCGTCCGTCCTGGCCGTAATCAATTTTATTTGACAGCATAACTTTACAGACATTTTCAGTTATCCAAATAAAACTTAAAAGCTTTGTGTGCATCTGTTATGTGGATATGTCCATAATGTCCTGCCAAAATTTGCGGTGCATACATTATCCAAGAATGCTTTGTCACAGAGTGAGATCTGACTACAATATTTTTATTTTTATCCTATAAAAGGCACAGCATTTGGAGTGAGGTCCACATGTTCATGTACAATATGTTTATTGACAATTCAGTTATGCCCTTATTTTGGTGTGAATGATGTTATCTACTAGTGGATCCTTCTGAATACATTTAATATGTGTAAGGAGGAAAACACTTGCCCTCTCTGATACACCATTTCAAACATGAATCTACCACAGGACGGATGTGTTATTTTTTGTATGATAAATGATCAGGACTGTAGGTGAGTCACATAGCGTTGCATTCGGTGGGCACTTGAAATCACTAGATACACAAACGTGGGGAAATAACTTTATTTTGTGCATATTTAGTTAGTCAGAAGGAGAGGAACATGCTAGCATTGTCAGCATGTGCAAAATATGGTAATGTGTATTAGTCAATAGCACCATCAGGATTACAAATGCTGTTTGATACTGCGCAACTTTGTCCCAAAGTTCTTATGTTGCAAAGTGCAGTATGAATTGACCTTAAAATCATACTTCGCATATCTTCCTGCATTGAATGCGATGTGTATACAATGTAGGTCCAATTGGTGTAGCTGCTGCAGCAGCCATTGCTACAGGGAAGAAACGCAAGCGGCCACACTCGTTTGAAACCAATCCGTCCATTCGCCGCCGTCAGCAAACAAGGTTACTCAGGTGGGTATTGAAACGAGAGGACACTTGTGAAAATGGAGCGAGTGCTTGTATTGGTAGTGTGCTGAATGCATGAATTGCTTTTGCTACAGGGCAATTCATATTTGTGTGAAGAGTGCACTGTTTGTTGTATGAATTGTTTGTCATTGTCTGTATTGATATATGATTAATATCCTACGTGTCTTGTAGATATGTGGTTAAGAGCATTCAAATGCAGTAATGTCTGAAGACTTATCTTTTCCAGCAACTTTGTAAATGATTTGTGACACATTGTGGGAGCCGGGCGCCTTTGAATGTTTCTACGGATAAATAGCGCTATATAAATGTTGTTTCATCATCATCATCATCATCATCATCATAATGTGAAGAATTTTCATTTTCTATGTAAATCCTTGGTTCTGTGTCTGATGCAGGAAATTAAAAGCTACAATTGACGAGTATGCGACACGAGTTGGGCAGCAGGCTGTCGTCGTGACCTGTACCCCTGGCAAACATGATGGCAACTTCAAAGTCTTTGGAGCTGCGCCCCTTGAAAACATTGTAAGTTTAGTCTTGTGTGTTTTCAGAAAAGCCCATTGGGCTTTCCTGTTGTCGCACGAATTTTCAACTGACATGCCTTGTGAAATTGAAGAAGTATTGAGGTGGCACATTCTGCATCAAAAATAATTTGTGGACAAACACCCTGGTATTTGTATGGTAACAAAAGTATCTGAGATTTTGTAACAGTGCAAGTCCCTTTCATTAAAGCCACTATTTAATGTTTGGAGCAGTGATGAAAAGTTTTTTTAAATTAACACATTTGATGCATTTGTAGAGTTCAGTTGTATCACAACACACCTTACTGAACAAAAATTTTGCAATAAAGGCACAAGTATCAGGAGGCAACTCTAATCTCACTAAACCTATAACTGTAGACGGTTTATTCTAGAAATTTTTTATTTTTTTAAAAAACTATAATTCACATTTTGTATATCTAACAGTAGTTATCCTGATTAATATTTATATGTTCTTATCCCAAAACTCACATTTTAGAACATTTTTGAATCACTAAGGCTGGGTTTTGTTTTATTTTGCTTTTTTCATCTGCAAATGTTAGCATGGGTCTTTAAGATTCAATTCCACATAAAGCAGATTGTTTCCTGCAGAATTATCCCCTGTTAGTTGTGTAACATCTTTCCCACAAGTTTGCATGCTTCTGCCACGACACATCTGCCAGTGTTTCTTCATTTCTGGAGTACTGTTCCCTTTCAGAGATATATTACTTCATTTGTGACACTTTTCGACAGATGAGAAACATGAAGACCCTGATTCTTCAAGACCTAGACAGTGCCTTAGCCCAGAGGGCACCCCAGCAGACCATCGATAACTCTGACCTGTATGAACTCCCACCGCTTGTGATAGACGGCATCCCGACACCGGTCAACAAAATGACCCAGGCCCAGCTGCGGGCCTTCATCCCACTGATGCTGAAGTACTCAACGGGCAGGGGGAAGCCAGGGTGGGGTAAGGAGAGCTGTAGGCCAGTCTGGTGGCCGTCAGACCTGCCTTGGGCCAACGTCAGGAGTGATGTCCGCACAGAGGATGAGAAGAGAAAAGTGAGTTACTTACTGTACGAGCTGTATCAACATGCTATCATCAGTACTGATGAAGTGAAGGAGGGATTTTTCATTTTAAACCATGCCGTCATTTCCTTATTTTCCTTTTCTGCATACAATTGATGGAGACATGTGTGGTTAAATGTTAATTTACTAACCTTCTCAGTGACCATTCCTGAGGTGATATACAAATGTAGATTCTCTTCTCTTTTTTTTTTTTTTTTTTTTAAAATACATCTCCCCCACACAAAGAAGTTCATAAAGTCCATTGAATTCAAAGAAGTCTATCTCTTGTTGTGTTCTGAGTGTAACCTGTGCAGGTTACCACAAGCTGGCACTGTGGCTGGTACGAGAGCTTAGCATTAGTAGTGCCTGTGGTATGATTGACAATCTGGTGTAAATGATGTTAACACAACTAGTGGATCCTTCTGAACTCATTTCATGAGGAGAACACTTGCCCTCTCTGATGCACCAGATTATCAACATAGCTGCAGTTAGCAAAGATTTTGCTTATTTTCTGCATGGTTGAGCCCGATTGACTGTGCAGTAGGTTTTACTTTTGACGAGTCCAGCTAGCCAGAATTTTGTATGTCAGTTCAATATAAGGATCTGCTTCCCTTCAGAAGAAGGGAAAAAGCAAATCTACCAGTCGACATACAACGTAGCCTACAGGTTTACCTGCTGGCCAAAACTAGCCAGTGTCACTCCAAGGAACACTTACTGTCTATTAAGCACTTCTTGCTGCAGGTTTTGTTCCTTTTTTTCTGCTTCTTCTTGTGGTCAAAAAACAATACATTTCAAAAAGAAGACTACAGATGTGAAAAATTAGGCAACAACAAAAAAGACCACAACGGCAATGCTGTAGGTGCATGCAGGAACCATTGTGCTAAACTAGGGAATAATGCTGCAACCTTTGTGAGAGAGATCACAAAAGGGATTGTGTTTCCTTATATTCATTAAAATGCAAGTTTTTACTGTGACTTTAGTTCTGTACCAACTGTGACTCTTTTGAACCCATTTTTGGAGCTGTAGTGACCTGTAAATGTGCTCAGATTGTCCATGGGCTGTTCATTGCATCCTTGGTTGATATTCAGCAAAACAAAAATTGATATTCAATGTCAGTTTGAATTATTTCTATCAAATTTGATTGAATAGTTTACACACTAACTGGCTAGAGTGTTTGCTAGCTTCTGTATTTATTAGCCACTAACTTAGAAGGCTAGCATTGATTTGAACCTGCTGAAAATGAGCACTAGTTTTATGAAGAATATGACCATATGTGAGTCTTATAGTAGACTACTCTGTTTGCCTTCCTTTGTACTTTGAATTGGTTGGTTCGCGGTGTGGCCAATCGGTAATCCTGGGAGACTTGAGAGTAATGTGCCCACTTGACCATTGTCTGTATTTACTGCTGACTGCAGGTATCATGGACCCATGCACTGCGTACCATCGTTATCAACTGCTACAAGCATCACGGGCGTGATGACCTCTTACCAGAGTTCCTGGAGGACAAGAACAAGGAGATGGAGTCGACCCCCAACCACCAGACTCAGTTGCCCACAGCCACTCTCCTCCCATCGCATGCTGTAGTCCACACGATCAACAACCCCGACGGAACTGTCTCACTCATCCAAGTCGATACGGGGGCCACAGTCGCAACACTCGCAGATGTCACGGTATGTTGATACATGGCAGTGATCATACGGGCATTCTGTCTGGTCGATGATTTTAGAGTTGCCATGCATTCACTTGGTTGTTTACATTTATACTTTCATTGTCTTTGGAAAGCATTCTATGATTTTCTCCAGGAAAATTGGCTTATTTTTTTGTGTAATCTTTTTAAATGTAATTTTCGTTTATTCTCTTGTTGTTCTCTATGTTGCTTTGAATAAGAGTGAAGTGCCTCACCAACAGAGAAAAAAAGAAAGGTCATTTGTACCAACATGCAATTGAGCTAATTACGAACTGGCTCATTGGGTTGTCCGTCCGTCCTGGCCGCAATCAATTTTATTCGACAGCATTACTTACAAATATTTTGAGTTATCCTAATTAAACTTAAAAGTTTTTTGTGCATCTGCTGTGTGGATGTCCATAATGTCCTGTCAAAATTTGCAGTACATACATTATCCAAGAATGCTTTGTCACAGAGTGAGATCTATCTACAATATTTATATTTTCATCCTATAAAAGCACAGCCATTTGAGTGAGGTCCACATTTTCATGTACAGTGTGTGTATTGACAAGGCAGATATGCCCCGGCTCACATATTACTCTTCGTGGTGAGGGATACAGACAAAGCTTATTTTGGTGTGAATGATGTTATCTACTAGTGGATCCTTCTGAATACATTTAATATGTGTAAGGAGGAAAACACTTGCCCTCTCTGATACACCATTTCAAACATGAATCTATCACAGGACGGATTTGTTATTTTTTGTTTGATAAATGATCAGGACTGTAGGTGAGTCACATAGCGTTGCATTCTGTGAACAGTTGAAATCACTAGATATACAAAAGTGGGGAAATAACTTTGTTGTGTGCATATTACTTGATAGTCAGTAGGGGAGGAACATGCCAGCATTGAGGCCAGTTTTTTATTGTGAGCATGTGCAAAATAAGTAATGCTTATAAATAAGCGTTAATTATGTGTGTTATGATAGCAAAAGCCGCACTGGATGGATTTCCATTCATTTTCATGTCTAAAAGTGTTGTTGAGCAGCACCATTGATACAGCTCAATGTAGACAAAGGACCACTTTCAACCAGAATTAAACAAGAAATAACAGATATAGGGTTGATGAATTTTTCTTGCTAATGTGTAGTCACGTCAAAGAATACTTTTGTAAGACAAAAGTATATTTGCTCAGTGAATGGAGTCTTTTAATGTGACATTGATAATGGTGGGGTCATGCATGTGGTATATACATTCAAATTTTGAGTCCTATCTCTTTCTGTCTTTGTGATGGACCACAGCAAGTCCAGCAGCTGACCAACCTGCAGGCCATCCAGCAGGTCCGGCTACAGCCACTGCAAATCCAGCAGCCCCTGGGCAACCAGCAGGCAGAGGCCACGCAGGCGGTGCAGACACTGGCTGAGGTGGCTGCTGCTGCTCAGGGCACGGAGGTATGTACCTCCTTTGCTACCAGTGTGGATGTGTACAAGATATGATCTACATGGATTAAGCTACGTGTACAAGAGGATCTGAAGAATTTTTTTTTTTTTTTGGGGGGGGGGGGTGGAAGAGGGTGTGTTGCATAGTACCTGCAGTTGCATGACCAGTTGAAGACATGCCATTCTGCAAGCAATAACATTCCATTCAATCTATGAAGTGGATGGACTGGATGATAAAGGAGGATAGATACTGCAGGAATGGCTTACACTCGGTTGTTGTTAATCTTATCACTCATCCCAAAAGTTGCAGCAATCAAAGGGGATATCTGTGACATTGCCGAGTAATTTCTGTTGATATTTAATCCCCTTGTCTCAATGTATATTGTTCCCAACAACATTAGGGCGAGCTGACCACAGAAGGAACCCACACTGTGACAGCGCTGGCTGAGGGCACGCAGTTCGTACTCTCAAGTGATGGCTCACTGCAAGCAGTCCAAGATGGTACAGCTCAGGGTAAAGATGCCACGTTCTTATTATATGGCCACTGGAATTTTAGCACATGTCATGTCGCTATATTAAAAAAAAATAAGGTCATGTCAGTAATGATAGTGAATTACACTCACTCAACTGGGATTATAGGGCTGCCAAGTGTATGTTTCTGTAATACATAGTATACTTTTCTTCATACAAATGAATTCTGTTTGTACAGGATAGCTATGTGTCATATGAAACTTCTGGATTTCACGTGCTTAGTATGTTGAAATCCCATTTTCAAACCAAACTGAGGTTTGTTGTCAAAAATACATTTTAAACTCTGCAGAGGATAGCAGCAATGGGGTTCAGGGTACTTAGTATTTATATTGTTACAAACACTTCCTTGCTCAATGACCATGTATGTGATGAGAATTCAACTAGTGGATCCTTCTGAGTTTCACTCTGTGAAGAGAACTCTTGCCCTCTCTGATACAATGGTACAATGAACAAGCCGCTTGATCATGTATCCCATATGCCAGCTGTTCAGATAGTGACAAGACTGCAGTTTGACTTGGTGTGAAGTGATCCCTAGACAAGTGATATCCAGACAAACAGGAGACATGCTGTGTATATTTTTTGTGTGAAATGTTAAGGCGAGACTACCTTCAAGTTCAAGTGACAAATGATAGCCCACTTAAATTGCGCTCTGTGCAGAGGCATTGCATGTCTAGCTGACGGATTGTGAAAGCAAACTGAAGATTTGATGAAATGAAATTAATGAATTTTGCAAAATGTTTCAAACGTTGCCAAAGTTTCGCTTTTTTTAAATTCCACCCTCTTCCACTTCTGCCATCACATTCCAGGAATCGTCATTCCAGCATCGGTTTACCAGACGGTTGTGACAGGGGACGGACAGCCCATCCAGATTGCCAACGTCAATGTGGCCCACGCTGCGCAGCAGGGTACCCCCATTGCCATGACAGCCATCAAAAACGCCTCTGCCATCCAAGCAGGGCAGCCAATCGCCACACAGGCGCAACCCATCACGTCTCAGGTGGCCACTGTGGTGGTCAACACTGTCCCTCAAGACCAGCAAACATAGCAGGGCATGTATAGGCAGTGTACATGAGCTGGTTTTATCTGTCGCAGGATCTAAGTACAAGAGGAAAGGGGGTGGTTACGGTGGTTATGATTTAACTAAAGCACTCACTCTTCTATCTCTGTGACTGCTTCATGCAAGATCAGGAATTAATTGCTCTGTATTGTATTCTGATGCTTAAGATTGCTGCTAAACACATTCATATAATGTGTTCAGCCTTTATCATTTTTGTGTCATTTAAGTTCGATGAACGAAGGCCTTGTCATGGCTTTTAAAATGCATCAGGAGTAAGCATTACCTTGTGTCAAACTCATTGCAAGGTTGCAGAAGACTGAGAGCATTATCCTCAAATTTTTAACTTTCTTAACTATTCTGTATTCCAACTGGTACCAGGTTGACAGTGCCCGTGTGTATGAGTGCATACAAGGAAAGAATGAGAGAGCATGCGTTGTGTTTGTGGGAGATATAAAAAAAAAATATTGGAAGACATATGTGCTTGAGCTCTCAATTGTACATTACAATACATTATATGATTTTACAGTTACAGGTGCCAGATATTAGTTAAAGTTTTAATCAATTCAACCATTTGGGAGATACCTCACCCCCCCCCCCCCCCCCCCCCCCAATGTACAGCAGTTGGGATAGCACATGTTAAGACGGTTATTATTTGCACTTTAGGAATTTGTCAGAAAATCTTGCATAGCTCATGATTGTTGTCAATCATAGTGTGAATTGATTGATTGATTTTTTAAGGGTTATTGGTGTTTTAACGAAGCAGAAAAGAGAGTAACTTTAATAAGATTGTATGTGGTTCTTGCCATTTGGGTTGGATACTCATCCTATTCACCTTGTCCCACCCTCCCTTTCTATTCTTGATTTTACATCAGTCCTAATATCTGTGGATGTTCGTATGTCGCACCAATGTTATAGTCCAATCAACTCTGCGAAAGTCGACGCCGTGTATGTCGAGTAATCGGCTTAATTGATGAAAATGAAAAGTCCCAAATTATATGCAGAGCCTCTCATCTGCATACGTGAGTCAAATATTGCCAAAGTGAATGCATTTTCTGCAGTCCTGTAGAGATTGACTTGCTTGGAGTTGACTGTGGTTAATATCACTGAAGCCTTTCTGCTTTTGTTTTGTTTGTTTTTTAAATTCATATCCAAGTGTAAAACATTTTATCTCGGGGCCCCTCTTATTGTGAAAAGAGTGTTGTAGTTAGGCAGAAATTTGTTCACACTTGCTCATGTATAAACACTTGTACTTCAATTTTTACTCTAAAAGCTGACAAATTTTGAAATGAACTTGTAACTCCCACATCCCTCTGACATATGGAATTTCTACGAGTCGTGATTGTAGCATTCTTACAGGTCCTTAATAATGTGTGAAGAGATTGTTTTGTTTTCCAACTCAGGTCTGCAGGCCAGATGATGGTAGAGTTAATTTAAAATTGTATTTTATGTACAGGTTGCATCCAGAAATGATGATCAAAGTTGTAATCTAAGAGTCAAATCATCTTTCATTGTTGCTCTAGCACCATGTTCTAGGTAAAGATAACTGCTTTCCCCCTCTTCCGGAAGATCGCCATGCATATAAGGGAGTACGTACATGTAGGTACATGTCTTTAATTGTTGTTGGTTCTATTCAGGGATTTATGTCATGTTTTTAGTTGTTCCTCTTCGGCTTGATATCCTTTTTTTGACAATTTACTTGTCTCTTTTAAGATCAATCGTGTCAGGGACTGTATGAAGATGCACGTAGGGTGTTGAAAAAACAAAACAAAACAAAACAGTGATTTTGCACATTTATGAAATCGTCTTGGGTGTTGACGAGTTCTTTAAACTCTGCGGCCTAGATAAATTGTGTCGAGTGATCTGTAAATGTTGTACAGAAAAGTGTTATCTAGAATATTCTATAAGAGAATTATGTAATACTTCGAAGGTTGGAGTGCACTTGTTGACTTATGCAAATGAATGAATTTTGTATTGTGATCACAGGTTGTTCTTTTTTTTTTGTACTGGTAATATATTATGCACAATAAAAGCTCGCCATAAAACCATGCAAAAGGAACCAATGCAATGTGTTGTTTATCATTACAATTACATGTATTATGATTTTTTTTTGTGTGTGTGTGTGTTTGATGTTGGTCAATTGCTTTAGAATTCAGTTAAAATGCATGGCTTGAAGTAATTTTTTCATTATCACTATTTATTTGAAAACATTTTGACAGAACAGAAAGAGTGATTTATCAAAATTCATCTGATCTTGTAACACATCTTGAATACTAAAATCCACCAAAAAAAAAGAAAGAAGAGAGATACATGTAAACGCATTGCTCTTTATCCTACGAGTTGAGATGTCTACATGTACTTCCCCTACTTTCTTGCAGTACCGTCTCTGTTACATCATGTAAGTTGTTATCAGCGGTTTGAGACATAATCTTGTGGTTGAGACTTCTCTTGGTGAAGGGCTGCTCCAAGCAGGAAATAATTCAGTGAAGCCAGATTTGCAAAACACAGAATGAGCTTCAGTGTTCACTGAAGGTAGTACAGTACTCTCCGCATAATCGGGTATCGCTTAAACGGGTACTCTGTTTAATTTGGTAGTAATGTCAAAATCAGTTCTATCGCACATTAAAATTACCTGGTAATCGGGTTGCCTCTCCGCATACAAAATTGTAAATGGGTAAATAATTTTCCTCTAATCTAATTTCTACCTATATTTTATCGCAGATACTGTGTATGACACTTTATTTCCACGGCTAATCGCATTCTCTGCTTAATTTGCAAAGAAGACCGATCATTTGGGGAGTGATTAAACATGGAAACACATGTACCAGTACCGACTTGCCACACTTAAACGAACATTACACATGTTGCTGGCACTCGCAATAGCATAGACAGACAGGAGTTGAACACACTTGCGCTCCTCCCTTGCTCCGGAACAACATTCACAATACGAGAAGTTTGCAACAAAAATCAGGCCATGCACCAGCTCCATAATTTTGCTTTTCCCCAGTCACTTCTCGAAAAGTAACCCGACGTTCTACGTGACTATTGCACGCAAAGAGACATATTCATTTCGGAAAATGCCTGTGTGTTAGCGAGGAGTCTATAGTCAAATGACAAAGTTTTCTGAAGACATATTTGTCCATAAAAAGAGTGTATATTATTGCTTGTGACTGAGCAAGTGTAAGGTATGTAAAATGTGCCATGCAAGCACGCGTGTTAAGCATACAGTGTAGGTGTTTGGTACAGTGAACAATGAATGTACATACACGTTGTGTGTGTCAATTGTGAATGAGACGTGTTCTTCTGTTAATCGGGTACTCCGCTTAATTGGGTAAAAAAGTTCTGCTCGAGCCTACCCGATTATGCGGAGAATACTGTAATTTCCTTCCCTTGTGCTCACATGCTTTCTCTCACAATACACACACACCACAGACAAGAGCGCACGCACACAGACGCGCATTGATGTACACTGTTGACCCCCAAGTAAGGATTCAGTGTTGATTGAAAGACGTGCTCACGCTGAACTGGTTCACTCCATGAAAGCAAAGAATTCACACAAGGACTGTTCCATACCTTGTACATTTGCGCTGATTCTCCAGCAGAATGTATTTCTTTTTAAGCAGTTACGACATACATGTATTTCATAACACATTCAACAGATGTTAAAGCAGGCTTTACATGCAATCTGGCAAAAACTGCATTTACAAACTAGGCTTACCTTACAAACATTGTAACATAGCCATCATCCTTTTTTCTTTCTTTAGTTTTTTTTCTTACACCTCAATTCTGAAAAGCAGGTAGGCAATGTGGCGCTTTCACAACATAGATCAATACTAGGTAACATACATGCCAAAAAGGGCCCAGGATCATAAGCATACTCATATTTGAATGAGCAATATTATCTTCAGAGAATTATATGTGGCACAGGTGAAAAGCTCACTGGAACACACATGGGATTTGCACATTAGTGTATATACACTTTATCTGAACTTTCAGTACACTTTTTCTTAAAGAAATTATTCAACAACAAAAAAAGAATCTTTGCTCAAAGTACATGTACTACAGTATCAAGAAATTCTTAATGTTGCTATTTTCCTTTACTTGATGGGAATGGAAGTTTGCAGGTACATGTATTTTCACACTTAGCAGTCTGCAAAAATGAATTATGTTCCTGCTGAACATGTGGAACAGTTCTTCCCAAAATATCTCTTGCCTCCACTACAATACAACTGTACATTGTAGTCATCATCCCTGCACAATTTGTAAACCTACCTGTAAGTCAGCATACTCCAATGAAGACCCTGAAAAAAAAAAAAAACTTCCATAATACATGTACAGTCAACTTTACTTTAGTCGAGGAAGATAAGACGAATAATCGCCAAAGTTACAAGGTTTTTTTTTTTCAAGTCCTCTTTACATTCTATTGATTTTAATCCCTCATAAGTCGAATTTTCTCAAAGTCAAAGCTATATCATCAGTCCAAATAGATTTGTCTTTGTTTTGTTTTTTTGGAGGCAAGGTGTACTGTATGTTTACATTCGAGATGTAAAATTTGTTCAGGACAAAATACATTGTAATTTCCAGGGGCGTAACTGCTATTTCATAATGCTATAATAGTCCAAAAAGTGTTCATGGCCAAAAGAGGTACAGCTGAGGCAACATGTGATTTGAATACAGACCTATTTGTGCGATAGTGTTGGAAGAGAAACATTTTTTTTTTTTACAATGAAGTACAAATCGTCGCTGGGGCGACAAGACCTCGTATCTACAAAATGTCAAATGTTCAGGACAGCCAAAAAACATGGCAGTCAAAGCACTATATCAAATGGGAGAGCCCTATCTTTGGCATGCCATGGTGGCTTCATTTTTGGTGTAAGACAGCTAGGATTTGGACAGGACATCACTTAACTGCTTATCTGACCATTAATGCAAAAAAGTCATTTTCACCAAAATTTGAGATACAAGGTCTTGTCACCCCAGCGACGAAATATGTTCACCATAAGGTCTACTCCAAAGGTAATCACAGAAAAGAGCACCTTCTTATGCTGATGCTAGTTATACCTTCAGCACACTCCTGTTTGGACAGATAGCACAAACATGTACAAATATAGGTAGCAAACAGACATAAACAGAGCATTACTGCTCCATAAAGTGACACTTATTTCATCTATAACTTTTAGTTTTCTTTGTTGTGAGATTCTATAATAGTGTTGTTCTTAATTCTAAGATTCTACAATAGCATTCCAAGAAGAAGTGTGCATGTAATGATTACTCTTGCAAAAAAAAAATGAACAAGATGAGCCATTTCTTCCTTTCTTAACTTTCACCACTTGGGAGGAAAAAAGAAGGAATTTTAATCAAACTTTGCACACCAGAAAGAGCATGGAATTGAGGAAGATAATTTCTAGACTATAAACATGACTTTCAAGGTCCTCCAGAGAAATCAGCCATCTCTACTGAGATTAACAAACATCGGTAGCTAAGCAGGTGAGAGGATGGGAATATGATGGAAATTTCAGACCCCCTGTAACTATCAAGTTTTGAGTTTATAAATGCTGCACAAATTACACAACAGAAAAATTCCAGTTTGCAAAATACAATCACCAATGACATCGATAAACTGTACTGCCAGACTTGGAAATTATAAGTATGAGTGTCCCGTGGCACTCGTATACAGTGCACTCTTGTTATAATGAACACGGTTACAACGAAATAATGTTTACAACGAAATAAAAATCTGGGTCGCAAAATTATCGGTTCTACGTTCTTTTATTACCTCCGCCAAGGGAGGAGGTTATGTTTTCATTACCGTTGGTTTGTTTGTTTGTTTGTTAGTTTGTTTGTCCTTGTGCAAAATAACTCAAAAAGTAGTCAACATATTTGGATGAAACTTGCATGAATGGTTTAGAATGATACAAGTAACATATGATTACATTTTGGTAGTGATCTGAGAATTTTTTGGGAATTTATGGAGGATTTCTGATATTGTGGCAGGTAGGGTCATTGAACTTGGCAGTTCAGGCTGCGCGAATTTGAGGTTTGCATGCGCGCACTAAAGTGCATGCTCTAGTTTCTGCCAAGGTGAGGCGCGCCACGCAGCTGGAAGTTTACGACGTAACAAAAGGTTTCTATATTGGGAAATCAGGCTACTTTCAGCACACAATGCTATAAGTACGTATGGGTGCAAATCACTGATCTCTCTATGGAAGAACAAGATCAGCGGTGGAAATGAGCTGCATGCTTGGCAGGGTGTGCGCTCTCAGAGTGCTTCTCTAGTTGTTTATTTGTTGGGTTACAACGAAATTTTGATACACGTATAACGAAAGAAATTTGCTGGTCCCCAGGATTTCATTATAACGGAAGTCCACTGTACTACGAAAAAGCATAGATTTCCTCTTAATATACAACGAACAGACGAAAAATTTGATGACAAACATCAAAAAAACTGCTCACTGTGAAAAAATTTACCTGCTTTATACAACATTGGACTTACTATACTTATGGACTATGAACAGAGGTCTTCCTTTGATCCATTATCATTGCCGCCTCCTGATCATATGTATCTTGATGAGTACATTCAGATGTTTGGACAATAATGATTGCAATTTCCGTCTTATATGCCGGAGGTGCCTTTTCAGATTTAACTCCCTTTGAATAAACAAGGGTGATGGGGAGCAGCAAACCTCAAAACGTGCAAAAAATTTTTGTCACAAAATCGGTAATTACTGAAGTGAATTCTTGTGGACATGCATGTAATGCTGCATGATGGTAAGACATACATGCCATCTACTACCACTACCCATGTTTACTCTGAAACAATGTGAGAAAAACTTTATTCCTCAAAGCACTGTGTTGTCTTTATCCAGGCTGGATGTCAGCAGTTCTGATGAGATCAAAGCAGGAAAGCATGTTTATAACATCACTGTCACGCTTTTGAACAGAAAACGGGTGCGTGAAATAATGAGCAATGAGCGTCCATGTGTAGTAGGTCCATTATACATTTGCACAACTTTATGTGTAACCACATGTCCTTGGATTCACAACAAAGAAGAAGCCAACACCTGCTAAATCTTGCAGTGCATTGTGGAATGACTTCAGCCCAGCAAACCCTGTTTCTTGACTAGAAACACAAAACTATCATATCATATACCCTATTGCATTATTACAGGGAAGCAAACACACTTCATTAACAGTATCTCTCCTCGACAAACAAAATAATTTCTGTCTCCTGCCTTCAACATCAATTTCAAAATATAGAAACAAAAATCACTTCATATTACACTATGATATTTAATACTGGAGACTGCAGATTTCATTACTAAATGGCCTACATACGTTCAATTTGTGCCAAAAAGTTCACTAAATGCAGAAGTTTCTGTTTCCCAGCTAAGTGTGTATGGGCACACAGATGGATGATTCTTGAACAATGGGAAGCTGATTTCATCAGGATAATTGTCCAGCAAAGGAAACAACATAATCATATTCATTAGCATAACCGACACAAAGATGGCAAGAAATAAAGAAAAGTCAGTGGTATATATGAACTCACAAAGAAACATCAATATATGTCAATCAATACACAAGCAGCAGCTTTGCTAATACTGAAATGAAATGAAAAAGTTGCCATATCATAGGGTGCTTTATCTTCTCTTACATGAAACACAGATTCTAATGGAATTTCAGTGGTAATGTTTTCAACATTAAGTAGAATGCACTAGGGGTTGTGTAGCAGCTGCACCAAGTTGGTGACAGATCTTCGATGGACTGCATAAGGCTGCTTGAATTACACAGCATATCACAGAAACAACATGGCAGGAAAACCCAATATTGTTTGATTTTCCTTGCATAAATCAGCGCATGAACATATATGTTTTCACCCAAATTCAGTGGCCTTCCTACCTGAAAATGACAGGAAAGTGAATCAGGATAACAAAAATCCTTCAAAAACCTTAAAAGACAGACATTTTTTATTGTCATAGTCATCTATGATCTTCTTTTTTTTTAAACCTATTAATATGTTAGGCAAAATTCATGCTCTATAATATGCACCTACAGTCTGTAACACTGGCTAGAGTTACCACATATTCTTGTGCTCATAAGTCAGTGTTCAAAGCATCAGTTCACAAGGTGACTTATTAAAGCATACAGCCTGTCTTAGCCAAATCAGAATGATGGAAACCTACAGAAGGGGAAACACCTACAAATAGGAACTCACGCCATGTGCAAGCAGAACTTTGAGCTATAGATGCACGCTCCTTGTGCTTAAACAAACAATATGAATATTCTGCACGCAAATAGCACACACACATACACACAGATTAATTTATCAAAACTTGGAATATATACCTACTACATTTCCAAGGGATGTATTCTATACTCTGCATCGACATAACTCATATTTTTACGGTCTTTCCACATCAGACTTGACAGAGCACTTCCCTACGTAGCATGGTAAACATTTTGACAAAATGCAGCTATTCATTCCACCCATTATACAGTGTAAACATCAATGAAGACATTGCAAAGGAGAAAATACACCTGTATTGAAAACATCGCCAACCAGCAAGAACAGTCCTCTATACAATAAGAATTATTGAGAGTCATACATGATCAAAAAGGGTCTCGATTATACATCTAGGTATCATTGGATCACATTTGCAAGGACAGATATAGAGAGGGAAAGAGTTTCCCTAAATGTGATTATATGATTGTAAACCCCTAAATGTATGGCCTAGCAGACTGTTTGTATGTTTGTTTGTTTTTTCAGTCAAATACCATCTGCAATCAATTTAATGAAAAACACTTCAAATCAACGGAATGCTTGAGAATATTGTTTACAAATTCATTGCCAAAAATATTTAGGAAGAATCTACTACAGGCGAAGGGTTGACATTTATATGAATATATCACCATATCACTTTTAATATCTTTTATATTTGTGATTATTCATATTTGTATGTGAACTTCAATGACAAAAGTTACTTAATCTACCATAGAATTTAAATCTTGACTGATACATGAACATGCTAGAACAACACAACCTATGCTGACATAATACATTCATTTCAATATTCTCATGAACACAAACTGTCAGATACACAAGGTTGATATCAGATACTTCCACTAAGTTTAAAGAGAAAAAGAATGCATTTCCTTGGGAACTTGTTTTTAGCGTATGTTGTGCCATATACATACATGTTCACATAAATCTACATAATCCATATTAGGGAAAATAATACCTCAGTCACATATTTCTCACATATTTGACTACGGCATCAGTGCAAGGTGAAGGCCTACCACACTTAATAACAAGATCAAGTTGTGTTTGCAACAAGATATCAGAAGTCAATATTTTCTTAATTGTTCTCTTGACATGTTATGTCAACCCAAACTACTTGCACAACATCAAAAAACCACAATGAAGAATAAGCTTCTCGGAGCTATGTACAGGCATACAAAACTACCCTTCTATACTCTGTTTTCTCCTTTTTTTCACAATATATGATCTACTTTTCTAATCATCAATTCTCACATGTACATGTACAACAAAGTATATTTTAGTATTGCTATGAAGTTTCTTTCACATTTCTCACTGAGGCAGACACAATGAATAATTGCATCCACTCTTATTTCCGTGGATCAATTCACACACATTTTATTTTATCTGATTTTTCTTCTTACCGAAATACAATGATTATAGATATATATATATCATCCTTCGTCCACATACATACAGCCACTTTCAGTCATATGGTGTATCACATGATAATACTGGGTTCTCTACTCAAAGACTTTACATCATTCAAACCAGACTATATTCAATGTGGGTATATTTCTATGGTTACTGGGGAATACCCTCCTCCCAACTTGCCTGTACCTCTCCACTGCTTCCCCATGAAGCTGCGGACAGTGGCCATGCATGTTGTGATGCCCTACTGACCAGCACCTGGTAGGACCAGACTTTTGCCAAGATGATGCCTCAGTATCTGTATTGGTACAAAACAAAACAAAACAAAACAAAGCAAAAACAAAGACAATATCACAATCAAATACCATAAATGGGGGAAAAAAAGAGGAACATATTGAACTAAAATGCAACATTTAACATTAAACTCTCGTACTCTAAAATTACCAAATTGTGAGTGCCTAGGTACAGACAGCAAAATATACTGACCATTTTCAGTATGTGAGCTGTTTAATTTTCCATTTTGACTGTATAGTTAGTAATTTAACTGTCCGTGCCTGACAACCTTCCAACTGCTCATCTTAGACTATAAATACTCAAATATTTCACATCTAATTTCCAGAGGAGTAAGTACTATTCAGAGGGAGTTAGCAATGATATTTTTGTATTAGAGAAACTTTCTGACTGTCTTAAAAATTTCAATTTGGTGATATTTAATGAGAAATAACGTTGATCCTTTAAAAAGTACAACTGTATAAAATCGACATATTTATCATTCTATCCATCTATCTATCTGTAGCTATCTTCACCTATCTATCTCTATCTATCATCTATCTATCTATCTATCTATCCATTTATCTTTATTCTACTCTACACAACATTCTGTTTTGAGGCACGTTATCATTGTGGTTTCCATCAACAACTCATGATTTGGGGATACCTGTAGTAGTTGGGCTTAAAGGGTCCACTCTTGTTGAGTCCGAGGTAGGAGGCCTGCTCATCCGTGAGCTCGGTGAGATGGGCGTCAAATGATGGAAGGTGTAGAGTGGCCACATACTCATCTGGGAAAATACAAAGAGTCAAACAGGTGGAACATGTCACATGAAATGGGGGTTATTTGACCCCTTCCGAATCACCATCTCAAGATGCCACTAAAATGGCATGAACAGAGAGGTGCTACAGGTTACGACAGAGTTAATCTGAGTCTCGAGCACTGCTAACTTTGCCTGGACAGGCGTGACTGATTATACAGCAAGAACATTTTCAATGTATACATCACTTATCTTATCAGTGATAAATTCCTTGACGTTATTACCACGCTTTTTTAAGTTCAAGGATACCTAGTCTTTTGAGCAGTATGATGAATTAATCATCAAAGTGCAGGCATTAAAAAGCTACATGAGACATTATGATGCCAACTACACTGTAGTTGCATTAATTGAAAAAAAAATTGTTGAGAGTGATGTTACTTGTCTTATTATGAGAAAGGATTGCTCGGATGTTTTCTAAGCATTCATTTTAGTGGTCCGTTCTCTCACTTAAAAGAGATCATGTCAGCTTATGCCACAGAATTGTTCACATATGATTCTCATGTATCCCAATCAAAACTCACAATTTTATGGACTGAAAACATAAGTCTGTTCTGTGTACATTTGTACCTTTCAGCATTGAGTGAATACAAATATGAGAATATAAGAATATTAGATACACCTTGCCTTGTATGTCTATTTTTACTCACATCTTATATGTCTTATGTTTCACATACTGTAATCATCAGTTTCATAGAAAGCTAACACATTGCCTTCAAGATATCTTACTCTCCCATGCAGTCACCACATGGCAAACATCATTATTGTATGCAACGGGTTAAACCCATGTAACCTTCATTCATACGTACCAAAGGATGGGCAAGCATGGTACAGTATACGCCAAATATTTTATTTTCGCGAATTTCGCGAGTCAGGTGCTATTCGGAAAATCAAAGACACGCCAAAATAATGACTCTGATCCCAATAGGAATGTGGCGCACACTTATATATATTTCTCCGGTCAGTACAGTACTCCACAATTGCGAATTTAACTACTCGCGAAATCGTCGGGTAGTCCCGATTCGTGAAAATTTAGACTCGCTAAATATATGGCGCATACAGTACAACTTGCCAGACAAGCCATTGCCTTTCAAGGTGCCACCCAACACCACTTCTTTCAAATGGTACCTTAACATTGCTTTCATCTGATGTAATTGTTATTGGAATAGAGCTGAACTGATGTTATTAACACCTACCCAGTTTCTTGGGCAAGAGGTAAACGTCCTGCTTGTAGCGCCCCGGAGGAGCATTGAAGAGTTCGATGAGAGCCAGTGCCTGGGTGCAGGCTGTAATCGACACCACAAACGAGGGAACAGTGGAGCAGCTGAGGTTCACCAAACGCCCCTAACAACGGAAAGATCACACGGAAGGTGCAGATTTAACTCGAACACATTGAAATGTAGAAATAGCGGGAATAAATAGGACTATGGATACAAACAGATACTGTAAAACAATGAATGTTCACGTGCATTTTAATTTCGCGACTTTCGCGAGAGCCAAGATTTGTGAAATTAAAATGCACGCGAAAGTTCTTGTCTACACTATATGCATTGCATGACAGTGGCAGTTCGCGAAAATTTCATGCCGCAAAAAAGGCCGTCGGCTCCAATTCGCGAAAAAATTCATGCTGCGAATATATCATGTTTTACAGTAGCATTGGAGAAAGATGTTAAAATACAATGTCACCTGTGCATAAAAGACCAACCATGGAGGGGTAGAAAAAGTGGTGCTCATGGGCAAGTGGTCTCTACAGACAGGTTAATCAACACGTAACATGCTCTGAAATAAATGTATTGCCTACATGGACTGGCGGTTTTTACAGAAAGTTGGCTGCCAAAGTAAGTTTAAAAGTATGCTTAATACGAAAGCCCTGTAGACTGATACAAACTTCAATTTTATTGTGATTTTGTTTGAGTAATCCGTTTGTCTATCCCTATTCAGTAAAATACAATACTACCCATGACATGAACATTATGATTCACAAATGAGCCATCAATATCCACTGATGAAGACAGGTGTTCTGGTGGGGCCAAAATGCTGTTGAGACTCTCTTTGCCTTCATCATTGAAACAGATCCAACAAATCCAATGCTACATTCAAATGAAGATAGAAAACAGCTTGTTGACTGCATCAAGCAAGCATACGATTGTCTCATCTGCAGTGTTGCATTGAAGCCAAGGCTAAAAGAATGAGGTTGTGTGAGGGGGAGCTTATGGTGTATTCTGAGTGGACAAAAAAAAGAAAGAGACTAGAATCACAACAGGCTTGGATTTAACATGAGGCCACACAAGCTCTGTCACGGGGCACTGATGCTAGTTAAGTCACTTTTTACCAGACTTGTGCATCTTCTAGTGCAAAAGCACTGATATAGTGCATGTACCAAGTACGAGGGACGCAGGAGGGGACTTGCAATGTAGAATGCCGAATGAAAGGTCCCAATGTACAGACACTGTAATAAGATCTTCATATTTAATCTTGATGAGTCAAGAACAAAATATCTCAATAGAATGCAACCTCAGCCAAGACAAAGCCAGGATCAACACATGCTGCCCTAAAGAAATGGTCAGTGCGTATCTTTGTAATAAATCGACCATCTCCCACAGTAACTCATGAACTAATCTTCACCCAGCCCTATGCACGCAGAGACTTTGACTTGACCAACATTAACCCACTGAGGATGAGTCCCAAGTATACTCGGGCAGGTGTCTATAGGAAATGCGTATTGTAACAAAATCAGTCCCTCCTCAACGGGTTAATGCTGGCTGCTAGTCCAAGCTGCTTGCCCAGTAAGAACTGAGTTGACAGACAGTCAGTACAAGTGTGACCATGCATTACAAAACCCAACAAAAAGTCACATGACCTGATTTTACAAAAATACTCAAAATCGGTGAAATGGGTCAACCTAGTCAGTTTTCAGTTTTCTATATCTTCTAAAAGAGAAATTCTTCTTCTTCATAATTCTATAGTTTGGGACTATAAAATGAATGGGAAATTGTCTTTTTCTGTGGTTCTTCAAAAAAATGTTATTTCAGTCTGTGTGATTAAATATGTCTTAACCCTATTAAGCCCAAGCTATTTTGACCCCTCGCAGGCCCAAGGGGGGGCACATTGTGCCCCCCCTATATAACTTTTTTATTATTTGATGTATCATTGTCATATTTGGCACGTGGGTAGAGTAACTCATAATCTACATGACCGTACATTTGAATTTTCACAAGGTCATCCATGGAGGGCGCTATTAACCAAAATATAAAGAAATACATAGGAAATATGCTAAAAGCATGATTTTTCTGTATAATTTCTTTATCCCCATTATATATGTCTTATTATAGACCAATCATTTTCATATTTGCCACAAATGATAAGCAAGTGGACTTTTGTTATTTGTTATGGTTGAAATTTCTCAAGGTCACCACATGGGGGCACTATTCATATCAACATAGTGATACATTATGAGACCTGAGATGAAATGTTTGGGATGGGTACATGTATAGTTTTGACATTTCATATTTGCATAATACTGGAATTTTGAGATTGCAAATTGATAATATGATAAACTAATGATATAAGAGGCATAACTTGGGTGAAGGAATCAAAATCACTCAAAATATAAGGGCAATCTTTAGAAAATATTATATTTTTCAATTATCTCTATTATATCTATTGTTTTATGCCTTTGTCACATAAAAACAAAGGAAATAATAAGAAAAACTTTCCAGGACCATAATTACTTCAAATTTTGCTCCTTCAACAAATTTCAGCCAAGAAACACCCATTTCATACACTGTAATGCTATTAAATGAAATGGGAACAGAAAAAAGATCCAAAATCTGACTGACATGGTTGTCAGTTTATGGTTGCCATGGCAACCAGCAACATCAAATGTAGCTAAATTATATATAAAAATGTTCGCAATAAGATTTTAGGAAAAGTCACCAAATTTGGTTGAAATCGGATTAAGGGCGAAGGAGTGGCAAACGAAAATCTGGTAGGGGGGGCACAATGTGCCCCCCCTTGGGCTTTATAGGGTTAATAATTCCTTTTCGGTTGAAAGTTGGCATTAGTCATGAATAGACTGTTTTTAATGTGTGCAAAATTTCGGCTTAGGTTAATAATCACTTATAAAGGTTAATACAGAGTAAGGTATCCTGTTTATTGCCCCCATTCATTGCACAGAGAACCACCTGGTGAGATTAAATGCTTGAATAAACCCTAGACTTCAAGGCTTCTTTTGTAAGTAGATATACTGTAAAACCAGAAATTTTTGACTGCATGAAACTTTCGCGAATTTCGTGAGGAGCCAAAATTCATGATAGCAAAATGCACACGTGTTTGTCTACACAATGCCTTGAATGCCGGTGGCGATTCATGAAAGTTTTGTGCCGTGAAAAAGGGCCATCGGCTCGGTTTTGCAAAAGTTTTGTGCCATGAATGTTTCTGGTTTTACAGTACTTTCTTTCCATTACTTGGATGGGTAAGGAGAGTCCATTTGTATTGAGTTATGGGTCATTTTAAAGCTTGGAGTCTGATTTTTCAGTCTCTCCATACCTCGAAATCCATACCTGGTCACTATCTTTTTTTTCTTTTCGGTCGTTTTGTGATGCAAAGGTCACATAAGAAGATGGGGTGTTAGATGAGGATACGCTGCTGCAAATGCTTGTGAACTTACCTCAGCCAGGAGCAAGAGGCGTTTGCCGTCTGGCCAGATGATATGATCCACCTGAGCCCGCACCCTCTCCCAGACGAGCTCCGGGGTACGAAGACTCTCCTGTATGTCAGGAAGAAAAGGAATACACCTGACAAACTCAACAATTCATATTACTGGTAAGGATTCTTGCTTCAAGTTGTTCTTATTTGCTATCGATTGACAAATTGCCCTTCATCAAAGTAAAAAAAACAAACAAAAAACTAGAGAAGCACTCTGAGAGCGCAGACGTCTGCCAAGCAGCTATTTTTCACCAATGATCTTGTTCTTCCATAGAGATTAGTGATTTCCACCCATATGTATTAATGCATGCTGAAAATCGCCCAATTTCCCAATATAGAAACCTTTTGTTACTTCATCAACCCTCAGCTGCACGGCACACCTCGCCCTAGCGCAAACTAGAGCACCCACTTTAGTGCCCGTATGAAAACCTAAAACATGCACAGCTTGACCTCCCAAGTTCCTTGCCCCAACCTGCCAAAATATCGAAAATCCGTCATAAAATCCACAAAAAATTCTGGATCACTACCAAAATTTATTCTTCTGTTCCTTGTGTCATTCTCAACCTGTCCTGCAAAGTTTCATCTAAATCCGTTCACAACTTTTTGAGGAATTTTGAACACGGACAAACAAACCAACAAACCAACCAACATACCAATGGTAATGAAAACATAACCTCCTCCCTTGGCGGAGGTAACAATGGATGATTCAGTGTTGGAGTAATACTCATGATAAAAATCATGGGCATCTCACCCAAAGTATGTATGCCCATGATTTTATCATGGCTCTTACCGGTACTCAAATATTGAATAATCAGTGTTTATTCATGTCGATGAAGGGCAATTTGTCAATCAGTTGCGCTAAACTCAACAATACTCAAAAAAATATGAAGTCTCAAAAACTTGGTCTTCACACTGCCATCCAAGTCAAGCTCTACACATGATGGCAATCACCACTATTTTACTAAGTTCACCATAATTTTGTCCTTAATGAGAGTGAAAACTGAATCATATCTGACGGGTTTCCCCTCTTGCCAAAGAATAATCCATGTAGCATAACAAGTCTTGCAATGAGTAGTGAGCTGGTGGCTTACCACGTCAATCTCAGTGTTGGAATGGCCCATGTTGCAGACGATGCATCCGTTCTTCAGTCTATCTAAGTGATGCCTCTGTATCACATTCTTGTTTCCTATCAGTTTTCAAAAGCAAAATGGGAAAGAATAAAGAGAGGTGAACAACACTTGGGCCAGGACGTATTCTGCATTTACCATAAAACCAGAAACTTTTCTTGTGCGCAAAACTTTTGCGAATTTTGCAAGGAGCAAAGATTCGTGAAAGTAAAAAGGTGTGCGAAAGGTCTACACAATGCATCGATTGCCAGAGGCAAATTCACGAAAGTTTCATGAGATGAAAAAGGCTGCAGTCAGCTCCAATTCGTGAAAGTTTTATGCTGTGAATGTTTTTGGTTTTACAGTAGATGTTGACTTGTGAAAGAAGCAATGGCACAAAATGTACTACAGGGTCCAGTTTCACGAGGCAATTTTTGTAACAATTGCAAATTGTAGTAATTGCAGAAAATATGGCAGGCAGTCAGACAACCTGCAGTAAGCGTCTTAGTCACTGCCATTGTAACTGTTGAAACTGGTTACAATAAATGCATATCTCCCTATGATGTGGGCCTTAGAATGGACTTTGATATACAGAGTCTATAAATGAGAGACAATTTTCAGTTCCAAATTGCTGTATCCTGAGCTATGCAGTTACAAACTTTTTCCACAAATAAGCATGTAACATTTTTCCCAAAGTGGTATTCTGAGAGAAATTTCAATCAACTTTAATAACTACGTCTGCACGTACTGACACGTCCATTGCGTCTTCATCGCCCAGTAGCACACTTGGATTTACACAAATTTTGAATCATTTTCATGTTAATTCTGGGCATTGTTTGTAGTTCGTAAGTCCTGTTAGAATAAAGGTTAACTGGCAGAATCTTTTGCATAAAATTTTGATCTGACTTGGATCTAGGTAGAATATGACAAATGCGCTAAAGTAACACTAACACGTATTTTCTGAACAACCATCTGCCTAAAATATATACTGGTGTATATATATATATTAGGAATGAATCTACAAAAAATGTCTAGATTGTAAGCGTTTCCAGAATTACAGCCCAGGGAACACCTCATCTCCTCCAAATAACCATTTAAACCCCAATAAGAGGACCTTTATTTCAATGAACGCTTCATTTTCAACCATGAATAGCAGATGAAGAATTCCTTCCTCCCTGTTTGCTACTCATAAATGTGATCAAAACAATACAGATAGTGTGACAAAGAGTCAATGTACACACAAGGTTATTGACATAATTTTTTTCCCCTCTCAACTGAAGTACCAACAAAGTTGTAGCTCCTTTTAATCCGATGAGTCACATCCAAATTGTATGTCTCTAGGGCCTATAAATTTCAGATTACCTCATAAACTGTTATTGGAAAAAGCTCAATAAATGATATGGAGCATCAACATAGGACACAAAAGAAAGGCACACAACATTAGCTTCCATTTATGAGTTTGCTGCAACCTTTCCCGTCGCAAGTAACCAACCTTTGTTCCTTAGTTTGCAATGCTCCTGCTACTCTTTTCATTAATATCACAACTTCTTCAGTCCTATGGTATACCGGGAGTGGGTGATGTCATTTATTGTAACAAGCCACATGGGGTTAACCATGGGGGGTCAGCTTCACTCTTATATCTATAGAAATGTGACTGTGTGAAACAGACAACTTGGCCAGCAACCTGGTGAACTGTTCATGTGCCTAAGCACTTACATAGTTGTAACTTGCTGTGCTTGTGCATCAGTTTTCAGGTAATTCCTCAAAACCTGAACTAAGTGTAAGCGGGCAGGCTCGCTCAGGCATAGCAATGTCTCAGACGAATAGGAAGACTACATGATGACACAACAGAGATTAAGGGGATTAAGTAATCTCTATTCAATGCCAGTTAGCTTAAGGAAATCTCCGCCAATCTGGTGAAGAAAGTGCCCAAGCAGACACAGTAGAACAAAGTGCAGTCAGGGTTAATGTATACGCATGAGTTACGAATCTTTCACTCAGAGGATTTCCACTCTACGTTGGATTGGTAGGGATAGAGTGTTTTGCCTCCTAACAGAAGGATCACCATACCAACAAACAACATTTGCAGAACGAGATGGATCGGGCTGTGAAACCAAAACCTCTTGTCTGCAGGCAATGCTATCGAATTATCAAGCTTACCAATAAAACACTATACCATCACAACAAGCTGTATGAGTAGTAATGTGTGCATCAACCCGCTTACAGCATGCATGATAACTAAGGGGAATGCTTGGAAGGAAAACAAAAGCGATATAAACAAAACATCAATTGACTTGTGAAATCTAGCTCTGCGATACAGTACAATTTGTAAGATAGTTGGTGCCATGCGAGTATCTGTGAATTGCTTGGAATACAGAGAACATTCCAAGCAAACTGTCACATCTGTATCTGAACATGGAAAGAACTTCCTCCCCATACCTGTGCAAGTGATCAATACATCCACAGTCTTCAAGATTTCGTCCATCCTCACGACTCGGAATCCATCCATGCTGTATAGTGGAAAAGACAACAAAAAGATACATGTATGTTAGAGAAGAGCTTCACTAGAATCTGTCATTTCAATGATGTCAAAACACTGGCACAGATCAACTTCATCAAATGAGGTCTGCATCCAGCAAGTTTCCTTTCAAGCAATATAACACCCAACAATAGCAGGGCTACACATTAGTGGTGGCCTGGAGCCACTAAATATTGATGTCCGGCTACCAAATTTCCGAAAAGGCTACCTTTTGGTGGCCCAATTGGCCACTTAAAATTCAAAGTGGATTCTTTGTTTCCTTTTATTTTGGGCCACTTCATTTCTTTTTCGGGCCACATGAATTTCAGACTTTAAAATTCTAATGACTCAAATGGGCTACCAGAGAAAAAAGTTAGTAGTGAACCCTGAATGGTACTATTTTTTAAATGCCATCACACTGATTGTCAAGGCAGTTGTTCACTAATGCTGATACACACGAAGGGAGCAATGCCTTACATGAGGTGCGTCTTTCTATCTACAACTGTAAATCAGACTCAAGGGCATCATTTTGCTCTATATTTTCTAAAAGCTAATATTCCCTACACAATATGTTTTCAATGAATAATCAGGTTAGCACACAGAAAACACACAAAGATCATTTTGGACTGCACGAGACATCTCTTCAAAAGCAAAATCTTGTGAGGGCATAGACCACAGTTCTCCTCATACATTGACTTCATACATGTGGAAATGAACAACACTCCAAAGAATCTTCTAACTCTGTCTTATAAATTGATAACTTCATTTTTGGTTTGAAATATTTTCCAACATGTGCTACGAAGGCAAAACATGTGCCTGCTAATGGGCAGCAACATGACTTAACACTTCTTGGCTCTGTCTGTTAGACTTCATACCCAGGGCTGCTAACACTCCTAGATCAAGATGAGGGAGATTTCAAAGAGCAATCAGGAAGATACTTGTGCATTCCATGCAGCTCAATAGGCCCAAATGATACCAAAATCAAGTAGGTTTTGGTATTCTATTGTTAGGACATGACAGAAAAAAAAAAGTTTTAAGGTAGTCTCCTCCAGAACACACGAGACTTGGCAACTCTGCATTCAAGAGATTTCATAACAGCACACACACATTGAATCTAACCCTAGAAACTTCAGCTCAAAAGCTACTGTGTAAGTAAGTAAACCTCCAATCTCCTGTGCACCTTCCTTCCTTATGGATTCTTCTAATACACTTGTACTCAACGGTGAATCAAATTTGGGAATCCAGGGGGAGACCTTTTAAGCAATGCAGTCCCCTGTGTGCATCAATGGCTGTGTATGCCATCTACACTTCCTGGTTTTATTACATGCGTGTACATTCTGAAGACAGGCTGGGAACAGCAGACACACACACACACTGCATCCCATGGTTGTTACAAGCTAGAGAACTCACGCTGCCTGGAGGGCGCAGATGGGGTCAATCTCCGTCACGCTCACTATCGATCCTAGGCCCTTGAGGGCAGCGCAGCAGCCCTTCCCGACCTCGCCGTAGCCGCAGACCACCACCTGCTTGCCGCCAAACATGATGTCGGTGGTACGCTTGAGGGAGTCGAGGATGGACTCCCGACAACAGTACAGATTATCAAATTTGACCTGAAGATAAAAGGGAATAGCATACAGTAGGGACAGGTGATTTCATGAAGTTATACATTACATTACAGCCATCGCCATTCGTTCAAAACACAGATAAACTGAAACTCTTGCTAGAATGGGGCAATATAACAGCAGCATTTCCAAGGCATATTATCACTTATCACTTTCACAAGATGACATCAGTTAAATAGGACATACTTTTCACCAAATAGATCTAACAGACAGATGTTTCGTTTAAAATTCAGCTTACCATACGGAAGCATTCAATAAACATTCTACAAAATGTAGCAGGAAGCATTCCATTCCTCCAGCAAGTCTCAGTAACTGCATGTATGAAGGAATAAACAACATTAGACTAAAATTTCTTGCAGGACTGCACATCAAGTGTGTGATGTATAGAATCATGTACTGAACTTCCTGCTGTATATGAATGACTACCTGTACATTTCTGACCTCTTTTTTTATAAGGACAGTTCCTAACTTAGGACAAAGGACCTGCAAGTCCTCCTGGGGGGTGTTTCATCAATATAGTCAGCGCTGACAAGTTGTCAGCCTCTGACAATTTCAGTAAAATCTTTGGTTTTGATTGGCTGAGAAGCCTCGGTCACTGACTGTTGCTATGGTAATTGTCAGAGACTGACAACTTGTCAGCGCTGACAACTTTGATGAAACGGTGCCCTGATTTAGTGGTGGGGTTGCAAAACTACACCTGCTCATATTTGACCAAAAATGCCTTCAACTGATACCAGATACAGTGCATGGACGAATTTACAATTAAATGGTATTAAAACTGGATAGAACACAGAAATATGACGAGAACCTTATTATAACCCATCCCTTAAGTAGCCCAGCATTGGACACTACATGGAAGAAGAAAAACAGAGGATTACACAAAACCAACTTGCAATAGATTGTGTAAATGGGGCTGATAGTATCTACAATTCGTCGGGTGCCCGTGCATTGGCCGCTAATGCAATACAAATTGTATTGCGTTAGCGGCCAATGCACGGGCACCCCACGAATTGTACACATCCAACTTCGGAAAACAATGAAACAATAGCTGAAGTTAAAGTTCACAATAAGTGCAGATCCTTCATTGTTGCATTACACACTTGGACATATAGTTTAATCGCACTAAGCAATGCCATGCACAAGCTATCATTCTAAACAAATTAAAAACAAGAGGTCAAGGTCTGAATAAATGAATACTGAAGACTAAACTCATTGGTACATATTGAAGTCATCTGATATTCAGTGGGCCTCAAACTGGACGTGTAAGACTCTCAAACATCTCTCATGTCCAATCAACTTGGCCAGCATCCAGGCTGGGCCTTCCATGGACTGTCATGACATAAAGTTCATGGTTACTGTTGCCCTGGAGATGAGGAGGGACATCGGGAGGGGGGTGGGGGGGGAAGTGATTCAGATGGGGATCAAATTCGTTTCCGACCGCTCCAATGTCAAGCTCCCGACGTCTTTCAAGGATGACAGAGATGGGAATTATGGCAAAGCAACCCTCGACTCACTGTCAAAACCTTTAAAGCCATCGGACATTTCAGAATTTGACTGACAGGAAGTTATCTCCCTTCAGTGCTTCCATCTCCTTCACCAGAGAACAACAACATCCCTCTCAAAACTCCACGCCCGGATGGCGCAATATGCTCTTCTTTCTACTATTTCGTATAAAATTTGTATTCTACTCATACGCACATATTTACCCTTTCGGTGCCAGGGACTTCAAACAGTGTGTACAAAGCCATGAGGTTTACTGTGCCAATCGGTATTCAAAAACACACAAAGGGTTACAAGCACTTTCTACCGATTATACCACGTCCATCAGGCAGAGTCATATCTTACGTCCAATTCCTTATTGTTGTAAATTATGCTCCCTCCCTGCTGATCAATTCTTTCAATAAGTGATTCAAAACACAGCACAGCAGACTGTTGTCATGAAATCTTTTGTAACAAATAAAGAACATCCAATCAAACTGGAACGTTGGTAACTAATTCTGAATAAGAGTTAAGGGGCACTCAGAACAAAACTGACCCATAAAGTTTCTTTTTTTCCCTTTCTTTTTTCTTTCTTGTTCATCTTGTACATGCTCTTTTGTTACAGTTCCCAAATATGACCACAAAGGATAGTTTAAGAGCACACGGGAGGAATTCAGTTGACTTTGTCCCCGAGACATGCAGAGCAAAGACATATCACTTGACTTGATGCGACCAAACCATACAATTTCCTGTGCAGATACTATGGAAAGGGAGAGATGTTATCATCCAATTTGTAGGTTTGACGAGCCAGAAAATGAAACGGAGGACATCTCTCACCCAGACGCAACCCCCGCTGACTCACTTTCGGCAATACCGTGGAAAAATAACGAACTTCCTGACGACAGAAACTCTAGTAGGAAATATTTACCATGGAAACGGAGCCTCCTAATTCCCGGAGGAGTATTTAGATGCTGATGTATGGGAGCTCCGAGGGGTGCAGATCAAGTCTTTCTTGCACTGATGGAGATTGTTCTGACATCTAGCGCTAAATGTCTGTCGGGTTTAGTCGTGTGACATATCAAACTCCTGTCTGTGCTACTTGACTCTATCAACTTCCATCTCAAAACAGTTGAAACACAACAAAAAACATCCTGCAGGATTTTCATGGTTTGTGAAAAGCTTGTTCCTCACTTTTTGATGCCTCATTCTATGCATACAAGATTCAGCAAATTCCTTCAAAAGGACATTTTGTCCATAAATTAATCATTAAGAGATGCTCGAGGTGCTACAAAACAGCTGACCATGGGGGCCTGAACATCACTCAGTTGGATCAAAAGTCTGTTCCCGATTTACGTGTGCAGAAAGTGTAAAGGAGCCAGTTTGTGAATTCTGACAGCTGGTTTAAAAATATTGCACGCTGTAGACACACACTTCTTGTTACCTTGGTGACAGAATCATTGACGTTTACGGCAGGGATGCTGAGGCGGCCAGACTTGGAGAGCTGGTAGAGCCGATGGACCCCCGTGACAGACTCCTCCACGATGCCCTTGACCAGCTTAAAGGTCTCCGGACACTTCTTCAACATCCTGTGGGTCGCATCGCCGCCATCGTCAAGGATCTGGAGGCGGCAAAATGGCAGGATTAGCGAGAGAGCTGTGGTTGGTTGGCATAAACCTTTCCTCTGAATAGACTCTCAATGGTCCCTTTGGACTGACCCCTTCCCGTCCTTACTGCTTTACTTCAGAGGACAAACATTCTGAAAATGAACATCCCCTGTAGGACAATAACCTTCAAGACTTCTCTCCTTCACCACAAGTACTACAAAATATATTGTCTTCTACTATATAAGGGTTCACAAAGTTCCCCATAACACATGCCCAAAGATATATATAGTCTGTATTTGCCCCTGTCTGTCTGTCTGTCTACCTGTCTGTGTCTTTTGCTCTCTCTTTCTTCTCTCTTGTGTAGGAATTATACCAGTATCTAAATTTTTTGCACACTCCAATCACATGATTCCATTACAAACTCAAATTGTATCCCTTGTTTCTTCAAAGCTTGCCAGTCATACAGCAACTATTGACAAATCCAATTGGCAGCCTATCCTTTTCAAAAATGCAGTCATACATACAGTAACCTTCTGTATAAAGGTTTGTTTCTGAACAGATAACCTGTGCAGCTTGTACTATTCAGGGAAAGATATCCATGAATTTTGATACATTATTAACAATGTACTGAAGAAAAGTTCATTTCTGGGTCCTCTGGTAAGAATAGATTCATAGATTTTAATATATAAAACCAGTCCATAAAATACAAGGTATAACTGAACTGCAACTAAGGTGAACTGTCATGTACTTGTTCATGGCTTGGAAATATTCATGCACTTGACAAAATGTGTCCTAGTACAACAATCAACATAAATCCATGTGACCAAGCACAACAATTAACATAAATCCATGTGACCAAGCACAACAATTAACATAAATCCATGCAAATACTTTGTTTACCCCATTTTGTACACAAAAATTCATATCACCAGTAATGGAATACTTGACTGTACGCAAGTAAGATCAAAGACGAGTATATATGTCTAGTTATCAAACTTTACTGGGCACAAACAAAAAAATTGAAAAATCCCACAATCAATTGTACAAAATATCCACTTTCACAGCATGATGCATGCCCCCCCCCCCCCCCCCCCCCTCCTCTCAAGAAGCTGTTTTCACTACACATACCATGTTGGCCTGCCACCCATCCGCAAGGATGCATTTCTCGATACACCACCAGAAGTCCTCCTCCGTCTCACCACGCCAGGCGAACACCGGGAAGCCTGCCTCCGCCAGCGCCGCGGCAACCTCGTTCTGTGTGGAGTAGATGTTGCAGGCGCACCATCGCACGTTGGCTCCAAGGGCAGACAGGGTCTCTATCAGAACCTAATGAAGGCAGAAAGAAAGTTAAAAGAAAAAAAAAAAAACATGTCAGAAGTCCTTAAAGCAACATGGTCATACTCTAAGACACTTTCACAAAAATATATTATCATAATGTAAATGTAGACTCCCATCAAATGAATATCATCTTACCATCACATGCTATTTCTGAATATCACTTAAGATTACCATAATATATCAATATGTCACAAACTCCACACAAAAGAAAACATACATAGATATGGCTACACAATACAAGGGTTTATGAGCCAACAAAGTTGAACTATGATAATTATGCTGAAAATCACTTTTATGCATTTGCAGAACATGAAATCATACAGACTGTATCAGTTTTTTCCTCAATTGCTGGCTGGCAATGGTTTCAAAGTTTACTGCAGGTGATATATAATGTATACTTCAAGTCTCATCTTGACCTTTGACCTCTGACTTAAAACAGAAGAATTCCAGGCTTCAAGTCTTATGTACATGTGTAAGTTACCACAAGTTAGTCTGTTATAATTTGACCATGACCTACATGCACGACCTTGCATTTCATCTTGCCCCAAATTATCTGAACACAATGTGTAAAGGCTATTCTCTTTTGTTTTTGTTGTTCCAATTCATTTGAAAGTACAATGTACTTTCTGGGCTTACAAAACATGGCACAAGTTCATACTTGGTTTCCACCTTTGATTCAAACTACATTATTCCTAATTTCTATGTCACCTAATACAGTACATGCAGGTATGGACAGCCAGATGGAAACAAAGTGCTTCTGGCACAGATGCACAAAACTGACGCTGGAAAGTAAAGTGCAAGTACACATTGTATCTAGATCATAACTCGAGTAGTGAAATACTTGTTGCTCTCTTGATTCAAACATAGACTGACAAATGAGCAGAGGATGCCACATTTAAGTCTAAGTAGGAGAAGCAGTCAAATAATACATGACATACATATCGTAAGCAAGCAGATTTTGCAAGAACTCCCATCAAAATTTGAGAAGAGAGGTATATTACATTGGAAGAGAGGTGATGTTGGCATATAAACAAATGACCCAAATCTACATCCAATATGACCAGAAACATTATCTGGGTAGAAACACCTGCACAGGAAGTTATACAGTGCAAGTCACCCCCACGAAGAATTCTAAAGGTAGTGGCTCTCGACTGCTACACAAAAAGGGGGGGGGGGGGGGGCAGAGTGGAGGACAGCATGAACAGTGAGTTCATGTGGTACACTGTAAACCAGGCTACAAGATTCCACTTACCTGTAACAGTAAACATTTACACTTCTCGACTTCAGAAAGATTTCTTTCAAAAGGAAAATTACTTAAAAAAACATCATGTGAACTGAATCTCGTAGCCAACACTATTACATTTTTGAGGACACTGATAGTTTAGGCTATGAATATTGATCAAATGCTTCAATCATTGAAACAAAGTGACATCTTTAGAATAAAACCTGGCAGCAAATGACTGTGTTCGCTAAAGAGGGGTGTGTGGTTACTCCCTTTAAATATTATGAAATGCTTGCTTCTGAAAGAAACGCCAAACAAATGTGTCAACGCATCACGGCAGCAGGTTTATTTAGTCCCACACTATGCCACTGGCTAAAGCCCCAGTTACCCGCTCTAGCATTGATCTAGCTTTGATATCACTCCAGCCAGGGGAAACTGTCTGGGGGCTGATTCAATATTCCTCTGATCCTTTCATTTGCAGGTCTCCTATGTCTCAGGTGAGACAAGTAAAGCCCTGCATGCCTGGGTTGCTGTCAAAACAGTCTCAAGCACATGTACATATGTCACATAATCATCCTAAGTTTCTTTGGTGTACAAGCCAGCCCAAGCATACACACTTGCTGATCAATATGTACTCAAGTAGAGAAGCCGTCACAGACATAATTATGCAGCAAATGAAATGACAGTGTATCAAAAGTTCCAACAAAGAATGTGCTTTTGTAGGCCAGATGTAGAAGAAGAAATATAAAATACCGGTATATAAAGAACTTGCTGCAGACAAATACAGGATATTCGTGGATGTCAAATTACCATTATATAAGATGATTTGTAATCTATAAAATCACAAAAAAATGTTGTATTTACCTTATCCTATTCATGTGTTCAAGAGCAAATTGAATAAATAACAAAGTATCACTCCTCATTTATTTGAATGTTCACTTTGTTCTTGTTGTTTGTTCATAGTAAAGAAAGGGGAGGGGGTCCAATCATACTGAAGACATTTTGGATCATTTTGGATGAGACTGAGACTGAGAAGCAGATATGGAAAATTGTCCTGGGTTTCACAGGGGATGGCAATGTGTTGAATGTAACTTTCATGGCGCTGGAAATGAATTTCATTTCAAAAAATTTATTGCAAAAAACATAGTTCTCAAATAAATTGCTGCATCTCCTCAATTCACACATTGGGGTTTCATTCTCCTTTTATGTACAATAAGCACCAAAAGGTTTCTTACAATGTCAACCTGTTCTCACAGAGGGACAACGAGAGTTTTACAACATTCCCATTTTATCAAAAGATAAATTGATTGGACGTTTTAAATGGAGATTATTTGAAGATCATTTTGCAGAGCAGACAAGTGGGGGCAATACAGAGATACATGGACCAGGTACGGAGGGACACATGCTGTCACACCCCAACATCAGCCAGGACGGCCATATCTTTGATCTTCAACCACCCCCGCCCCCAATTTTCTTCCAGCTGACATCATATCATTATAAGTGGTCCTCTTTACAATCATGTTTCAAACCATGTCTCCTTTGTAGATCCCCATCAATCAAGATAAGGACATGTCACTCCATGACATCATTCTGACTAAGCAATGACTGACAAGACAGGCCTTCATTCATTCCACAGGTGAGAATGGCATTGCAGACGTGACACAGTGTGCTGTTAATCCGCTAGTCCATCCATGCCATTTGAAGACACAAACAAAGCTTTATTACATTTCTAAAAGTCCCCCTTGTCTCAGACCACACAATTGAGGTTTGCATGACAGACAATGCACTATTTTTGTTGTCTCTTCTGGTGCAACATGATGAGCAAACGTGCCCAATGCACGATGACCTCCTCTCATCTCTAATCTAAAGACAACACATGCCGCGCTTAATTTCTCACAAATGATAACAATGGACTTTTTACAAATCTTACAAATGCTGAACAAAACAGACTAATTCTCTTTCCTTCATTCACAATTAAAAACAATAACAACTGCATAGACATACAGTTCATTCCTTCTTCTACTCTGCATTGCCTGGGATGGCTCCTTTTGTGGGAAATCCAAACAAATCATGTTGGGAAGGACAGGCCGGGTGAGCCCCTGGCTGCGATATCGAGACCACGCCCGCAGGGGTACTCTCCAAATATCCGTCTGGGATTTGCTAAAATTTGTAATTCCAGCTCAAGTTTCCAAAATTGGGCTCATGAAGAAGTCGGCGGTGCTTGTATGCCCGGAATCCAATCAAGGCTGGGATTGCGATGAGCCAGCATGCGTGTATCACATGTCACCTTCTGTCAGCATCGCGGCTTAGCAATATAAATACGTACAGTCTGCAATAACCAAGCTTGGGAATTTGAGTGTAGAAAAAACATTGTCAAACATGACTTGCATGCATCATCATCATCTTCATTATTGTTATCATTACCATTTCTGTTATTTACCTGATGGCTAGCCTCTTCAGAGTAACAGATGGTAGATTTAGCCGCATTCACACATACAAAATAGCAGGATAACGATCACGATCCCTATCTCCAGATTTTTGCAAGCACTCACATGGACAGAAATAGCTAGATTTAATGATCGCAATTCAAATCTTGAGTTTTTTTTCCAAGACAGAGATATCCCGCCAATTGGCACACAGAGTACGTGCACTTCACTGCACAAGCTTCTCTTCGCCCTTGGTTGTATGGCACAGTGGTGTGGTGCACGTGCTGTTGTGATGTGCATTTTGAACGATGGGATATAAAATCTCAAGATTGTTTGGTCAAGCATTCACACGGTCACTGCAAGGCGTATTATCATGATAATTCAGAAAAAAAGTGCAAGATTTGGTGGGATTTGCAGCGCGATGTTGATTGTGTCAATTGGTGGGATTTGTTGTGTCTACACAGGCAAAAATCTCAAGATTTGTATCCCGCTAATTTTCGTACATGTAATCCTACTTTTGCTCTTATGAAGGGCCTTGCCATTATCATCATGTCACTACTAGTATTAAATCTTTTATTCAGGTAAAAGAAATACAAACGTTATTTTCAAAAGGGTCCCAGAATGAACATCTTAGCCGTATCAGGGCAATTACCCCCCCCCCCCCCCCCCCCCCTTTGGCAATTACTCACCAGCACAGGACAATCTTAGGAAAAGAGAAACTTAGCTGGCATTACAAATCTTAAAGGAGATCCTCTTCATTATAAATGTTTTCTTGTTTTTTTTAGACGAACAAAACAAAATAAAAGGCAGCAACACTAACTTGGAATGCACCAAGATTGAATATGATTCCTGTACCACAAAATCCAACATGTCATTTATTTGCCAATTAACTGTTTTCCTCACTGAATGAAGAGGACTGGAATATGCTCCCCTAATTCAGGTCTCAATTCTTACGTGCATGGAAATTGTTTGGAGTTAACATTAGTCATGGAAAATGAGTTGCCACTAATCTGACCATTCAGAGAACTGCATCAAAAGGCTGCACAGCAGTGGCCATTTGAAATCGAAACTGGCCTTAAAAAACCACAGATTCCACAGGAGTCACACAAACCTACTGCCCAAACCACAAGATGCAGAGAACACAGCAGCGGGGTGAATTCCTATTAAAGGGAGTTTGCCACCACTGGACACAGGGAACAAAGAGACAAAGAGCTGCCTGTGTTGGAAGTAAGCAAAGCGAATTACCCTCCACACTAAATGTGCATGTTGTCATGGCAACCACACCATCTGTTGGCTTCTGCTTTAACTTTTTTCCTACCCCAATGTCCTATAAATGTGTTTTAGTGGGGAGGAAGCTGAGGACAGGTTGGCCATGTACAGGGATGTTGCACCAGTCTCTACCACTTCTGTTTCCACATGGATCCTTCATTCTATGTCATTACAGCTCCAGATTCTAATGATGTAGGGATGTTGCACCAGTCTCTACCACTTCTGTTTCCACACGGATCATTCATTCTATTTCATTACAGCTCCAGATTCCAACGTTGTAGGGGTGTAATACCAGTCTCTACCACTTCTGTTTCCACATCATAGATCTTTCATTCTATTTCATTACATCTCCAGATTCAAATGATGCAGGATGGATTCTGTAAACTTGAAAGCCATGAACTTGGTACAATATACACTAAGTCTGGGCTGTGTGTTTGGTAGCAATAGAGACAGTGCTCATGGTGGACCAACTTATACTTGTAGGCATTATACGTAGAAAGAGATAACTGTCAGATCTGGTAAGATGGACATAACAAAAATGTGTTTAAGATCATGTAAAGTACTTGTAGTTCCAACAAATTACTATTTTGGATAATTTGACGGACTACTGTTTTGTCTTATCCACAAAAGATATGCTGACTGTAAATAGGTGTCAAAACAATTCCAATGTTCAGACACTGCTGGAGTATGGTTCAAGTGTAATTTTCCATGGCACAATCTTAAGAAAAGAGAACATTCTTCAAATTCATATGGAGCTGCTTTACAATACACCACACTGGGACTTAGAGCAAAGTGACAGCAGAATTTCGTGGAAATGATAACACAGTAAAGTTTGGTCTCATCCTGGCAAGCAGTACCATGTACCACGTATTTGTACTGAAGACAAAAGAGCTTACATGATTTGTATAGTTAAAGGTACTGTTTACCTTTGGGAACAGTGATTTTTAAAAGTTTAAAGATATGACATTCAATGCATATCTGCGTAGGTCTGTTGTACAACAAAACATCCTATAGTATCATATAAAATTTTTGCAATAAAGCCTAAAATATAAGGAGATGTATCTGTATTTTCTCTATAAACTGTAACTGTAGACGGTTTAGTCTGGAAACATTCTTATTATAACTATTGTTCACATTTAGTATATTCAACAATACTTACCATCAATTTTACCAATTCATATGTTTGTGACGGTTGTTTCTATCCCTAACTCACATTTAAGAACTATTTTAAAGCATTAATGCTGGATTGTTTCATCTGCAAATGGTAAATTATGCCTTTAACCTCCTACATACAGTGCCAGTCACCCCTAAGTATTATACGTATGTTTACACGTTTCGGGTAGTTGTTACTCTTAGGATGTGCATTGGTATCATGTTTGTCCAGGGTAAAAACAGAAAACCTCAAACAATAAGCTGATATCTTATCACACGTCAATATATTTATCAAAATCATACATGCATTACTGTTATCATTCTATTCACAAGTGCAAGCTACAGCATGGCACAGCTGTGTACAACTTATGATAACCTGCACTGTGAACCCAAGACTTAATAATCTTAAACTATTTCTGAGTAGTTAAAAGTTGGTTTATAAATGATTGGAAAAATTACTAATCGTCCAGCATAAAATAAGATGTGCAACGTAAGATCATTCAGATAAGTTCAATACAATGTAGGCCTACGATATCAAACAGGTACAATGTACAATGTGCTCAGTTGCAGACAATCATATACGAATTCAAATATAAAACCACCTTTGTAGAAACAGTCTTCTATAAACTGCTACAGAAAATTTATTTTTTTTATTTTACCCTTAACCATGCAAAGCAGACATGGAGTCTGTAGGAAACTGCATGAGAATTTCCTTTCAGCAATTCGGTGGTCTAATCTGTCACAGAATGACCCAGTGGGGCAGAATGTGGGTTAAACAATTTTGTGTTGACAATGGAACAAGATATCAATAGACAGTAGGCCTATTAAATCACTTCCTGCAGATGTGATAACACTTGAACCGAGTATTACTGCACCAACCAGATACTCAGCAAATCTTGGTAACCATTGACACCTTTGTATGATAGTATAAATGCATTGATCATTTGTTGGGAGACTACACAAGTTTCCATAGCTCTGGGCAATGGCAATTGTACGACTGACATAATATGTGTTTAGGATACAGTAATGACTGATTTCTAGAGTTCTTCATGTGCATTGGTTGCCCCATAGGTAGGTTTGCCTCATTTCCATACAATTCAATCTATGGCAGGCACTTGGCATCATTTACTCAGCCTACATGTATGTCTCACAAAACATGACAGTGTGTCCAAAATGTGTACCATGAGTGGCAAAAGGATCCATAAACTCACAACACTCTGTACTGCCCTAAAAGAATCTGAACAAAAAAAAACAAAACAAAAAAAAAAAGGAAAAACACAACAAAAAGAGATTTCTTGATAGTCATGGGATTTACAATTTTGATCACAGACTACTGTAAAGCAAGATATTTTCACAGCAAGAAATTTTTGCGAATTGGAGCCAATAGCCTTTTTCGCAGCATGAAATTTTTGTGAATTGGCTCTGGCATTCAATGCATTATAGCGTAGACAATGAACTTCATGCAGATTTTAGTTCCACAAATTCTGGCTCTCACGAAATTTGCAAAATTAAAATGCAAGCGAACATTCCTCATTTTACAGTAGGTCTTACTCTTCACGCATAAGTTCATGAAATATCTTGTTTCAATCTCAAGACAAAGGAAAAGCTCAATTCTTCAATAGGAATCAAGATATAATACAGAGAACATATCATTCTGTCAGATTATCAATGACAGGGGAAATCTAATACAGGCACAAGAATTACCCTCCTCCCCCCCCCCCCCCAAAAAAAAAAAAAAAAAATCACATTTTGGCTCTATTGCATTAGTAAGCAAATAAGGATTGGCACATACACAAGATAGAGTGATAGAGTGAGCAGCACAGAAAAATTGAGCTCCCTGCAGTATTGATGCCAGATGATATTCTGGCTTTTACATATATCTATTTTTTCAACTTTCTTGATCATTTTCATCCCTCCTCCCACCCCCGCCATTCTATAGTATCCCTGTGCTCATTCAGAACAATTTTCTTTGCTGAATGAATTTCACTTTGCTACATAAATTACCACTTTGATGCCATCTTTAACACTCTCAACTGGAGTGACAATCACCACCACGAAATTACATAGAGATACCTGTGAAGTTTAATCAGATGCATTTATACACTCATATCACATTGCCACCCCCCCCCCCCCATTCATCTCTAACAATCTATATTATGTTGGACTAAAACAAGTCAAGGGAAAAGAATGTACATGTACCTTCCAATAAATGTCATTTAATCGATGGGACGAGGGGTTCAATGAAATCGTTCAAGTCAAATTATGTCGAGCTGCATCAAGTCTTGCATAAAGCGAGTATCCATCATTGTAAATCCTCCACACGACAGTTTGTCCTTTCTTTGCGAAAAGATTCAGAAAAATCTGGTTGCGGAGGAATTACATTATGCATTTGTGATAGCCTGACGGTAGCCGGAGAGCCAGTCTGTTCTAACAGCAGGTGAAATCCTGGCCTCATCACTCAGGCTTCGGAGTGGGCGACTAGAGATGGGAGGAATTGCAAATAACAGGGACCCAGAAATCCCACTCATTAAGTCTGTCATTACCAACAGCCAACTGTTTCTGTATCTCAACCATGGCATTTTGATGCCGTAGTGTCGAGAGGGTTAAATAAGCTGTGTCCTTCTGGTTTCGATACCCTGGCACTCGCTGGCAAAAGCTCCCGACTATGTCATCAAAGAAAGACGGGTGACCTGTTTGTCCCCTAAGCACTTCACTAAACTGCCCATGAGACAGATCACACAAAAGCATGATGACAAGTTTGGAAAAGAGCAAAGTGCACATGGAAAGTTTAGTGAACCCTATGGAATGGGAGTTGATTTATAATCCTCCACATTCTTTGAACAAGCCTGCATCTCCCACAGTATCTCACATCAGCGATTATCAAGAAGAAGTTGTCATGGCCTCTGTTTAATAACAAGCTCCAATAAGCCAATTCACAATTAGCTCATGTGCACATCAGTACAAATGACCTTTCTCTTTTCTTTTTTTCAGTTGGTTAGGCACTTCACTTGTTTACAAAGAGGCACACTGGCAATAGGTACTCCATAAGCTTGCCCAAAGTAATAATTTACAGAATTAATGTTTAAACAAAGACTGAACTGGTTATATACCAGGTGACCAGAATGGCCCATCAATTGACACATTGGTAGGCATCCATTTCATTGTTTAGTATTGAATGCATTATAAACATGCTCTTTGGATTAATATTGCCAAATACCAGGCTTGCTGTCAGGTGAAATGTGCTAGCAAAGCACCATTCAAATGGGTTACATGAATAATCATCACATCACAGATGCTTTAATATCTTAGTGAATTTGAAAACTAACATGCCAGATAATGCAAATGACCTTGTTCTGCCTACATGAATATATATGCACAAAGTGGAACAATGAACTGGCCATATCGAAATTCATTACCAGGCCTTCTGCTATCTCATTGGATCACATACAGTATGTACCAGTAAATACATGTAAGATCACAAAATCATAGGGAGTCAGCCTGGCTGCTAACTACAGGCCTCATAAACTACAGACAAGAGACAAAATATACATATGTATTACACAATCCTTTTAAGCCCTTACCATTTGAAAGGCAAAAACAAAGAGGGGAAAAAAGTATGCATGCTGTATACAGTCTTTCACTAATTATGATGTGGAACATGTATTAAAAAGACACTGCAGATCTAGACTCTATTCTCACATTCAACTCATCTACAGAAACCACTACTATAAGGTTTTGTAGTCAACAATCCCACTCGATGAGAGCTCTCACAAGAAGTTGGCACTCTTGCCAAACTATAATGATGTCATTCACGGTCAAAACTGTCTCACACACGCATATTGATTTCAAGGTATACCATTAAATAAGGTGGGAGGAGATATCACTTCTGTGATGTGCTGAATTACTACACAACATCCTAGCAATGGTAGGACATGCACAACATACATGTACCTTTATTTACAGTATGTGGCCATTTGCAGGAAACAAATACTAACGAAGACCCCGCAAACACTGTCTCTCTTCTTCACGACACTAAAAATTACAGTATACATGCAGATGAACAAATGTGCATATATACTTGGAAAATTCCGGCTCTTTTCATCGACTGCCCTCACTTGGGACATCCTTTATGAAACAAAGGAACAGGTTGACTGAGAATTCAATGCATGTATGCGTATGCCCATTACATATGAAGATGCACTTTGGGGGAAATTGGGAAAGCCTGGTAGATAAAAGGGTACTCTCGCAATCATAAAAAAGTGCTTGAAACTGTGAGAGTGAAAATGGACAAACGAAGAATGCAACCACTGCAAACAACCCCCCCCCCAAAAAAAAAAATAAATAAATAAATAAATAAATAAAATATATATATATATATATATATATATATATATATCGTCGCTGGGGTGACAGGACCTTGTATCTACAATTTTGGTGAAAATGACTTTTTTGGATTAATGATCAGAAAATCAGTTAAGTGATGTCCTGTCCAAATCCTACATGTCTTACCCCAAAAATGAAGCCACCACAGCATGTCAAAGGAATGTCTATCCCATTGGATACAGTGCGCTTTGGCTGCCACGTGTTTTTGCTCTCCTGAACATTTGACATTTTGTAGATACGAGGTCTTGTTGCCCCAGCGACGATATATATATATATTATATATATATATATATATGTGTGTGTGTGTGTGTGTGTAAAGTTTGCAAACTGTGAATCTTACCGCTGCCTGAGCTGTGATATGTGTGCATCCAATGATCTTAGCTCCTTTGAGTGGCTTCTCTCCAGCAACCTTGTTTCTCAGCAACATTAACCCTGGCATTTCTGAGAGGAAAGAAATAAAAATGATAACACAAACACAAAAATAAAATCATGCGCAAGATCCAGGTATACCATGGCTCGACATTTACTTCTTTCTTTGGTGGCCCATTTGAGATGCTAAAATCTTCGAATATGAATTTTTTTTTTGTGCCCCAACAAAGAAACGTAGTGGCCCGAAAAAGAGTAGATATCAAATTCACTTTGAATTTTATCTGCCCGATAAGGCCATCAAAAGATAAACTTTTTTTTTTTTGCAATTTGGTGGCCACCGGTGATGTTGATTCTTGATATACTCTGTGTCCAGGGGAAACACAATTTTATCTGGGAAACAAATATATGCACACAAGTTTCTCGAGAGGAACTTGTGTTATTTCACTGTATCCACAGTCCAAGGTATCAAGTGGAAGTTAAAAAAAGATGGAAAGATATTCTGCAGGCCAAAGGACATCATGTATGTTACTGCTAGTCTCTGTGAAGTTGAAAGAGTCCTAGACTAAAAGACTAGACCAGACTCATATCTAATAGCAATGACACATATTTCTTGGGTCAAATTTTCAAATCGTTGAAGTACACTCTGGTAATGCAAAGATGTAGATTTTGATGTGGTGGGGAAAGGTGGCATTCTGAAAATCAGTGTAATTTGCCATCAATCCAGGTCTGACTGTATTTCTCATGTCATTTTCTGCATCATTTTTCTAGTGCATTTGATTATAGTAACCTGCTTATGGACAAAAAACTCACAGCTCATCTCAGGGATAGACCAAACATAAACAGAAATGAACAGATTACACTGACATAGCCTACTGCAAACTGTCTTTCTGATACGCACTAGCCACATTCCATGACAAATACATTGATAAGTTGCTTTAGCTTCAGTTGCTTTATTGTTGTTGTTTTTTCCCCATCTGCATAAAATGCCAACATGACATAGACAGGTATGGATAGCCATTTCCTGTTTGAATATATTGTTTCTTGTTGAGTATCCTTGGGAAAACAACATACCTTGTATGTGCTGTACAGTGTGTTATCAAGCATAACCGAATTTCATTACCACACAATTCTTACAACACCAGTGGCAAATTTTTGGTAGGATTAACGATCTACAAGCTCGAAATGGCATACACTCTGCCTTCTGAGAACAGAGGAGGTTGAAGAGTTCATGGCAGCCCCTGCCAAATGCATGTCTCCCTAACTAATTAAATTAGTGGCTCCCACATTTATAACATAATTTATAGTACCTACCTTGCTCTGCGATCTCGATCTCTCGGCGACCAAAGGCAGCCTTCTTGATATTCCTGACGCAGAAGTCGGAATTTCCCTTGGAGTTTTTCTGCCAGGTCAGAAAGGTTGGCATTTACTTGTTGTTATTTTCCAGCAATTCAAAATTCATTTAGGAATTACACGCGTTATTGTAAGCTCTCCAGCTAGAAAGGTGGTGTTCTGTTGTGCCTCTGTAGTGCCATCTATTCTGTTAAGTATACAGCAGCAACACATATTGAAACAAAATGATGTAAATTGTCGAGGATTGTTGGTTTGGATTTCTAATCCATTCCTATTTCCTAAATAATAATATGAAAGGGTGGGATTGTCCAACAGAGTATGACAGTAAAGGAAAATAACATGGACTGTAGCATCATTACCAGTGATTCCAGACTGTGGTACAATGAGCTTATGGTACACAGCAAATTGAATTTTTCCTTCCGCTGACAGGGCAATGGTAACTGACATTCCCTCTGTTGTTATTGCTGAAACTGTGACAGTCGAGAACTAATTTGCTAAAACCTTTGACCCCTGACCTGCAAGAAGCTTTGGCCTCAAATCCAATCAATGCATTGTCTTATCATACCATCCTTTCATAGCCTGTATTCAGACAGATAGCAGTCAAAGATATTATTGTTCTTGCATGTACTGAAATTTTAGAATCTGACTTGACTTTAGACCTTGCGACCTTCAGCAGAATGATGGCACATACATCAACAATCTGGCACAAATACTAACAAAAAAAAAAATGGATAAATTATTGAAAAGTCAGCATGATTTCCTAATCACTCTTTTTGTGCTAGTGTGGACTTTATCAAACATATAGAATTTTATGATCCTCAAAATCTAGGCTAGTGCCCTCGATGTGATGATATTCAAAACTGAGTCACAGTAGTTGGTAACAAGCCTGACAATCCGCAACACAAGGCCATGGCTCGGGGCCAGGAAACATAGCTATACAAAAAGTTGGCAGACGTCACAAAGTTATCTGCCATCAGAATTTAAGTCTAAAACGCTGTCCCACCACTATACCCTTAACTCCCCCACCCCCATCCCAAATCGTGATAATGCAGAGCTCTATATTGAAGAACATCTTCCCTATGAATAGTATGGTAGAAGGGTAAGGTTCAGGGAATATCAATTCTGAAGGCGAGCTATGAACTTGCATGCTGCAGAAATGAAATGCGTGCAGCACTGCCCAAGGTGAGCCAGAATACAATGTGTAAATGTGGAACACCCAAGGGGGGGGGGGGGTGAGAACTACATGTATTTGCGTCGGGCGTTACTTTCTTGCAAAGCCTCGTCTGGCACAACACTGACTTTTCGTGATTAAACAGATTCAGGGCGAGGTGCTGCACTATAATTGCCACCACTGAACGTGTGATGCCATAAGGGTAGAAAAGCCTTGCAATATATGGAATACCATCACAGACGATGACTCAAAGACAATAGTCTATACCACCACAAGATGCAGGGGGGGGGGGGGGAGGGAGGGAGGGAGGGAAGAGTGCTTTTTGTCGTTGTCTTATATAATACATATAATATTAGCTGCAATATTCAACTGAAGAGCTGAATTCATAACCTTTTCCAGCTGAACTAAACTTCTTTGTCTCAATGATTCTGGGAGGTGTCTGCATTCAAGGGAAACACAAGCGATATTAGAAATTTAAAAAAAAAAAAATCCCCAGACATAATCAACTCACAGTTCTACACTAATAAGCTCTAAACTATCTTAAAAACAAATACTGTTCCGAGGTTAAAACTCTAAAAAGAACAAAAAATTAGATACTTGGAGGAATGATAAACGAAGAAAGCTAAGATCTCAGACAACCACAGAATCATTGGCTCATGTGAATCTGTACTCCATACCAATGCATCTTATTGGAAGAGAAATACAGAGGAGCAGATAACGACCATCCCATTCATTCTACTGGCACTGGGAGGGAATGTTTGGTGATAGTAACATCCACCTCCCTCATGATGTATTCCATGCGCGGCACCTATAGGTATTCTCATATCACATAGCTGAGATTGATCTTGAAATACTATACAGCTGACAGCAGAAAGCCCATCATGAAATGTGTGTGCAAGCATGTACCCCTTTGCTGTAGGTGTTATTGTAGCTGGCTTGGAAAGAGAGTCTATATCAAAGGAGCACAATGTGTGTAACAAAAACTCATTTCCTTCTTATACGACATCAGCCTCAAAATAACAATGCCAAATCGTGCAGTAAACTTGCATGATTGCCTTTGCTTATTTTGCTTTCCCCATATACTGAAACGTTTAGAATCTTATCAATAATGATCATGATATTGTATGATGCGCCATGCAGTTTGAGAAGAATTTGTGAGCTGGGCTTTTGACATATAAATTGGTGAGGGTTCAACACTCTGCAAGTATCAGGAAGATATTCGTGTGTGAAATGCATCTCAATTGGTGAAAGGAATTCCCAAATTAGGGAGGTATCCACATTCTCTTCTTTTGAAGGGAAAAAAATACGAATTATATGTATCCATTTGTCTTTTTTTTTCAGGGATCCTCGAGTAGAATGTGTGAAACTTGATAGCTCTGCAAAAGCAATGGGAAGATTTTTGTAATGTACATTCCAAACATGTGTATCTGTAGACATAACACTGCACAAACCACAGATGCCAACATTGTAAATAGCATTGCAATATTCTGCTCGGGCTAAAAAGGCATGTTTTGGTGTAAAAACAGTATTTCCACCTTTCACGCATTAGACTTATTACTTGTAGTCAGGGAAAACAGATTTTTCCATGAAACCTGCAGTATTTTGTTGTTGTTGTTTTTTTTGCAAAAGACTGTACAAAACATGTAAAAGAGTAACAGTTGGCATCTCTGGTGAACTTGTCTAATTTTTGAGCAGACATTTCCTGAAACACAACACGATACCCATGTAAACAACCACCAAGCACCCTTGCTCCTCTCAGATATTCCAATCTGGGATGGACTTTCCAAATATCACGCATTTAGGAGCGTCGGTACTAGCGGAGGGGCGAGAGGCCCACTGGCACTAATTGGGTCCAAAGGGAAGACCTGCCACTCACCTGCTCCTTCACTCGAGGAGATATCTCGTCTTCATCCTCCGAGTAGCTGGAGTAGGACTCCGACGTATTGCTGTCGGTGGAGGACTGGGAGAGGGAGCGGGAGCGCCTCTTGTACCTCCTCCCGCCGGCTGCAGCCTGAGGTGGCCCCGTCTGGAAGGTGATTTTCTGGAACACACACAAACAAAAACATGGGATGAATATGTTATTCAATGTTTATTGATTATCGTAATGATGTGGTCTGCCTTGATATCTCTGCAGCCCTACAGGTCTGCAAGCACTTTATCATATCCATCTGCTTAAGTCCAACCGTAGTGTGCCTTCAAAAGATGTCTTACATACTTTTACCCTTTCCGACCAATGAATGGCATCACAACTTAATGTCATTGTGCTAATAATGTGACAGCATATATAAATAAAAAGTCTAGGAAAGTTTTACTAAACATTTTGAGAACTGGCAGTACACTTGGCTACAGCTTACACTCAGTCAATTTGAATGTACATTCAATTCAAAAATGACCTCATCGTATGATGCAGATGATAGTTCATGGCCATCCATCATGCTCACAGAATTTGGTCATCACTCCTCCAGCTCCCTGTGAAGCAGAAGACGCGCACATTTCATCTGTTTCATAACAACATGATACAGACTGCATACATCACCTTGTTCAAGAGAACATTGCACCGTAGTTTGCTGTATCTACACGCAGGAAACGAGAGTAAAGTGGTTTCTGGCCACAGTGAGGGGCATGGGAGACGAAATCTACTCAATCTCCAAGGAACTGGGACAAACAACCGTCCTCTTTCCGTATGCCTCTAAACATGTAGAACTCACTCAATGAATATATTCCTCCTTGAAAAAACAGCCCATGATAAATATGCATGATATATATTGTACCTTAAGTGAGCAACCATGTGACTGAAAGAAATCCATACATGTGCACATGAATTATGCAGAAATTACACCTTGGTATCTTAGTTTTCTATGTGTTATGTAATAATTAGTGAGAGTACTGTTTTTCATCACAAATGTGGTTCAAAACCTGCTGGCAAGATATCCCCCCCCCCCAAAAAAAAAGAAAAAAAAAAAGAGAAAGACACATGTACACATAAACATACAAACAACATGTACATCCCAACATGTATTGAATATAGATAACTGTCTACAACCATCTATTCCTGCTGTCTTTCTTCCCTCTGCCATCTATCCCTCTCTCTCTCTTTCTCTCTCTCTCCATGAGGGTGTTTGCAAGTTTCATATTCTCTCTCAAACACCTGTATATTAATCATGTCCTGAATACTTTGTCAAAGGCCATAATATTCCTTTGCCTCCATACGGTTGTATCACAAACAAAAAAGAAAATAAGCTGATCTGCAATTCTCTCTTACACAACTCATGCCGACCCAGACTTGAGATGAACCTGCCATAGTGGATAATACGCTGAACACACTCCCTCAATCCTCTCAGCAATCCATAATCTGCCCTCTGAGCTGGTCTGTTTTTCACATTTCATATGTGTGATACATAATGTGGTACATACACATGTATGTGTTCTTCCCTGGGGGGCTGCAATAGCAAGAGTGAAATCCTATCAACACTTCACAGAGCAATACTAATTTCACTGGTCATACTGTGCGCTATTGTATATGGTGTGTCATAATCTCAATGCAAGATAGTAAGAGGTTCACTCTAAACTGGAACATGCTCTCCCAATCTGAATATTCTTCTTCTGAAAGTTTCATCACCTCGGTATTATATAAGGATTGTACAATATTTTGCATAATATCCAACAGTCTGTGTATGCAGTAAATTGTGTGATGGTGCCATAAAACTCTACAGAGTGATGTGTTTCGTAAGAGAATTTCAAGCTGTATTTCTATAGGGGCTGACATTTAGAGAACAATTGAGAAGATAAATCTTGTAAAATATTAGAGTGCTATTGTATTTTTACAATATTGTAAAGATAGCTTTATATATTGAATGTAAAATTTTGTCTCAAGTAGGACACCAATTCTGTATGGAGTCAAACATTTCATGCCGGTCACTGGCTATACCATGACACAAATCTCGACAGAGACATTTAGTTGACTCTCCACAAATTGACAATGTCCTCTTGCTCAGGAAAAAGCCATCATTATACCTCAAGTCACTACTGTGTATAAAGCTGTTGTTTTCGCGAGGGTTTAATTTTCGTGAATTTCGCGAACCACAGTTTGACAGCGAATTTAACAACACGCAAAAATGTTACCATGCGCTAAGCAAATAATGTACTTATGAAGACCTCTGTGTCAATTTGCGAAAACATCATCTCACGAAAGTGTCCATGACCTCCTCATTCACAAAATATCTGTACAAGAAAATAACAGCGTATACAGTATTCTTGAAGACCTAGAATGAACAATTCTGATTTTATATAGGTCCTCACACTGCTACTAACATTGATATGAATAGCGAAGTACACAGCACTATACAGTCAAACCTGTCATAGCGATAACCTGTCTGTAGTGACCACCTGTCGTAATCCACCACTGATAACAATGCCCTCCGTGAGAAAAAGCTTGTTAAAGAACCTGTGTATAGCGGCCACCTGTCTATAACGGTCATTTTTTTATTTTTGTCTCCCTTGGGTGGCCGCTATTGACAGGTGTATATAAATGGTATACATGTGGGATTTTTGATAGTGTTACATTTTACACACACACACACACACACACACACACACACACACTCACAAAATATATATGACCAGTGAGAGAACTTATGAGAAAGAAAAAAAAAAAGCTGGCTACTGTATGTAGAACCACTGATACCACATGACAAAGAAGCATTTTCCCTTTTCGAGATAAAGCTACATAGCAATTTCCCATCAAGGGTAATATGCAACCCATTTCTGCAACGAAATGTAATATTTCGAGCAACAAATCAGCGCACTGTTATTTTCAAGAATATCAATCGACTCAAGAAATTTCTGAAACTCAAAACAATTGTTACATAGTAACATAAAATTTAAAAGCAAATTCATTGTCACACTGCAATACAGAGGAAGAGACATTTGCTTTCACATTTTGCCTTGTTTTCTTGACAGATGATCTATGATTGTTTTTACTCACAACAAATATAGTGAAAAATAATATTTCATGATCAGCAACATCTTTAAGAATGGTCAGAGCTTTGAGCAGTCAACACTTAACGCAAGCACTCTCATATTACAGCTAGAGAAAAAAAAAAAACAGTGCTGGCCTAATTATAACCATAGTCAATAAACATGATTTTCAGGACTGTACTGCAATGTTTGAGGGTACACTTGAGCATTTTACAACATTTTGTGGGTATACTGTATCTAATTGGTTTAACTCCCTCATTGTTACAGTAACTGTAATATCATCATGCCTGTATCATGACATCTAATAAAGCCTCACAGCATTCATTCTGGTAAGAAAAATAAACAAATGCTGTCTCCATTTAAATATAAAATCACACAAAAAGAATTCATCATTTTTGGAAGACAATACTGTACATTTTACACCTCTTCAATGTTATCTTAAAATACCAAATTCCAAAGCCTGAAAATATTGCGATGAGATATCAGTATTCATAAGAAAGATATCAGATGAAGGCCATTATATAGTGGGTTTGCAGAAGCCAAAAGAATTCAATAAATCAATTTAATAAATGTGCGTGACAAGTTAAAGGGATCGTACAGTTCTGGTTGAGACATAATTTCAGGTTTCTAACATTTTTTGGTGAGATAATGAGAAATCTCTTATAAAATATGAAAGAGCATGTAATTCTATGAGGAATTCAACGTTTATTTGATGACAATTGGTTTTGGAATGGCTGAGATATCCAAGAAAGAGCGATTCTAATAAAGTGAGGGACCCACACTTTATTACGATCGCTTTGTTTTACTTTGTTTTTGGATGTTTCAGTTATTCCAAACCCGATTTTCATCAAATAAACTTTGAATTCCTCTTAAACTGGTATGCTCTGTACCATATGATAAGTGTTTTCTTGGTATCTTGCAAAAAGTTAAAAGCCCAATTCTCATCTCCACCAATACTGTACTATCCCTTTAAGTTGATCACTCTATCGCCTTCAATGACATTTATCATTCAATAATGTGCACTGTACTGCAAACTACAACTGTACACAATTGTTATTGGGGAAAATTATGTCTGAAAAATTCGAAGCTATTGGCTGTTATTATGTGTTACTCCCTCCTTGGTAACATTTGTGTATCAATGCTAAAAACTTTCATTTTTATGTACTTAAGTCAAAGCAAAAGTTATCCTAATTGCATCATATTTGGCCATGGCCAATGATGGATTAAATACTTAAACCAAGATAGCAACATCCAAGAACATCAAACTAACCTCCTCATTCTCATTCTCACCCTCAGCGGGACCAACAGTCTTGGGAACATCTTCCTTTGGGGTATCTCCCTTTGGGGTATCTCCCTTTGGGGCATCTTCCTTTGGGGCATCTCCCTTTGGGGCATCTCCCCTCGCATCCTTTGGCACATCTGGCTTGACGTCCTTTGCTGCTGTATCCGGTCTCGCGTCTCTAGGAGCCTCTGGCTGGGTGCCTTGAGACATGTCCGGCTTCACATCTTTGGTGATCTCTGGCGACACATCTTTGGGGACCTCGGGCTTCCCTTCCTGCGCAACTTTTGTCTCCTCTGCTTTGGGTGGCCCGGGAGAGGCGGCAGTTCCAGCTTGTGTATTTGTGTTCTTATTAACGTCTGCACTGGCATCCTTATGGGCCTCTGTGCTCACAAGCTGCGAGGCATCAGTGCTGGCTTTGTCGATGCCGCTGGACTCTGTATTTGCCGCCTTCTTACTGACCTCGGGTGTGCAGGGAGGGACTTTGGTGACTTCTGGAATCTTGCTACTCTCTGCTTCAGCAAGATGTACCTGTACTGTTGTTGCTTCACCATTGGCACACAGCTTGTTGCTATCTTCTTTGGTGAGAGTAGACTCCATCTCAACAGAATTTATGAATCAGCCTAGCATTGACAGAGTCACTGGCGAGCAAGAAGTCACTGGTAAAGCACAAGATTTCACTGAATGCAAAATGTACAAAAGATCTCCAGCCCCGCCAAATTCTTGTCAGAGAAGAAAGGTGTTTTTTACTTCGCTGCGCACACAGCTAAAAACTTTTGCTCGAGTGGAAGACGAGCGTGGAAGAGACTGAGGGACAGTGCCACATGGAAGCAGTAAAATGTAGGAGAGCCCCTCGCAGGAACCCACGTCAATCTCAAAGATGCGGGGATTACAAAACAGGAAGTGAACAACACCAGCTGGCTAGGGCAGGGAATGTCAGGCTGATTATCGTCACCCAGACGGGATGTGCTCCATGAGAAGTACTCGAGACGGGAGCATTTTCCCCCTTAATGATCTCTGTGAAATTACATCTCAGGAGCCATGGAAGCCACACTTGACAGCTTTTGACCTTCTGTTACATTTAGTCAAAGGTACCAATAATGACAGGAGCATGGCCAACACTGACCACATTCTCTTTTTATTTTCTTTTTCATATCAATGGCAGTATCCACGTTACAAGGTTTTTATATGCCATCATAGCATGATTAATGCAGAGATCAAAGTAGGTCAATCTGCTCCAACATGAGAAAATAACATTGTGTAGGTGTATGTGTGAGAATGGGGGTGGGGTGGGGGTTGGAGAAGAATCGTGGGAGACATGCTAGAAAGTGTATCAACAATCATTAACCAACACTTCTCACACCATAGGCTGCACACGACAGTTGATATGATATTCTCATCCAGCAGCATGACCAAAAGTCAAAGAATTCAGTTGAAAATACTTGAACACAAATATGGTACATTAAAAAAAAAAAGAATTAAGGGTTTCCATGCATTCTCTAGTCTTTCAAGACATGAATTATACTTATTCATGATATGTATACAATCCCTCTGGTGCACAAAGAAAATTTCAGCAAAGTGAGTACACTGTTTACCTCTCTATGTAAACTTGAGTGGGTTGTATTTTTTACTTTGGTTCTTTTGTTTTAAATCAGTCAGTAATTACTTGACTTACAATGATAATGCTACGTACATGTAATTAGATAACATTCAGCAATAAAGCATTACTCTATCACTCATTTATTTTAAACAATATGGAGAAAGAAACAGAGACTTAAAGAAACTCAAAGTGTCATATCACGCTACTGAAGGAATAATGATAAGGATAGAACTTTCAATACCAATGGAATCATCAGCAGCATTGAATAAAGACTATGACCGTAAAGCGAAAATCAATGAATGACTGCAATTTCAGATGAACATTTCACCTAGCTCATTAAGTGCATACTTGCAATAATCTTCGGACTGCATAGATCTGCAAGCCAGTGATGATGGTTTTTGTGTGCTGACAGCGCAGGATGTGCTTGCTTTGCGAACAACCCACATAATGGGGAACAGAAAGAGTTGTGGTTATTTCTGCCTACCACCGTTGCTCAGACAACCTTTTACTTCATCAGGGATGTGTGCGTCAGAACTTGTTGATTGCCGATCATGAGATAATTTGGCCATTAAATCACAACCCAATTCACATCCTTCCAAACTTCATGAATGCTCTCCCAGTCATGGTTTGTGCTCACGAAACTCAGAAGGAAAGCAAAATAGCACTTTCAGAGTGTAAAAGTTCTTTTTCACGCAAGTAATTGCAAGGCTGATACTAAAGATGAAAACTACAAACTTTTGATCAATTAGTTCTTGTTTCTTCACTAACATGTCTGCCTTTTCCACAGCAATACTGTAACATCATTCTATATGGTACCTCTTCATCATCATGTAATGCTGCCTTAAAATACCATTTCTGTGCGAGGAACGTATTGAATCAAATAAGTGATTTGTGCATGTGTGAACACAGCTTTCTTGTGGATTCTCCAGGAGAGCCTGTCCCCAATTTCTGCCATTCTGTAGAAGGTTCAGTCTGGAGGCAATAACAGGAAATTAATTAATAAGTCTATGACAACAAGGGGATTTATAGGGGCAGGCAGAGAATCAGACAAAAGAGGTATGGACAACAGAGCCATAAAATCGCCCTCGGGCACATATCAAATATTACTTGAAAGGAGATGCTGCCTTTGAATGAGATCCTTCTCAAACGTGACTCGCGAGACAAGTGTCGCATACCTTTCATGACGCACAACACTCCCAGCAACGTGTAATCCTACGCACCACACGTCTATGCAACAATTGTCCTACGGCTTTGATTCTCTGAATATCAGTTTGGGTCGACGCACGTGCGCATACTGCATGTCATGGGAGGGAGGCATTTTGCTGTAGAATCATTTGTAATGGTGCAAAGCTTTCAATAGGATACAAGATATTGATTTTTTTTTTTACTTTGTTTATTAGTTATCAGTGTTCTTCTGCAAATACTTTAATTTCATCAAATGCCACCTCCCATGACAAATAAAGTCAAAACTAGAGAAGCACTCTGAGAGTGCAGACCTTCACCAAGCAGCTCATTTCCACCACTGATCTTGCTCTACCATAGAGATCAGTGATTTCCACCCATATGTGCATTTATGCTGCAAATCGCCCGATTTCCCAATATAGAAGCCTTTTGTTATATCAACTTCCAGCTGTGCAGCATGCCTCGTCCTAGCAGAAACTAGAGAACGCACTTTAGTGCGCATATTCAAACCTCAAAAAATGCGGAGCTTGAACTCCCAGAGGCCTTGACACTACCTGCTAAAATTTTAATAATCCTTCATAAAATCCATAAAAATTTCAGGATCCCAACCAAAATTTAATCATCTGTTCCTTGTGTCATTCTTAACCTTTCCTGTAAGTTTCAGCCAAATCCATTCATAACTTTTTGATTTATTTTGCACACAGACAAACAAACCATCAAACAAACCAACGCCGATGAAAACATACATTGTAACCTCCTCCCTTGGCAGAGGTAATAATAGATAAAATAAAATAGATGTCATCCAGTTTCTGCCAAGAACACCTGGGTCCCATTTCATAAAGAGTTGATACGATACAACTCTTGCTGGAATGGCAATTGTCATAGTAATGACAAGAATCCAGCTTCCTGATTGGCTGTTGCTACTGGGAGTTGCCGTTCTAGCAAGAGTTGCCATCCTAGCATCTTTTATGAAATGGTGCCCTGGTCTACTAAAATGTAACATGAAAATTTTGGAAATCCTGCAATGTGTGCTACAACAAAACTACAATGTATGTTGCTCAAGCTAACAATGTCTTTCAGCAATATGAGATTTGAATTTCACCTCAGTCTGCATTTCAAGCATATCCCCATTTTACTCATTTTATTCATTACAATAACATCCAGTTTATTATTCATTCATTCATGTATGCATTCACTTTATCTAGCCATCTGTCTTACAGATGCATCTATTCATGGCTTCTTCTTCTTAAATTTCTGGATTTTTTCAGATTTCTTCTAAGTTTGTTTATTTGTTTGTTTTTTTATAAAGGAGACTGGTAGGATGGAACAACATGGCACATACAGTACTTCGTATGTTTATCTGCCTGAATCACCATACATTTGCACATTATTTACAGTGTATGTTGTATCTTTAAAAGAGAGTCATGTCTACAGTGCAAACTGTAGACGTCTGTGTATCCTGTATGGAACTTTGTGCCAGATGGCGCAGACCAGGCGTTTCAGGACGTGTGTGGTTTGGACAACATGCTCACCCGCACATTCAACGTTCCCCTGCCGAACACAGAGGGACCGCAGAAATAGTCAATTACCATCTATCCCAAAGCTGTCCTTGGCTTGCGGCACGCACCAGGAATGGAGCCCTCTTACGACGACATCACAGACAGTTTTGGTCACTGTCATCATCAGGTTGCCGATTTCCAAAATGTTCAAGAAAAACAAAATCATAGTGTGGCTTCAGATTTTTTCGGGCTACTGTATAATGCACAGTTCTACAAATTCCACGTTGCCCATGGTCACTCTGCGCCAAAAAGTGAAATGCCTTGGTTCAAGCTGACTGTGAAAATTTAGATTTTAACACACAGAGTTGTAGAAGTTTTTGAAATATTGAACTTGGATAAATTTCTAACACATGGAAGTTATGGAATTTTACAAGTTTCATATTTCTCATGAAATATGACATTGGTCAAAGTTACATTTTGCAAATTGATGAAGCAATAATGTCATCACTTCACGTCTTCTTATGATCAGTTTTGGAGAAGCACAAAAAGAAAAAGACAAGACAACCCTGTACCATGCCACTTTTTTCTTTCATTCGAGGTCTCAAAAGAAGAGATGTGTCAATTCCAATACAATATAATCATTTAGACTTTACAACAAATCATAAATGATAAGGTTCAACAAATAAAAATACAATCAAGCAAGTCCTGCATGTGCTGAGAGTTAATATTGACAATTGTTCATCGTGTGTGTGTGCGTTTGCTTCTTTTTTATTTGGCTCATCCAGGTAAACTTGGCAGTAAAGAAAATCTGTGTATTCAGCTAATCTAAAGTAAACATTCCATTAAATCATAATAAATCTGGTTAATTTTTTTTTCTTTAAGGATCTCCCCCCCCCCCCTCCTTCCCAATTTGTTACCAATGACGACAGTAGGACTCTTTATATAGCACATTAAATAGACAGCTGGCTTTTTGTTGGCAAAGCAGGATGGGGGACTTGAACAAATATGCTTGTTGTGCTTCAAGAGGAACCGCCTTTTATGACCATAAAACAATATATATGATTTCTGACAAACCCAAATAAAAAAATACAAGAGTCCAATAAAATGTTTCATTCTATGTGTAGTTTGTATCAAGTACAACATGTGTTTAATTGCGGAGGCTTCCAGTATGGCGCATTTCCTCTTGGATATAAACTTACCCATTTTGTCATACACACACACACACACACACACTTTTTTTTTTTTTTTTTCAACGATGTTTATTCTGTTCCATTCAAAGTAATAGAAAAAAAAATAACAATTTTCATTTGCTACAATTGAAATGACGAAAATATACATTTGTGATCATAATAGCAAATTTGCTATTGCTGTACATAATGACATAACAAAAATTACATTTTCATGAACAATTATCAATTTACATACAGTCACTTCCCCTATATGCTCTCAAAAAAAATTGCTTAAATTTAACAGTGATAATTCAATTCTTCTAGCATTAATCTTAATAATCATCCAAATGAATTATGCAGCAAAATTATACAGTAATAAATAATGGAACCATATTATTTATCAACCAATACCCGCCCACCTACTAACTCATATCCCTTCCTGAGTCCCTATGACCACCCCCACCAGTTCCCTCCCTTCCTGTTTCCTCCCCCACCCCTATCTGTACACATGCAACACACAAACACAAAAAAAAAAATGAAGAAAAGAAAGAGTGGAATACTATGGAAACATTACTATTTTCATAAAAGTCACAGACGTTGCACGTAGCTTCAGACTGGTTTATTCAACGAAGTCTCAAAATATTCCCATTTTTGTAAATGTACATATAGCTTCCCAGCCTTGGTTGCAAGGATTTTTTCCTCATTTATTAATTCAACAATAATCTTTTGCATCTTTTCTCCAGTGGGTAACTTATTTCCCGTTCTAGATTTTAAAATAATGTATTTTATTAAGATAATCAAAGTATTTACACATTTTGATCTATTTGAATAACCCAAGATTCCCCCAAATATATCTCTCCAATCCATATTCCTTAACTCATTTATATCAAAATGATTAATTATGATTTCCCATAACGGTTTCACTTTAACACAGTGTAAATAAGTGCAGATAAGTTTCAGGCTCATGTTGGCAGAAGGAACAAAGGCTGTCTGTTACAAAACCAAACTTCATTAAACGCTCCTTAGTGTAAACTACGCCATGTAACATCATAAATTGAAATTCTCTATATTTTCTTATCAATGTACACTTACTCAGTTTAATAAAAAGATCTTTTATTTCTTTGTTTGTATAATCATAGCTACTGTGGTCATCTTTAATTTGTAAAACATAAGATGACTGTAAATCTTCCACCATAGCCTCATATATTTTTCTCGATTTTAAAACTTGCAAATTTACTCTCTGACCAGAAAAAAAATCAATTTTAAGTCAAAGTTTGTGGAATCAACTTGCTGAAGTGTACCTGCTCTCATAGAGTCCTTCCATTTCTGGGGTATAGCATTAAATATATCATTCAGTTTAAGCAATTCTTCTACCTTAAAACCAAGACCCAAACTTTGAAAATGTGACTGAGATCTCAAATGACCGTTATCTAATATATCTTGTATTGTAATTATTCCTGCATCAAATAAATCTCTATGAAAAAACATCCTACCTGCTATGCGTACACTCCTATTATTAAATATTATTGGATTTACAACCTCATTTTCCAAGTGCCTATATTTATAGATATCGAGCCAAACCTTCAATATTTCCGAATAAAAAGGTAGTACATTATCTGTCATGATAGATGAATCACAGTCACACATAAACAGGAATCTACCTCCTACTGTACTAAAACAGAAGTCAAAAAATAATTTCCACCCAACTTCTTCTTCTCCATATACATGTAGAAGGCGTTTTAGCCACATAATACGTTGTGCCTTAACAAATAACCGAAAGTTCGTCATTCTTAAACCCCCAAACTCATAATCTTGATACATAATATTTCTCTTTATACGGTCTTTTCCATGCCATAAGAAATCAAAGGTAACACACACACACACACACACACACACACAAACACACCCTCATACACAAATATTGAGGCGTAGGTTAGGGATTCTGTGTGAGCAAGGGTATTGCTGAGTACAGTACTCTGTGCTTATTCGGGTAGTGTCTGGCAGAGCAATTTTTACCCCATTATTAAAAAGCGGAGTACCCGATTAACTGGAAAGTATGTTAATTCATTCAAAACTAGAGGTTGTGTTGTGTTCATGCCAGACAGGGGGACTCCAAACAATCTTGGCGTGAACAGGCATGAACATGGCACACACTTCTGGTGACCGGAACTGTTTGTGGCGGAGTGCACATATGTGCCCACGAGAAACTGCCACCTGTCTCAAGGAGAAACGCCCGCCCACTGGTTTCCATAGAAGCGTATAAGCATGCCGACTTTACACTGGACAACCAGGGAACTCTAAACGGGGTCTCTCTTATCCCCGCTGAGTTAGTATTAACAAAAAACACTTGTTTTCATCTGGCATGTCTTGTGGGTGTCTTCCTGAGGTCCTCCAAGACAGGGGGACTCTCAACGGGGTAAGAGGAAGCTTTCTGGAAGAGTACTGTAAAGCACGATATTTTCACAGCTTGAAATTTTCGCGTGTTAGAGACAACAGCTTTCTTTCGCAGCATGAAATTTTCATGAATCGCCACAGGCATTCAATGCATATAGTGTATACAAGAACTTTGCATGCATTTTAATTTTGCAAATCTTGGCTCTCCTGAAATTTGCGAAATGAAAATGCACACAAAAGGACGACATACACATACACAGAGGCTTATTCCCCCACACCAAATGTGTTCTCTTTCCCCACTTACATGTAGTACCTACCCACCTACAACACCAAATATAATGGACATGTACAGTGTGCCTCGTATGGTACAGATCTCTCTCTCCATTTATAATATCAATGGATGCATCTGTCTGTCCCGTGTATGACACACTATTTTGCTTGCTTATCTCGGTACACACATTTTCATGATCTAGATTTCTCTTCCTTCCCCTGTTTGGTTTCACTACTTGTGTAGTTCAATACGTGATTTATCACTTCGTCTATTCCCACTTTGTCTATTATGGCCATTTAGTCTCAACCCACATGGTCTTGTCTCTCTTCCACCTCCCTGGTCTTACCCTGTTTCATCTACAACCAGTTCGTCTAACGACCATTTAGCCCAATTGCCACTTAGCCTCATTATCTATTAGTCGGTCTACTTCCAGATGGGCAATGTCCATTTCGTCTAATACTCCCAGTTTATTAGACAATATGGGAAAAATCCAGAGTAAAAATTGCAATAACAACAGCTGGTCATTAGATATGATAATTAGCCAAACTGGACATTAGACCAAGTGAGGATTAGACCAAACGGGCATTAGACGAAATTGATAGTAGACCAGATAAGTTTAGCCGTAGTGGTGTCAGACAAACTGGGAAGTAGACCATCTGATATTTGACCAAGTGGCAATAAACCATTCAATATATACATGTATATGCTACATGTATTTTCACGGCATTGTAAAAAACATTTCAAAAGGGTCTGTGGGAATTACAAGGAAATAGAGAAAACAAAAGTTTCTCAGGCCCCACATGATTGCAAAGCTAAGGCGTCCATCCTTTCACAAACATAGAACATGCTGTGTGATTCAGTGCCACATGGATTAGAAACCTCTCAGCTCCTCTCCAGCGAAGTTGATGAAAATATATACAATGTATATTTAGATCATCGAGTGTTATTACTGTTTTTCTTCAATGCTTAACACACCTGTACACTGTACTTGTAAGCAGACCGAAAGCCTAAGTAATGCTTTCAAAACCTTGTTTTGACAGGAACTGACCCAAATCTGTTCTTGGGGAGGGTTGCTCAATAAAGCAAATTCCTTGCACTGCACTTGTCAGTGTACATGTATTTATTGCACCCATGTCAATTCTGGTGTAGAATTGAGGTTTCCAAACAACTTTCAGGGAGTTTGGGGCAGTTGATAAACACAAAGCTGTTTTGATTATGGGGTTAGAAATGCATTTCTGAAATGCCATGAAAAGGGCTATCGTAAACACGTTTGAGCCAGAAACATATGATAAATACAAAGTTGTTTTGAAATCCCTTTATAGCTCAGACCTCCCCACGCCAACCCCTGCCAACTACGCATCTTCCCTCCTTGAATTAAAATTAGCAATGGAGCTGCACAGTGACAGGCCTCCAAATGGACTCGCGACCAGACGCAAGAAAAACAACAACTCGAGAATGCAAAGGCGTTTTGATAGTGGGTACTAAAACGCAATTTAAACATGAAAGTTGTTTATAAATGCAGCCAACCGCACCCACGGTTCTAGCCAATTTGTCCTTAAAAAACAAAACAAAACAAAACAAAACAAGCAGAAGTTCATATTGCTCTTGCCAGCCCATATCAGTATGAAGCATTTTCCTTTCTTTGTTGTGCTGTGCTGTGCCATTCCTATGTGTAATGTATACATTGCATTAGTATTTAAAATAGATTTTTTTTCTTGTTCACATTGATAATAATTAAAAAGATAAAATAAAGACATTACGATATGTTGGTATTCCTGAAACCTGCAACTACATCTGTGGGTCTTGCTTTCACTTTAGTCAATGTTAGTTCAGTGTCAGGTGAGCAGTACTGGTGTAATTTGTATGTGTACATGTGTACAATGGCCATGAGCATGTGCACCATGCCTTGCTTGAGAACATGGTAGAAAATGGGAAGTGACTTGAATACTAAGCTCCTCAAAAATTTAGTGATAGCTATATCATTTGATAGCCTCCTATGTTCTACCGCATCACCCTTTACACTTTGTTTGATTACACTCATATGTGATCCTGTGCTGTTTCTGTGTATGAACTCTAACGCCCATTTTGAGGTCTTCCAATGGCAAAAGGAAACAACATCGATTAACGCATCAGCAGAGACAAGATTTACTCTTTTTTTTAGTTTAGACAGCTAATTATGCATTATGTCTATATGGCAAAAATCATAGAAGGCCATTATACATGTATGCTAGGCAGCACCAGTAGGTGTGTAGCTCTTTTGTAACATTTAGTGATGCGATATTGGTCCTAAAATTATTTCCTATCCAGATACAAGATATTTCTTGCTTATATCATACAGCGTGAGGTCTCAGATAACATGATCACAAAATAAATACTGTCACTAAAAAGCACACATCTTTGTTAATTTTTTTTCTTCTGTGACTGTAATCCCTCTAGCTATAGAATTGCTATAACTGAAGCACAGTCATACAAAATAATAACACCTCTGGCACCCTTCCGGCGGAGGCATAAAAAGCATCTCAAGGGAAAACTACCCAAAGTTTGCGGGGAATAGTTATTGGTACAAGTTTCCAAAATAGATAATTACTGTATAATGCTGGCTAGCAACATGAACAAGGATAGGCAAGATAGACATTACCACTTCTGTTATGTGGTTACGTTGGACATATTCAGGCAAGGATTGTTCATGTTTGGGTTTTAATTGTAGTTTTCTCACATACTGTTAATCTTGTCTGCACAGACGCACGAGACTGCAGCTTTAAGCTAAACGAGGTGGGTTGGAAGTGCAGGGGCCTCCCTGCCCTGGCTTAGAGCCTCCCTGCCCTGGCTTAGAGCCAGGGATCTGTGTAGGATAGGCTCACAGTCATTCAGAAAGGACCTGCCTTCAATACTATTACTATTGCTATTTCCTGCCTCATTTCATTCCTACTGCAAGTGAGGCATACTGCTACTACAATGTATAATTCAATACTGTGAATATGCACTTGCAAAGAAATACTTGCGGGACGGTACTAAAAAAAAAGATGGAGAGTCAGTTCCATTGTAAGCCCTCTGAATTTCTGTCACATGCACACATACAACAAAATCTCCACTATAATATCTGTAGCGTGTTACATCCATAATGTGGTATGGAGGCAGTGTCGTTAAGAATGAAAGAATCTCCTTTATTTTCGAGAAAAGATGACTTTCTTTGAATGCTTGAGACATGTGTAAAAAAAAAATGTCAGCAAAAGGAAACACTGAAAGCTTGATGCTTGGTTAGTCTTCACTGCCATAGGAATGTCATATTTCAACGTCAGGAGCATTCCTAAATATGAGAATGAGAATATCTGTTGAAGACTGCCACTCCTTAAAATCTGAAGGCAGTTTGATATTCACTGTATCTCCAGCTAAGGTTTTTCAGTTCACTGACAAATCTGTTATGAAGAAACTTTATCTTTTGGATTATAGCATAAAACATGTTTACATCAACAGTGTTGAATGATCACGTATGACATACATTCTATTGTTTTTTGGGTGGTTTTTTTTGTTCTGATTGTTTGGTATTTTTCTTTTTTGGCTGAACAGCTTTACACATAATCTGAAACAAACATATTATATAGAACAAGAAGGGATACTTGTGGGGAAATTGAAAAACGAGAGAGAGTATTCAATAAAGCCATCTTTGTTCCGTCTTACTTGTAAAAACATGTCATTTAATCCAAAGTTGGCAAATGACTGGTATGCATACTACAAGCAAATGGTAAGCCGAAGACCTTTACAATTGTAGCGTGCTTTAAACTACAATGTACATGAACCATCCTCCAAGGTACCCTCTGAGTTGTTAAAGAACATGTTTTAAAGACATCCACATGTGTGAACATAATGAATCATTAAATAAGCATCAGTGAACATTTGAGCCGCTCTCTTCCCGAGGCATGCTTGATAATAGTTTAACGACAATTTGATTGTTAGGAAGTCATCTGATAAGGCATGCTATCAATGTGTCAGAGTAGTAGTCTTTGCCCTGTGAAGTGCACTCACAGTCGTATCCGATATATTCTCCATGTGTCTGTGTGTAAAGTCTCTGATTTCACATTTCTCAATAAAATTTTATTTCTTACCTCTCATCAAGACAGAACAGTATAGACACTTTATTACTCACCCTTTTGACAAAACAGTTCAAGAGAATTCTTTGTTTTGTTTTTTTCTGCAAACTATTATGAGGACTTTTGTTTCTTATCAAAGCCATAGGGGATATGAGAATTGCAGGTACAATGTACATGGCATTTTTAAGGTGTCAAAGATATTGTCTATTATGTGAAATGTTGATGTTTTACTTGTTTTTTTTTATACTCTGTAGCTCTACTCTTTGCTTGTTTTGTCGAACTCCTACTCATACCTGTATTTCATTACTTTCATTCAAACCATCTCCCACTCTCGGATAAATGCACAGACTCATCTTTTGTGTGTAGAGGGATATATACATTGTATATACATTGTACCATAACGAGTATCAGTACAAACTTGTCACATTTTGTGTTACATGTACTTGTGTGTGACTAGTATACATGTACATGATCTTAGAAATGGATGGAAATAATTTCCAGATCAGGAAAGTTTTATTCTCTTGTCAGCACATGAAGAGGTATGGTACAATGTTTCAGAGTGCCTCCTACAGTTGGCAGCTATGCATATTGCGACAGTTCAGTACAGCCAGGGCAGCCTCTTATGCCCCCCTGTGTAGGTACTGCTCTGCCAAGAAGACACACTATTTGCATTAGAATTACGTACAGGGTACTATTTGAAGTTGTGGATCAAAAATTTTATTGGTCAACATCTTGACAAAGGATGTAAACAGTATACAGGGATCAAGTTCAGGATCCCCTGTGAGTCTAGGGTCCTAATCTACTACTGTATACCACCATGCTCCCAAGACAAATCTAATATTAAACACATAAGGCTAACAGAAATTAGTTGGAGGCAAGATGCCAATTACATCACCAGTATTGGCACAACCCTCGACATACAGTATGAGAGAAAGGAAATTGCACAAGGTCTACTAATGTCAGACTGATTGTTTTCTACACTTGAGTGCCCATGAGATTAGATGAATAACTAGAAAAGCACTCTGAGAGCACAGATCTCCGCCAAGCAGCTAATTTCCACCCATACACACATCCTGAAAATCGTCTGATTTCCCAATATATATAGAAGTCTTCTGTTTACAATGTATGTTATCAGCTTCCAGCTGCACGGCACCTCGCCCCAAGCAAAGCACGCATTTTAGAGCGCGTATACATGCAAACCTCAAATACGCGCAGCTTGAATTCCCAAGTTCATTATTGACCCTATCTGCAAAATGATTTTAAAAAAACCTTCAAAAATCCATAAAAATTCTTCGATCGCTACAAAAGTGTCATCATCTGTTCCTTGTGCACACAAACAAACAAACAAACCAACAAACCAATGCAGATGGATGCCACGGATACACTGTTGGGCCTGGTACAAGGTGATCAGTAGAAATAACCAAGTAAAGAGTCACAAGTAGTGGAGCGGATTCATTGGGGCTGCCTGTGAGGCGCACACCCACACAGAGCCGCAGAGCCTATAGGATGCAGTTTTCGCAATACGGTTTGGTAGCCGTACACGAGCGCCATCAAGTGCCATTAAAGTGCATAGCGTGGAAGAGAATGGTGAGAATTGTAATTTTCACATTGCAAGATCATTAAAGGCTGAATTATCAGTTTTACCTGAACATTATTCTTAACAATCTTTATAACAAGTGGCAATTTCATTGTAGTTGATACTAGTTCTATTTCACCTTGCTGTCAAATCATTTATACTTAATCATTGATTTTTAGCTCCTGTTTACTCGAAAGATAAGCTGCATAACAGAAGATGTCTATAATACTAGCTTCAGATTATGGAAGCAGTATTAAATGCCGCAATCGCTTGAAAGAGCAAGTACTTTTGCATAACATGGAAGTCAACGTCGATATTTCACAATGCTAGCATCCCGCTGCATCCAGCAGAGACAGCATGCAAGCAATGCAAGCTGTGGGATTTGCAGATCAAGCTTGTGCATGTGCACGCACAGGAGGAGATTTCTGTGAACAGTGTTTTATTGTACAGCTTGCACGGTGTCTGCGCTGGATGCCACGGGACATGGAAATTCACAAAGAAAGTGAACCCGTAATATCTACAAAGTGATTAGTTTGCTGACAAATTCAAGTACCCTCCTCTATCAGTGTGAAATAGTAATTTTGAATAGATCTGCACATAAGATCACGTTAGTTCTGCCTTTACTTTTCTCTTTATTCATTACGAATATTTGCAAAATGTCAGACTTCACTTTCATGGGGCCGGTTCGTGCATGGAGAGGCAAGAGCTGCAGAAAAAAAGTACCAAAAATTTCAAGCCTGATCAGGCCGATAGGTGCAGCAGCCCTGCATTGAGGGAACCTGCTAACGGTTAGTAACGGTTAGCACCCATGTTTCAGTAGGTCACATTAGTTGATTAAAACTGAATTTTCGTCAAAAAGCCCAACAAAATTTTTCTTTTTATCATCGAGAGTGGACGTGTGTGTAACAAAAATATCACCTTGCAAACTTGCGACATAATTTAGCGTTAGATGTGAGATGGATGATAAGTGACCAGGGCAGGGGGCATCACGAGTATCTCGCCCCGATCTGAGGGCCTCGTGACAAGCACGGCCATGCTCACGAGGAGGGATCCTTATGAGCAGGAACCCCCCTGAGCTGGCCCTGATGAATTGGTGGTACAGCTACAGGTAGCATCTGTGTCTCCATAGGCTACATGTACATTGTACATCTGAATAATGAATAGTATGCCAGGACAGACGCAGACTTACTCATTGCCACTGTTGAAGTTCCAGATGCACAAATTTCTCACAATCTCAGTCATCAGTAACCTTTGGCTATATAATTTTCTTTACCTTGCTTCACGAGTATTATCATGTCATTGCTGACAATCCTTTATCTGCAAATAAATTTCCTCTTATTCTACAACTATTTAGATTCTACTAAATACAAATCTTGCTTCTAACCGTTTAGTCGTTACTTCATACCAGGGAGGTGGGAAGTTAAGAGGTTCATACTTACCCTTTCCCTTGATACAGTCTCAGGATGCAAGGGCTTCGAATCGGCACGCGAGCGCTCGGACACCTTGCCATTACCACCACTGTTACCACTCGAGCCAGAGGTACTCGCTCCCGCATCAGCCATATTTCTCTTGGGAAAATGTACACCTAATTCACAATTACAGTTCAGAATCGGGCAAAAATGCCACACCAGTCCGATGTTTAGAATACAGTAGATTTATTGATACAAGCTGATATCTAACAGCTATGTTGGGCAATGCTGTAGCACGTCCCGATTTGTAGAGAACGCATGGACCTTCTCGCTACGCACTTGGCACGAGTTCTTACGATATTGATACACACAATGAATGCAACGGATGTCTACCGTATACCGCACCGGTCGCCGAATAGTAAATTAGGGAGCTACAACGCAGTGCTACAGCTGATATCGGTCTCCCACACATGCTCTTCGCACGTTCACCCAAAAATCGCGTGGACCGTGTCGTGGTAAAAGCTGGATCGCGATAACTTGCTCGTTGTACGCTCGAAACCATTGACCGCAGGACGACCTAATCGTAATGAATAATGCAACAGATTGACAACCGACGCAATGCTGACGCTTTTATCGACTGACCAATGACAGAGTAGCAGCATACACAAAACTTGTTTCATTGGCGAAAAGTTCTGAAAGGCGGTCAATTTAATGCTAAATCCTAGGCAACAGGAGCACGGGCGAATAGGCAGCCGGGGTTGAACCCTTTCCTTCCATTCTACTACGCAACATTCTACATCTGTGCAATCAAGGAGGTTAAAGAGATGGAGTTCCAGCTGGCTGTAATTATTCAGTTGTCAGTTTTCTATGGATATGCACAAAAGAATTCCACAGGGGCATTTGTGCCATTGATGGTCGAGGTTCAACGCTGTTGCCTTTCTGAGCAATCTGAAGATTATTTTGAGTGCTAATGTTGGCTATATTTTGCTTATCTATCACCTAATGATAAAGCATACAAAACAAAGTATATCCCATCCAGAAATATGTGCCATAGGGTAAATCGGAGCTGTATGTTGTAAAAAGATATGAAACTGTGCCTTCACTGAAAAGTTGATCATGTTATTTTCCCGATCACTTCCAACAAATAAACCCGATATGGTATAATCTATACAAGTAGAAGTTCTTTATTCATTGAAATGTCAGATTAGTGTAAAGACAAGTAAAACTAAGTAATTTTTATTTTTATTTCATATTTACACAATCTTTTATTCACGCATCCCTGTGTCTTTACCAGTACGTACCACTCTTCTATTATAAGAAATGAAAAGTAATTTCTATCATAAAAACAAAAAGATCTTCCTTTAGAGAGTGGCTGGTCTTTATGCAATATTACACGGATCAATTGTCTTCATATCTGTGGGGCAGCTCTAGTTTGGCACATACTTCAAATAATTTTGAGTGGTGGCAACAAAGATGGGATCAAAGGGAACAAGATTGTTATGACTCAATCTCTTGAACCTCCTCGGTAGAGCTGATGAAAGCCATGAGCCAGTTGTCTATTGCATACCGGGGACACACTGTCATACATTTCAAATTTACTCTCCGATCCAAGTATCTACTTAAAAGTATGTCAAGAAATCATATACACAAAAACAACAACAAAGGCCTCATACTATTGTATCATAATCATGAACAAGTGCACACCATGGGTATAAATAAGAGAGAGAGAGAGAGAGAGACAGAGACAGAGAAACAATAATAAGATGTAACGTCTTGCATCTGAAACGATGCAGAAACTTATTTATTCGTGACCAACAGAGTTTCAATGGGAAATTGACCTTGCACAAAAACATTTGATTTTGAAAAAAAAAAAACATATCTCTTTTATTTTCCCATCAAAAAGTCCATATCTCCTTCAAATTAAGAATAAAAGCAAAATGGTGTTATGAGGCACTGACTGAAAGAGCAAGTGATGTCAACTGTACTCAAGTCATATTTTTGCAAAGAACAGAGGTCACACTTAAAACTCTGCAAAGAATTGCACAACATGGTGGAAGTCTTGCACAGAAATAGGCTGTTATAAATCTAAAACATGACATTTACCTCATCACTTATGACCAGTAAATAGGAGCTTTTGCATATTTGGTTCATAAATTGAAAAAAAAAGAAGTCATGCTACAACCATTTGGGCACATGAAAATACTCTTCTAAGTAACATGACCATGAGTTATCACTTATGTAAACAATTATTGTGCGGACCAAAATCTCTTTTGGCAAAGAAGCAACATGCTAAAAGATAGCAGGGTCTTGTATTCTATAAGAAAAGTCCTAGAAAGCTGTCAGTATTTGTTGTTGTTCTTCAGCAAATGGTTATCATCAGAGATATGGCTGATATCACCCTCAAACTCTTTATTACACAGGGTTTAGTCTTGCCAATCTTCTTACATGATTATCAAAGTAATGTGGTGAGCCACTACATGTTACATTGTATATCTTCACAGCTTAAACACTAGATTTGATACTAACTGGTCCTAGGATTTGACCTTCCAAGGAAACATTATTTGACCTAATGAGGTATGTATTGGTAATTGCTGCAATGTCATCACACTTTCCTTACGAATTGAATGTCACATATGACTCTAAGACATCAAAACTGGCATTGAAGCATGCTTTCCTCATTCTGATATTTTTCTCTCTGCTCCTAACAGGAAACACTTTTGCAGTGCCCTCGACAGTCAGCTATTCTACATTTTGCTATTGCTTGTGCCACATCCCAACAGTTGGAGCAATATTTCAAGATCATGACAGTTGTGTATTAAGCACTGGCCAGTGTGTCTGGCACAGAACAGTGCATGATTCATTGTTAAACTGTAATTTTTGTACAATGATCGAATCATATCTTATCTAACCAACTGGAAGTTCTCTTACATGATCTCACTTCAAATATCAGTTGCTAGTTTTGCTGGTCATCAGTATTTGGTGAGAATCAGAGGACTATAATGCTGATGCCTTATGTCATCAATACAGAACAATTATCTCAGACTTTGAAAGGTGTGCATATAAAAGTATGGTGGTACACATAATGCCTATGGGGATTTGCTATACACCTCCCCTGAAGCTTTCTTCGTTTTGATTAAAAAAAAAGTTCATCCTGTCTCAAAATTAACATTAATATGTGCATTTCACCAATCTCATCTAAATTATGATAAACCTGAAAAAGTCTTTTGATTTATCTACATGAAATTACAGAACCACAACCCCATCACAATGGTACATGTATAAACAATACACACAACTATCACTTGAGTTTGCTTCTTCACCACTTAAAGGACAAGTTCACCTTCATAAACATAAGGATTGAGAAAATGTAGCAATATTAGTAGAGCACATCATTGAAAGTTTGAGGAAAATCAGACAATCCGTTCAAAAGTTATGAATTTTTGAAGTTTTTGTGCAGTAACCGCTGGATGAGAAGACTACTGCAGTGTATGAATAACTTAGATGTCACATGCGTACAACAATATAAGGAAAATATAAAAAGAATTTCACAAAATTCCCTCTTTTGAAAAAAGTACACATTCCCCTGACTCGTTACCGACAAAATGTTATGGGTAATATTATTCCCCCTGCCTTTAGAAAGAGGTAAGTCAAGTGCTCTTTTATTATGCAAAAAAAAGTGAAAATATGTTGAATTTTCTTTTACATTTTCTTTATACTGTTGTACGCATATGACTCACAAGCTGTAGTAGTCTCCTCATCCAGCGGTTCCAACACAAAAATTTTAAAAATTCATAACTCTTGCATCGATTGTCCAATTTTCCTCAAACTATCACTAATGTGTTTTACTGATATTGTTGCATTCTCTCAATCCTTATGTTTATGAAGGTGAACTTGTCCTTTAAGGCTTATTGTATGGAACAGATGGGATTAGCGCCTTAACCCGCTGAGGACGAGTCCCCAGTATACTCGGGCAGGTGTCTATGGGAAATGCATGTTGTAGCAAAATCAGTCCGCCCTCGACGGGTTAAGATAGAGTTAACAAGCAAGAACTACAAATCTGAAGTTATCGTTTGTACCACCAACAGTGACTGAGTATTGTGGCGTCTCTGCTGTGGGAAAACAAAACTACAATTGTTGTATGGTTCAGACATTGGAGCTTGTGTCAGATGACAGGCATGACCATTTACAGTTGTACGGAAGATTTATATCAAATCAACATCAAATATCATTAATGTGATTGTAGCACCTCTGCAATCAAGTGTAGTCCCTGCCTCCACATTATTTTGCATAGTATTCTTATTTCACAGAATTTGCAGCTGAACGTAGACGAGAACAGGCAAGTAGAGACCTGCCGTAAGAACCAAGTGACACTTTGTTAAATATTCAACAATCTTTGAATTCAAAGTGCATATTTCATATATCACTCCCTGCTTCCAAAGCTAGGAAGTGGCCAGCATTCATCAACACTTCCATCTCCACAGTCCTTGGTTCTTTGATAATAGGGATGAACTACATAACACATGTTAGTATGTCATCACTAGCATGGATTTTGCTTTGAACAAGTTCAGATGAGACAGGTCAAAAAATAAACTTATCTGTGGATATTCACATCACGTCAGGGATGGTTATTGCAATGCACATAAGCATATTACATAAATGTAATATGTCACGCAGGAAGTCAAACAATACAATGAAGACTACCTCTAAACTGGTGAAAAGAGCATGACACATTTCTGCAATGTTAGTTCATATACTGTAACATTTTTGCGGTATTGAAATTTTCACACATTTCATGCAACCAGAAATTTGCACGAAAATAAAAGCACACAATTATTTTTGCTTGCAATACAGTATGTTCCAGTAGTTCACGTCTTGATTCCGCGGAATTAAAAACACACGAAACTCGTCTTATCCTCACGAGCATGAAATATTACTCAAGCAAAACTATCCACTTTTACAGTAGTTGGTTTAACTCCTTATGACTGGAAAGGAAGGCTTATGATTGTTTGTTTCATTATCATCCATACTATGAATGGCCTCTTTCTGCAAAAGCAAAATGACAAAATATAATGACATGGCATTATTACACAAATACCACTCCTATTTTAAGTGAGAGCTAAGCTTTTTCAAATGGCTTATACTGGCAAGGAAAATAAAGCGTAAAATCACATTCAAAAATGCTTTTCATTGTGTAACTGTACTGTCTACCTATCAGTTTAGAGATGTGTCTGATATTCCTGATCCAATATTCGTGATCACGTCTACAGTACTAACATACAACGAGGCATCAAATGTAGTGCGAGAAACATTTCTTTTTAAATGTCTTATGAAAAGTGTTTCAGAACGGTCTCTGCGTTCTATGAACACTTCACGCAAGAAAAATTGATCATAAAATGAGCTAAGTGAAGGTAAAATACTTGACGCACAGATGAAAACATGTGACTACATATCACTGCGAATCCTCACTACTATTGCCATGTACAGAAGTGAAAAATGAAAGCAAAAAGTTAGTAATCTCCTCAAATGTTATCCATAAAGCTGATGCACTAACATCCTATTGCAACATCACCTCTCATCATGAAAAAAAAAAAATCAGTTATCATTGATTTTGCTTGTCAATTTGATCAATAGTCATATAAATGAAAATTGAAGCCAAAAATGAAGACTATGTAACTAAAAGGAGATATGCGTGTGGAGCCACATGGAGTGATCAAGCTGCCTGGTCTGTTAACCCTCAAGGTGTAGGTCTCTGGCCACTGTCTTGGCTGTGATGGGGTGCATGGTGCCCCTGTTTTCCAGGAATGTGTCAATGGCTCTCTGCCGTGCATCGGGAATGGCGTACAAGTCCCTGCAAGGTAGAGATCATTTGACCTTGTTTAATAACAAGTTCTGAACTTGGCTGCATTTTTCAACATCGCAAACACGGTGACACAACATTTGTTCCTGCCACAATTGCTCCGGTCTTATTTTCTCCAAGAAGTTAGAGTAAGGCTTAGGTTCTCGATAGGATTGTAGATTTTGTGTAATGTGACGATCAGTATTAGGGATAGGCTTATGTTTGTGGGTTGAATTCATGTTTGGCTTAGCATGCAGATACATGTATTTCATGGGAGCAATTGGCACAGGAGCAAATGACATGGAACCCTCAAACACACTCCAGGGAATTCACTCTGATAACTATGATAATGTTTTAACAGAATGATAGACAACAGACGACGCATGTCGGACAATGAAAAATAAATGAACAATGAATGGACGATGAATGAATGCAAAAGCTCGCTTGAGCCTTTGGCTCATGTGTGCTAACAATGTTTCTCACATCCAATCGGCAAAATGGAAAGGGCTACACACTTTTAACAACAAATAGCCATTTCTTGCACTTACCCAGAAATTAGTTTTTTGTTGCTCTGAGCAAGCAGCATCCTATTGCTGTAAAATACTTGTAAGCACGTATGTCATTAAAAAACTAGATATATCGCTACGGCTACTGATATGCCTCCGCCATAATGCATGGTTCTCCTAATAGGTCTATAGTACAATGTCTTGACAAAGTGTGATGACAGTTTCACACAATTGGCAAAATATTAAAATGACAGGTTTGACACAAATGTGCTGAATGTTCACTTTCCTAGAACTAGGTTCAATTGGATGAATGATTAAAATGTCAGAGTGCAGGTATTTGGGGAACTGATGATTTTTACTTGACTTTTGACCCTTTTATAAGTTTATGCATTGAGTAATTTTCAAGGTATTGAGATAAAGTATAATTTCAGTATCAAATGGGAAAATAGCATTATCTAAACCTGGCCTTTGACCTTTGACCTCACACTTCCAAAGAGAATCACTGTTAGGTTGAACATGCATAAATATGTAAGTTTCATGATGATACCTTGAGTTACTTTCGAGATATGGAGGAAAAAGTTTTAGCACTTTCACTTGATCTTTTACCTTTTGACCTTTGACCTTTTGGCAAGAAACTTCCCCAAAAATATATATTGGGTAATACATGCCATACATCAAGTTTAAAAAAAAAAAACCTTCAGGCATATTGCATTTTAAGGAAAGTAGTGATATTTTGAGGAGTTGACCTTGACCTTTGACCCCCTGACCTTTGACCCATGACCCCCAACTTCCCTAGATAATCACTGCCCATCGGTACAAGCATATATACTAAGTTCCATGAAGATACCTTGAACCATTTGCGAGATATGGAGAAAAACATGAAATTTCAAAAAAAAAAAATTCACAAAATAAACCTGTGACCTTTGACCTTTGACCCTGTGACCCTAAAAACCACACAAAGTATTATCCCCCAAGGATATACCCTCATACCAAGTTTGATGTAAAACCACCACACGGTTCTTGAGATATCGACAAAAACAAAACGGGACGGACGGACGTACGGACGTACGGACGGACGGACGGACGGACGGACGGACGGACGGACGGACGGACGGACGGACGGACGGACGACCCGAAAACATAATGCCTCCGGCCACTTCGTTGCGGAGGCATAAAAAAACAACAGCTCACTGTAGATACATCTAATATGAAACAACAGTACCCTGTTTCAATCAGGATTTGCTTGTTGGCTTTTCTCCCCAAATTCTGCTGCTTTGCCACTTTTACGACCTTACAAGAAAACACATGGAATTTAGAAGGTTTGGCACAGAAAACTACCTTCAAAAGTATGTTGAATAGCTTGAACTTTTGAAAATGGTTACTACATCAAGATATATTCTCACCTGTAAAGGACACGAGTGAACTTCATTCGACCAGTCTCCGCAGCCATTTGAAGGGCGCCCTCAATGCCAGACTCATCACCAGCCCGAAGCTTCAGTCTCAGCCATCTAGAACCAAATCATTTTGATGTGCACATCACTGTCACTTTCCAGCATTTTTAAAGTACTGAGCATTACACCTACAGGTAACAGAATAGCACAAGCTAAATTTGGGACAAGACGGCAGGCAAGACTTGCATTTTAACACAAACATACAAACTTAAAATAGTCTTTTTACAATATGTCCAGGGCATCTCCCACTATCAGTGATGTGAAACTTGTGACCTGAATGCTAATTGTGATTACAAATGAATAACTTCGCATCTGCCACACTAACTGAATTAGTCATCAATTCACCACATTTGAGAATGAAATTTAATAATACCAACAACAACACTAATTATGATAACAATAACATTGTCAATTGGAGTTTTTACAGGGCACTTTCTACCATGAAAAGATGGTGACTTTGCTTTGCAAAGTCTTAGAATGTTTCACACACCACAAGTATTACCTTCAAAGTTTCTATCTTTTTTTAAATAAAAAAATAGCTATACCGCAACCTTTAGTAAAATCCTGTATTCAAATGGTTTGCACTGACCTAGAGTTTTTATCATCATGACAATTTACAGAGCAAAAATTAATTACATATAAGATTCCTAGATTCTACAGTAAAGTAACTATTTGAACATAGATTGACTGATAATTTGCAAATTTCTATGCTGTCAATGTACTTTGGTGCAATGAATTTAGCACTGAGGACACATGGCTAGACTACCACATATAACATTTTTTTTTACACATGGTAGCAGTTGAAATGACAGCAGGGAATATTCGGGATACTTTTCTCTTACCTAAATCTGATTTCAGAGTTGAGGTTCTGGTCCAGGTTATACACTGCCTGCATTGCATGAATATGTTTGGCAGTCAGTGGTTTCTGTTGGGGGGGGGGGGGGGGGGGGGGAGGATAAAGAGAAATGTCATAAATTGCATGATAACAGTTAATTACAGTACAGTTCACACATGTGGAAAGAAGCAGCAATGCCAATCAACGTTTTTCCAACTGAAAAGCTACACAGTAAAAAAGTTCAAAATTTCCAAATCCACTACCCGACTACTTAAAACAGGTACATGTATGCACACATACAAACACAAGGAGTTAATGCTCATTGTTTCTGTCACTGCGTTGTACATTTTAATTCTTTTGCACACATGTTAACATTTATCCAATAAGAGGCTCCTGTCTTTGCTCCTCTTACTTTGAAAGGACAGCACTAGTATGAATAGCATAAATGCTTACTGTATTTTGTTGTCCTTTAGATGAGGTAAACATAATACAATCTTTAGATTCATTCATTTTATACAACACTACACATGTATAGATCCTTGCCATCTGATTGGATGAATGAGGGTCACATGACATTCAGAAGAATCAGCTACTGTCCCACGCTCACTCTTAATGGCAGTGCAGTAGACATCTATTGAACAGTAAATCAAGCGAGTCAGCCATGGAATAAATCCTAGGACACACTGAACTTGTGTATCGTAAAGCATTAATGCATATACACACCTGTTTAAAACTTAGGGCCAGAACAAGTTCTGGGCTTTACTGTTAGTCATCCCTCTAGATAGGCTTAATGTTAGATCTATTTGGGTCTAGACAAGGCCTATATTGTGTGTTTTACTATACAAATATTCAATGTTTTATCACTCATGCGACGATTCGAATATTACATTCGGTGCAAGTTTAACCGTCCCATTCAACTCCACTTTATAAACTTGTGTCTTTAAATAGAACGGTTAAACTTGCAACTTAGTAACCATAACTTTAATAGACACTGAATATTTGTATATTATATACTTCTGTTTTCAAAGGTACACTTTTCCCCAGACTAACCTCATGGAGAAGCTGAGCAAGAAATTCCTGAACCTGGGAGGATGACATCGATGTTAGGTCATCAGATGAGAATTGTCCAAAATCACCTTCAGATGCCTGGGAAGCAATGCAGATATTCAATAAAGGGGACATGTCATCATATACACGTATATACAACATTGTGTTGATAGTTATCTGAGACTTCTAAAAGACAGCTCAGATGACCTTTTGCAGTCAAGAAAATCTGCATCAGATTCATACTCTACAGGTACAATGCACAACCTTAGTGTACCCCCATCCCCCCAAAAAAGAGAGAAAAAAAAAAACACATACACCCTATTCATGATGTGACAGGAGTGAATAATCACACACCATACATATAGGCATAGAAATAATAAATGAAGATACAACAATTACAACACTTGCCTCTACCCCCAGAAAAAATAACTACAAATCACAGGATAAAGAAAAAGCACATTGCTCAACAATTATCAAGGGAATACATTATTTGCATTCCTACTTTTTCACCACACGATTTCTGTTAAAAATAGTCTTGAGCTGAATCTGTTTGTAGATTTTACAACTAAAATAGACTGTTCTTCTAAGCACACAGCCCCATACAGTGCAGCAGTGTGTGGCAAAACAAGGATAATAAACATGGTTTCAAAAGAAAAATGCAACATGGATATAAAAGCAAACATCTTACACTTTATTTGTAACAATTAGCAGATAGCATGTCAACATAACTTTAACAAGACACACTGTGCATTACCGTAAATGCAGAATTTTTTGGCACATCTTAATCTTTGCATATTTTGCACTACCTCTGGTTAGTGCAAATTCAAACTAGAAATGTCGCTATGGCGACTGATGCCTCCGCAATAATGCATGATTCTCCCAATAGGCGTAAAGTACAATGTCTTCACAATGTGTGATCCATGACAGTTTCACATAACTGGCAAAATATTGAAATGACAAGTTTGTCAGAAATGTCTTGAACTGGGTGTGGTATAATTTTCTAAGAGTGCAGGTACACATATTTGGGGAATTGAGAATTTTTATTTGAATTCTGATAGACCTTTTTATAAGTTTATGCATTGAGTAATTTCCAAAGTATGAAGAAAGAGTGTAATGACAGTACAAAATAGATTTTTTTTTTTTTCGGAGGAGGGGTATTGAAACCTGGCCTTTGACCCTTAACCTTTGACCTTTGACCTTCTAGCTGGAAATTTCCCAGAGAATCTCCATTAGGTAATGCATGTATTAAGTTTTGAAACTAATAATGCAAGCATTGCATATACTAGTATATGAGGGAAATAGTAAAATTTTGAGGAGTTGACCTTGACCTTTGACCCCTGACTATTGACCCATGACCCCTAAATTCCCTAGATAATCCCTGCCAGTCAGTACATGCGTATGTACCAAGTTCCACAAAGATACATTGAACCATTTGCGAGAAAAGTGATATTGCAACATTTTCACCTAACCTTTGACCTTTTGACCTTTGACCTTATGACATGAAACTCTCTCTGGAGAATCTTTACGCAGTAGTGCATGTCCACACCAAGTTTCAAGAAAATATCTTTGGGCATTGCATAGAAATGGGGGAAATTGCAACACTTGTAGCATTTGACCTTGACCTTTTGACCTTTGACCTCTTGCCAATGTCACGAAAGTCTACTCAACTAATTGTCCCATCATACATCATACTTGGACCAAGTTTGGTGAAAGCTGCTTCACCCAGTTTTGAGTTATCACGTAAACAGATAAATTTTAGGATTTGACCTTGATATTTGACCTTTGACCTCTGTCCGATTTCACTGAAAAACTAATCAAGTAATTGCCCCATCACACATCATCCTCCAACAAAGATTGGTGAAATTTGCTCTATCCAGTCTTGAGTTATCGCGTAAACGGATACAATTTCATGATTTGACCTTGACCTTTGACCTTTAGCTGATTTCACCCAAAATCTTATCAAATAATTGCCCTATCATACTTCATACTTGGACCAAGTTTGGTAAAATTTGCTCCATCCAGTCTTGAGTTATCGCTTAAACGGATACAATTTCATGATTTGACCTTGACCTTTGACATTTGACCTTTAGCTGATTTCACCCAATATCTAATCAAATAATTGCCCCATCATACTTCATACTTGGACCAAGTTTGGTAAAATTCCAGTAAATATTACTCAAGTTATCGCGTAAACGAAAGCGGACGGACGGACGGACGGACGCTACGACGTACGGACGGACGGACGGACGGACAACCCGAAAACATAATGCCTCCGGCACCACTTCGTGGCGGAGGCATAAAAAGTGCAAAAATATCTTCACAATTTTATCACCACATTTTGAGTCAGGTAACAATTGTACAGTGCAAATTCAAGAACCAGCGAATATGTTTTTGAACCCCCCAGTGCGAAAAATTCATCGCATGAAAATATTTATGTTTACAGTAGCTTAGAGGGGCTTGCATCAAACACTGGTTGGCCAGCTGTATCTCCGAACATTTGGAAATTGGAAACTTGTCATCTTTCTAGAGTTATGATACCAGCATTGATTTCACAGCATTTAGTAAAATCAACCAAAGCCACTTTTGATACTGCAATTTTTCACACATCTAATCCGAGCCCCGTCTAATGTGTTCATTTCACTGCCTCCTTACCTCAGCCCATCTCTTGCACAACTCGGTGCACATGTCACTCAAGGTTGTGTCATACCTAGTAAAAAAAAAACCAAACAAACAAACACGAAACATGAAGATGTGTGAGACACAATGCATTCCCAGTATAATGAACACGGTTATAACAAAATAAAAATTCAGACCACAGCCATTATCCACTCTGTGTATTTTTATTGTTTATTTGTTCGGTTACAATGAAATTTCGATATAACGAAAGAAAAATGCCGGTCCTGAGGACTTCATTATAACGGGAGTTCACTGTATAAAGAGGGTCAGAGTCTCCTAAGAAAGAGCTGTTTGATGAGGACAACTAAATTGTTATTTGGAAAAATATGATCTTACATACGATAGATCATATTATATCCCTCATGTAAAGCTTCTTGCCATAGGATTGTACAGAGCACGAACATGGTGTAGTTTTACTAGCTAGCTACGAGCAGCTGGATGCGGTGCAATTGGTTACTAGCCAGCGTGATATAGTACTTTTGGGAATCCACGATTTGCACCCATCGTGATCGTGTGATCGATATCTACATTTCTCACTTAAGAATGTACGCAGTGCGCGTAGTAGCGATACTTTTGAGCGACAGTCCTGTGGCTTGTAGCTAGCTAGCTAGCGCTAAGAGAGCGCGCGGTGTGACATGTGATGTGCGACAGCATTACAGAAATCTGTGTGGTGCGATGGCGTGGGTACCGGTCGGTGTGTAACGTGTGGACGTGTGATACGTGATCAATGCATTCAGCTCAATTGACAAAGTGACTGCTTCCAGTAACGGAAGAATGATCGCAGGAGGACACCATATCAGGTACGAATTAGGAATAAACTAAAACCGATTTTGAAGATGATCTGGGTAACGAAGCCGCTTTAGGCCTACTTCTAACGTAGTCCTGGACCTCCTCGATCTTTCGGAGTTTTGCACGCTGTAGTGTAGCTCGTGTGTAGGAATCAACAACAGCGCAGCGGTGTCGTTCGCTACGCGCTGCACGCACTGCTGCTGCACTGCTACAGCCTAACGTTAGATTTATCGTTCACGAAACCTGCACACTTTTCCAAAAGGGAACCGTCATTACTCTAGTAAAATGCTCGAGAGGGATATAAAACAAATATCGACTGCTTTCTTTCGGGCCATGGTAAAACTATTTGACCTCGGTGATGTCTCAACAGTGCCATGTCCCTCGACTTCGTCTCGGGACATAGCACTGTTGAGACATCACCTCGGTGCAAATAGTTTTACCATCTCCCTCTGCAGCAGTCGATATTTGTATAATAGATCACCAAGTCTCTTTCTATTCATTAACTGCCTGCATATGAGAAGAGATATGCTTTAATCTTTGACAGCAAGCACACGCACGCACAAGCAGCAGCTAAAGAGTAGGTGTAAGAAGAAATGCTCATGACACATTACTGCCTTTAAGTTTCACCATTCTTTGTTCTGTAAATCTTTCAAAAAACAGCAAAGAACAAAGAATATAATGATCTCAAACAAGGAGGATGAGGACAAAAAGAATAAAAGATGAAGAACAGAAAAAGAGAAGATTTCAGAGTTCCGGTACTTACTTTGGTGTGACAGGTGGCATTCCAGGAGCAAAGAACCATTTGTCCCACTCTACACAGTCAAACACACCAGCAGTAGCCTAGTATAGGGACAAGGGACAAAACAAATAACTGCTGCAACCAAAATTGGCACATACACAAGTCATACAAGCTGAATGCAATTTATCCCACTTCAAACCAGCATGACACCAATATACACATTTATGATAAAAATCTATCTTCATCTCAGCAAACAATAAAAAGAATCCCCCACAAAAAAAAAAAATAAGTGCAAACTAATGATGACATATCATTTCATTTGTCCTGACCCAAGACAGATGCAGCCCATAAAGCGCAAAATAGACAATACACATATGTGTTTGTCTACTACGAGTATGTATTCCATTACTTGGTATGGAAACAAGGAAATGATAACATAAAAGTACATAATTTATGTGATACACAGCTCATCATTTCTCGTCCCCTTAATAATTCTAAATTATCATCACTTAACATTTCTAAACCAAGTAATGATAATTAGGTAGAAAAAATGTTGTGGGTGATATAGATCATGATAAAGATGAAATATGAGTAATAAATCATCTAGCAGAGCTTGTCATTATTTTTCGGTACCTACTGTAAAAGTGGTTTCTTTCGTGGTGGTTTTATTTTCGCGCTTCATTTAACATCACGCGAAAATGTTTTGAACTCGTCGCTTGTTCCAACGCTATCATTACCGACCGCGAATTTAAACACACGCGAAAAAGTCGGCACCGATGGAAACCGTGAAAGTTTCTGTACGCGAAAGAAGCCACTTTTACAGTAACATGCACATACTTACATTAGTCGTCTACAAATATTGCAAAAGCTATTGTTAATGTTGCTTAATCTTATGGCATTTTCCATTCAAAGTGAATATGTACGCCAGAAACATTGTCAATTCTCTTCGAATACAGCTTTACATTTTTCAAACTGCAAAAGCAAAGAGCTGAGAGGTAGTCTTGCAACAAGACTTGCACAAGAATACCTGTTCCTGGAAGTATTCTAAGAGGTAGTCCTTCCAGTCCTGGGTAGGCAGAGTCTTGTACTTGAATTTTTCAATGTAGGATTTCAGGAATGCTTCAAACTCTGCAAAATGAATGATTACAATACATAATATGGTTAGATGATGCCACCAAATCAAGACCCTATGTTCACCCTCATAGACATGTGGATTGAGTGAATGCAGCAATATTAGTAGAACACATCAGTCAGAGTTTGAGGAAAATTGGACAATCCATTAAGAAGTTACGAATTTTTGAAGTTTCTGCTCAGTCACGGCTGGATGAAAAGACTAGTATAGCTCGTGATGTCACATGAGTACAATGATATAAGGAAAGAATAAAGAAAATTCAACATATTTCCATTTTTCTAGCATAATAAAAGAACACTAGACTTCTCTCTTTCAGAAGGCAGGGGGAATATATACCATATATATACCATATATATATAGCAAGTCGAAGAAATGTGCACTTTATTCAAAAAGTAAAGTTTTGTGAAATTCTCTTTTTATTTTCCCTATACAGTTGTACGCATGTGACATCATACACTGTAGTAGTCTTCTCTTCCAGCAGTGACTGCGCAGATACTTAAAATCTTCGTAACTTTTGAATGGATTGTCCAATTTTCCTCAAACTTTCACTGATGTGTTCTACTAATATTGCTGCATTCTCTCAATCCTTATGTATATGAAGGTGGATTTGTCCTTTAATAAGATGTATCATAATTACTGATCTCATCATAAAATAGACAATACTGGTCAGAAAAAATGGGGCTATTTCCAAAATGTATTCTTTTGAGTGATCTCTTCTGGTTCAATTGGAAGGGGTAATTGTGGAAGGATGATTGAGCACAGTTTATTTGCACTTGAACATTACAGGACAAAATCGTGTTAAGTTCATCATGATATTGCAAACCTTGTTTACTGTTTAATAAAGTGAAAATGTCTGGAAAGAAAACCATATATCACCATCTGGGGGTTTTGTTTTGGGTTCATTAGTTTGTTTTTGTTTTTGGGCAACAGCTTTTGAACCTCTTGATGTTGGGGTTTATAATTTTCTTCTCTGGCCCTTTATCACCTTCTACAGACTTGAATAAATTTTAATTGGAGAGAATTTGGCATGTCAGGTACAGTAAGGCAGACTTCATTCTCTTCCACATGTTTTTGTCTTAAATCTACAATAATGTCTGACAGTTTGGTCATTTGTATCTTGCTTTTCCACATTTATAATCATTCTTCACACTGATTAATTCATGGAATTGGAAAGAGTAAGATATTGAGAGATTAAAACATGGACATTTACCAAACAATTACAATGAAGACAATGAATCTGTACATTTCCCAATCCCTAAATTAGATATGAATATACCAAAGCAATTAATATATCATTGTTGGATATTGACTGTATCCACATTTTCTAATCTTGCAATGGCAAATATCAATTACTTTGCATTTGGGTTAATGTTGCCAGCGTACCAAAAACCACATAAGAATATAGATGCAGATCAACAATGTTAGAGTGCAGATTTCCAACAGGATTTGCAACGTGCTAATATACTGGGAAAGGAGCTCACGCTACTTACAAGATTTCCCTAAGTTAACATAATTCCTATCAAATGTCATTCCTAACATAGCTTGTCTATGTAACAAATTTACAGTTTACCAACCTGAATTATGACATGACAAATTTTTGTTGGGTTTGGAAGAAATTGTATTCTGTATACTAAACAAATATGATTACATTGAATTAATTGCATGCCCTATAGCAATAATGAAATTTCTTTATTCTATATTACAACCTGAACCATCAAAATATATTGGCATATGACAGCTTGGGGCCTTTCAGCATACCAGGTGCTTAACATCAGGTTCTTATTATATAACGCCATGTAAATTGATTTAGTAATTAATAATTGCATATACATTTGCTGAGGACATGTTTTAAATCATTGAAGAGGCATCTATCTACACAAATACGCTGTATTTCAATTTAGAGGAGCATGCACAGCTGATAAGCAAAAATTTCAGCATAGTCACGAAAGTGATATGACATTTACAATCATACCAATGTCAACATAGAATCAACAGCCGTATCATAATAAAAATATTGTTATATGATTTTCTCTTTGAGATTTAGTCCTTAACACGAATCAATCATTTAAAGGGTGTGTACAGTTCTGGTTGAGGTGAGGATATAGCTTTTAATGTTTTGCGAGATATTCAGAAACTACTCTATGAGACGTCAAAGAGCATGCAATTCTAAGGGGTATCAAAAGTTTATTTGATGAAAATCGGTTTTGAAATGGCTGAGATATCCAAAATTAAGGTGAAACAAAGAGATCCTAGCAAAAGGCATGGCCTGTCGCCTTTTATTATTATCACCTTTTTGGATATCTCAGCCATTTGAAAACCAATTTTCATCAAATAAACATTGAATCCTTTTTAAGATTACACGCTCTTTAATATCTCATAAGAGGTTTCTCCTTATCTCACTTTTTAATGTCATAAACCTGAATCCCCATCTCAACCAGTACTGTACAGTCCCTTTAATGTCTAATAGCACAGGTTTTCAAGGTTTTCAAGAAACACAAACACAAGGAACAATGTTACATGGGCAAAGGAAAGCAAACACTGTCCTCAAGTACGGTATTCTCCTGCAGCAAAATCTGCCAAGCTCACTGATACTAGCATTGCCACTTCACAAAACTTACCATGCTGATCAAAGACAAATTTAGTGAGTTAGTTTGTGGCTTAAGGGTTATTGGCTTACATTTTTGAAATAAATATCTACCAATCTTTTAATTGATCAATTTATAATTTTCCACTCATAATTTGAATGATGTGATAAAGATTGGCATGAAATGGTGACAAGAATTCACAGAATATTCTCAACATGTATCCTTAAAATGACTTGAAAATCTTTAAAAATCAAAATCCTAGAACCATGTAAACATCGTTCAGAAAGGACATGTGAAAATGCAATATTTTCTGTCAACTTCCTTTAGCTGTTTGAACCTCTATAAGAATGAAAACCCACCAGCCAATCCGACCAAACTCTCCAGATAGAACAAGAAACTGGAACCTTTCTCATACGCTATTGTGGAAAGTGCGTCATCGGGGTCTATACCGCCCTCTAGTGGCACAATCAATTGAGTGAATTGAGGGCTGTCTGCGAATTTCTCCATCTATCAAGGCAACAGAAGTATAAACATGCAACGACAACACAAATTAGCATATGAAACACCAAATCAAGGAAAGCATTAGTATCTCAATGAGAAGAATATCAACTGCTGCAGTCAAAGTGATAAGCCATTTCAACATGAAAATCACAATTCTGACACATTTTCACAAACCCTGGTGGTCACATGACTTTGTGCCATCCATTTCTACACACCCATTAATTCAGCAGTATCGGCACAGTTTACCGGTATCAATACACTTGTCATTAAACTAAACACTATTCTTTGTTGATACGACTTGATTGGATCTGTGATTGGGGTCTTGCAGAAATGAAGTTGGAAAATTGTGATTGTCGATGTGGAATGGTCAAAGTACCGAGCACTGTAAAAGTGGACATTTTTGCGCATTTCACGCAAACAGAAACTAGCGCAAAAATAAAAGCACACAAACATTTTTGCTTGCCACATGTTCCTGTGCATGATGTCTGGATTCCGCGGAATTAAAAACAGGCAAAACTCTTCTTACCCAGCCAAGCGCGAAAAATTAGTCATGCGAAAATATCCACCTTTACACTGCTACGAGCAGCTTGGGTTAAGACTAGAGGACATCTACAAATCTGTTAGTAATGGAGCGTGACCACAGGGGGGATGAGCAAAGTCAAAAAAGAGACAATTGATGGAAGACCAATGTTTGGTTATCTTCAAGAGACCAAAATGATGGTAAGACAGAACTGGATTGTAGTTATGATGAAATGGCTTATCACCAGGATGGCAGTGCTGCTGGTTAGTGTGGCAGGCTGAATGCACATCGGCCATTTTAGCTTCTTACCCTGGACGCCTATGAGTGATTCGAGGTAGAAAAGGAAGCAGGAGCCCTTTTCATAGGGAATGCTACTGAACGCGTCATCTGGATCAATACCGCCCTCTAGGGGTGGAATGAGCTGGGTGAACTTGTGCTCAAAGCCATACTTCATCACCTGATATACAAGTACAGTAAGTAAAATGATAACAAGACAGAATTGGATTGTAGTTATGATGAAATGGCTTATCACCAAGATGACAGTGCTGCTGGTTAGTGTGCAGGCTATTCAACATGCACATCGGCCATTTCAGCTTCTTACCCTTGACGCCTATGAGTGATTCCAGGTAGAAAAGAAAGCAGGAGCCCTTTTCATAGGGAACCCTACAGTAAGCGTCATCTGGATCAATGCCGCCCTCTAGGGGCGGAATGAGCTGGGTGAACTTGTGCTCAAAGCCATAATCCATCACCTAATGTACAGATAAAGCAAGTAGCGAATGTTATGCTAAAGCCCCGGTCACACAGCGCTTTACGGCTTAATCACGGCCAAAACCCATCTAAAAGAGGTCTCCCGTGAAGCAGACGATGTTGTTCGCATTGATGTCGAGTTTAACCCTAACTAGGCCGGGCTATTTAGGTAGATGATAGGGCCGGGGGGGGGGGCCCCCCTCCAGATCTCTGCCGTCGACCGCAACGAAAATTGGCCCACACATTGCCTATGACGTAATCTAAAGTACCATGAAGTTAATTTTTTTTTAAATTGTCATTTATACTAAATTATGCTAATTTATGCATAATGATGCATGAAATCAGACAATTTGGTGTAAATCACTAAATAAAGCTTAAAGGGACTGTACAGTACTGGTTGAGGTGGGATTCATGTTTTGAACATTCCTCAGTGAGATAATGAGAAACCTCTTATGAAATATGAAAGAGCATGTGATTTTAAGAAGGATTCAACGTTTATTTGATGAAAATTGGTTTTCAAATGGCTGAGATATCCCCAAAAGTGATAATAATAAAAGGCGACATGCCCCACCTTTATTAGGATCTCTTTGTTTCACCTTGTTTTTGGAGATCTCAGCCATTTCAAAACCGATTTTCATCAAATAAACTTTTGATACCCCTTAGAACTGCATGCTCTTTGACATCTCATAGAGTGGTTTCTGAATATCTCACAAAATGTTAAAAGCTAAATCCTCACCCCGACCAGAACTGTACACACCCTTTAAAACAGGCACATTTTTTGTGTAAATATTCTTTTTAGTGTCGTTAGCAAATGTAAGAGAAAAGGGGGGGGGGGCCTCCCAGGCCCCCCCCCCCTCCAGATCTCAGCCGTCCACCGCAACGAAAATTGGCCCACACATTGCCTATGACGTAATCTAAAGTACCATGAAGTTAATTGTCATTTATGCTAATTTATGCAATTATGCTAATTTATGCATAATGATGCATGAAATCAGACAATTTGGTGTAAATCACTAAATAAAGCTTAAAACAGGCATATTTTTTGTGTAAATATTCTTTTTAGTGTCCTTAGCAAATGTAAGAGAAAAAAATTGTGCCATCAGAAAAAATTTCTTAAGTATTTTATTGTTTTTTGAATTTCTTATGTATTTCTTTGTTTGTTCGACTTTATGTTTTTCATTGTTTTTTCAATGAAATTTATCAGCGACATTGTTCCGAACAAGAATATATGTTATTACTTGATTTTAATCAATAAAACACCAAAATAATGATGCTTTTATGAAATTTGCCTGTAAGCACAATTTGCATTGAAATTGTACATGAATTCACGTTTTTGGTCTGACATGCACGTACATATTTATGCGCAACTTTGGAACCGCGCGCCCGGGCATCGCAAATTTGGTGTCAAAAAATGCGGGAGACTCGAAAGAAAAAAGTCATGAAACGTCGCGGCGATAGCTTTTCGCGATAGCGATACATCGCGCGGAACGTCGAGGGGGGGGGCCCCCGGCCTTTTTAGGGTTAAGACGAGCTACGGTCGATTTATAGACATTGCAGGACGCGGGGAAAAATCTGAATGGCGTCGGACGCGGTAAAAAGTTTTGAACAGCTCAAAATTTTACTCCGTGGACAACCACGGGTGACACATGTGGTAAAGACATGCGATACACGTGAAACACACGTGATAATCCGTGTTCCGGCCGTGATTAAAACTTGGGGAGACGCAGTAAGACGCGAAAATTTAGCGGGCAGTGCACTGTCATCTGACGCGTGTTACGCGTTGGTATCACTGGAAATAGCGTGTGTTAAGCGGCTTATCACTGACAAATTGATTTTTGTGGTACATACACGTGGCTGGATGTGGTTAGCCGTGCTTAGGCAGTGCTTCAGCAGTGGACAGCCGCCAACGGCCATACCCGTACAAAGCACGGCCAAACCAAAATTGACCAAAAAATTACTACTTACGACCACGTCCACCAGATTGTCATAACTTTTTGTACGTGATTCAGACGTGGAGTGCTGTGTGACCGGGGTATAACTTATGAATTTAAAGAATGAAATGCTTGCTTGAATAGCAATTCAATACATCATATACCGTATGTTATGGATTATTGGGGTTTCAAAAGCAAAACCTGCATGCATGATGACACTGTGGGATATTCCTTGGTGCAGCTCTAATTGGGCTTCCCAATGTAAAACATATTACACATACCATGGTCCTTGATTTTTATACTCGATATCTATATCTTTATACACACTTGCAGTTTGGTGATCATTGAAGAGAAAACTAGATATGGGACTGATGGGAAACCAAACAATTTGAAATCTCATGGCACTTTGAACAGACTTCTCACAAAGTAACACATTGTTCCACTAGACTTGAGGCAACAGTGCTTAATGAGATAGTCTTTCCACAATTAAACCAACACCTGCACTTGTAGAGCACCTCATCAATTGTGATTCAAACAGTAAATTGAAGTAACAAATATGATAATATCAATGACATATTAAAAGTGGTGCATCAGTGATGTAGTTAAGCAGAACTGATCATTGATAGAATCACTATGTACATGATTGCATGAAAATTTTGGTAAAGCAGAATGAATGATAATAATAAGTACAGCATTTGCAATGCGCCTTCGATCTAGTATCCTATTCTGAGGCGCAGAGGGACGTAATTATGAAAAGAATAGCATACATCATAGTCATAATTGTACATAAGAAGGTTGAAAAAGAAGAAAGAGATAGGTAGAGATATACACACCAATGAACAATTCATTGAAAATTCAATCGAAACAAGATGCGAACATATGTGATTTCAAAAGCTTTTTAAATGTTTCAATGGTCTCTGCTGATCGGATCCTCAGTGGAAGAGCGTTCCAGAGAGATGGGGCTGCAGATACAAGGTCTACATATTTTTTTTTTTCTTGTTTTAATTCATGTACAGCCCGGGGTAGTCAGATAGTTCTGCCTTTAAGGTTCATCGGTTCAAGTTTTTCGTTACTGACAAATATCATCAGGAAAATTGCCTAGACCATAACCAGCCTTATCAATAATAAAAGTCTATGATCAGCCATTGATTAACATGTTTCCTCTTTACTAATGACACAGTAAACAGGTCTATGTCATGATTACGATGAACAAAGACAAATAATATTCCTCTTTTTTTTAATCCTATACAGGGAGTGATAAAGGCATTCTCAATCTTTCCCATGAAATTGATAAGGGCATTAACACTACAAATTTAGACCAGTGACAACACACCCCTGTCATTCTCAATGGGCAGATCAATAGCGCCCTCAACATTCTCAACTTGTTAAGAGTTGGACGGAAACTCACTGCATTGAGGAGTTCCTTGGTGCCACCGATGAAGGCAAAGTGTCTCGCCTTCTCCCCCTGCATCCGGCCCAAAATCTTCCTCTCCACGAAGACGGTGAAGCCCTCGTTGAGCCAGAAGTGCTCCCAGCTGCAGTTGGTGACCAGGTTTCCCGTCCAGCTGTGGGCAATCTCGTGTGCCACAACCTGCGCAAATAGCAATCGAAATAGGATACCAGTCCTTGTAACATTTTCACATTGCTTCTTCAAACACTGCAGTATTGGCTGTGTATGTAACACAAAGAGGATTCTAAAGCAACACTGCAAGACATTGGAATGCACACATAAAAAGCTATACTGGAACTTTTTGATAGATCCATTTAATAGCAGAAGTGCTATCCTGCCAAAATGTATGATTATGGACTTAGATGTTACATAGCTATGTATCATATTTATGAGAGAGCTTTATTTTCAGGTAATTCAGTGCCAGCGAAATTCATAGAAGGCCGACTTCTCATCAGGAGAGAATAATAAAATCTTCATTGTTTCAGGTGACACACAATAGCATAAGCCCAGGGCCTTTGATGAATTTCAAGTTTGTTCAGTAGACAGCCAGTTATTCAGTGAAATCAGACACCAGGCTTACAGTCATGTTCAATGCTTGATAATACAGAGCGAAAGCCTACAGGGTAATGCAACCAAACTTCCATCTACTCACAAGCAGTCTATAATCAGTCATAAAAGATATAAATTTTTCGTTTTCAAAGTGTATAATTGATGAGGCCAAGTATAAAGAAAATCCAACTTTATTGATCATAATTTTTCAAAACTAAGCAATGGGCAGAATACTCACATTTGCCAGTGATCTGTCTCCTGCCTGTAGGAAAGAAAGTGAGGAAAAAAATGAACAACAACATCGCATGACATACCTGCACTTGCTGAAAATCAGTTTAGCAAAGAGCAGCATAGACCTTTGCTGCTCAAAATTGACTGATTTTAATTTATTGTTTCTGTTATTTACTCTGCTTGCACTTATTTCATTTATCATAATTTGTATCATAAGAACGCAGAAAGAAAAACAAAGAAATGAATGACATAACAAAAGAAAATATGCAAGTGAAAAGTCATGGCTTTGATCCATTAACAGTGATTGATTTTCAATTGTTATGAATTTATGTGGATATCATCACACTGGTTAGGTTTTCATGAGACAAGTGTCAAATTATGTTCATTGAAACTAGAAATGTCGCTACAGCGACTGGTTATACCCCCGCCAAACAACATTTCATAAGCTTTGGTCAAAACAACATTTCATAAGCTTTGGTCAAAAAACTGAGGAAGTAGTTAAATCCGCAAGATCTTTCCTTGATCTTCTGCCATTAATATGCCGTTACCATGGCAACGTACTTTCGGGTACTGTCGAAAAATGCGTCTTGCACATCTACAACCAAAGGCACACATCTGTACCAAGTTTCATGGAAATTGGGCAAAAACTGAGGAAGTAGTTTGCAACACAAAATTTTCCATCATTTTGGCTCATAATATGTGAGCTGTTACCATGGCAACATACTTTTTGTCACTGTCAAGAAATGTGTCATACTGACCTATATCCTAAGACAAACATTCAATATGAATTCCTTGAGAATTGGAAGAACACTGATGAAGCAGTTTTGCCATGAAGCATTTTGCCCTATATTTTACCAATAACATGCTGTTACCATGGCAACGCACTTTTTGCCACTGCGGAAATATGTGTCTTGCACATTAACATATTCAGATGAACATCTGTACCTAATTTCATAAAAATTGATCAAAAACTGTGGGAGGAGTTCGCGACGCAAGATTTGTACCCATTTTTGCCCATAATATGCCGTTACCATGGCAACGTACTTTTGGGTACTGTCAAAAAATACGTCTTGCACATCTACAACACAAGGCACACATCTGTGCCAAGTTTTATGGGAATCGGTTGAAAACTGAGGAAGTAGTTCGCGACGCAAGATTTGCAACGGACCGACCGCCCGACCGTCCGCTGATTCCTATATACCCCCTTCAAACTTCGTTTGGCGGGGGTATAATCATCTATTATTCAGGTGCAAATTCACTTTTGCGAAACCTTGTGGAGCAAAAAACATATCAGCTTTGGGATGATTCTCCCCATGAACTTGGCTGCAACTTAAGACTAGAGAAGCACTCTGACCTCCGCCAGGGATGCAGCGCATTCCCACCACTGATCTTGTTCTTCCACAGAGATCAGTGATATCCACCCAAACGTACTACTAGCATTGTGTGCTGAAAGCCGCCCAATTTCCCAATATAGAAGCCTTTGTTACGTCATAAACCCTCAGCTGGACAACGCGCCTCGCCCTAGCAGAAACTAAAGCACGCACTTTAGTGCGTGCATGCAAACCTCAAGTACGTGCAGCCTGAACTCCCAAGTTCATTGACCCTACCTGCCAAACTATCAAAAATCCTTCATAAATTCCCCCAAAATTCTCGGATCACTGACAAAAGTTAATCGTTTGTTACTTGTGTCATTTTCAACCTTTCCTGCAAGTTTCATCCCAATCCGTTAACTACTTTTTGAGTTGTTTTGCACACGGACAAACTAATACACAAACACACAAACCAATAGTAATGAAAACATAAAACCTCCTCCCTTGGCGGAGGTAATAAACAAAGCCATGCAGCTGCACAATGCCAAGGTCTCATAGGAAGGATACTGTTTGTTACACAATAAAAAGTACCAGGGATCTGTTGCATACAACTTTCAACCTGAGACCTCAGGTAAGTATGATTCTGCCACTGACTTTAACAGAGGGGGGAAAATGTGTCAAAGATAGTGTTAGTTTTCTCCTGTAAAAAAGTTTTAAGCAACAGGCACCATCGTTTCATCATCACAATTCATTGACCAGGCAAGTGTCAGGAATTCTGTGTGAAGAAGTTACACTGATAAACACAGCACAGAACATGTTACATGATCCTTGCCAATGCACATGACAAGCAAACCCAAACTTTTCAACGGATATAGTTCAGTCAAAAGAAGAATAGATGGACAAAGTAATATTTTCCTCACCAGCAGAGTGGGCGTGACAAAAGTGAGGCAGGGGTTCTCCATTCCTCCATATGGGAATGACTGGGGTAGGATTAGCAGGTCGTACTGTCCCCACACATAGGGCCCCATCAGGTCTTCTGCAGTGGACAACATCTCTTCAGTCTGTAGAGGAAGATGTAACATAGTTCATGCATTCCACATGATTAAGGTTGTAAATAAATAAAGATATCACTATTTATTCTAATATGTGTGTGATGTTACAGCAACGGTATGCAATGGCATGCGCATCTAACTGTCATGAAAATCACATTCTATGTTCAGGTCAAATATGCCTTGTACTGTTACTTTATTAAATCAGATTTCAGAACAAATGGCCTTAACTCAATCCACACCTAGAATCCAATATGGTGAATATATCCAAGTTGAACTAAGTTCATGAAAAACTAAAATAATACTCCCAGATTATGAAACTGAAAGTGCACATACTATGCATATATGAAAGTTTGTTATCACTGCTGGACATGTGCCATCTCTTGATAATGGAACATGTGTGTTATAAACACTTTCTTGACTCACCATAGGAAATTTCTGGTAACAAAAGAGTTAACCTCGAGACTCATGAAAAAGTAATAAATTTTTGTCTCACAATTGAAGTAACCTCTCATAGATACCTGACAAAACCTACAATTGACAATACTTTGCTTTCTGGAGCAATATAGAGTATTCAAAATGAACTCAAAAGAGAAAGGAGAAAGACAATATATAAAAAAAACACAACCTGTAGCTTACCTCTGCAAACTCGTATGCAGACTTCTCAATGAGTTCCTTCTCAGACCATACTTTTGAACGCGGACCAATTTTTCTAGAGTGCAACAAGGACAAGTTAACAAGCATCAAAATTGACATGATTCTCACAAAACAGCAGAAACATATCACTTGATCTGTTGTGAGTCCTAGGATACATGAACAACATTGGCTGTCTCTCAATGGAGACATATGAATACAAAGTTAGCAAATCTATAACACTCTGATTCAACAGAACACTGAATGACCAGAAAATAGGGTGACTATACATGTATAAGGTTGATCTACAAAATTGACAGCACAGTATTTCCATCAAGACCATCAGCCCATATCTTGAGCACAATCAGACATAATATCCTGACCAATATTAAGACACTCCGCATACTAGATTGTTTAGGAAGCTATATCACTAGAGTAAAAAAAGAAAGAATATATATCGTCAAAGAAGTTCACCTGCTTTCCAGTGCTCCAACAACAATAGCTATCAGATAGCTTGGCATGGGGACCATCTGCTTGAAGGAAAAGATCTTGCAGGCACTGTCTGATGGGCAAGGCTCATCCCCTTCCCCACAGGCACTCATCAGACACACCAGGTCACGGGGAACTGTCACCTTCATATAAACACATCATACAAATGAGAATCATGTGAGAGACACTTGCAGCGTAAACCCAACTAGATTCGTCTATGCGTAGGAATGCTAGCAATATGCTAGCAAAATCTTATAATTATTTCTATCATTATTTAGTAGCTAAATCAATGGTATAGATTGCTCTTTTCATGTCTTATTACACAGGCAGTAAAGATTGCTTTACACTGACTCTCTGCACTTACAATTACATTTCATGAATCAAAATTGTTCAAATTGTTCAAATTCATTACCTCCCATGTTTTCAATCATGCAGATGACCTCTACAAAGTTATTAAGGTCAGTGAAAATATTTGAGTTGACCAAGAAGACCCAGCGTGGTTAAGGAACAGTCGTCTGATTTGTTTGATTGATTACCTTAGCATCATAGGTTGCCTTGACGGATGGACTGTCTTGGCATGGAAGAATACTTCGAGCGTGGATGGCCTGTAGGAATGGGAGAAAAGAATACCTGTTGCTAACTCAGGCACACCAATCATCTGACAAAATCAATGTTGTCCACTCTATGTTGTGGTAAGCATATTCCACGCTCTACACAGATTACAGCATTACTTCAAGTAGGGCTCAACACTATCTATTTTGTCCGGTGGCCTGTTTTGGGCCACAAAAATCTTTTAATCTGAAATGTGAATGGCCCGAAAAAGATATGTAGTAGTCAGAAATAAGAGTAAAGGTAGCAATCTATTTTGAATCTTAGTTGCCTGATCGGGCTACAAAAAGATAAATTTGGCACCCAGACATCAATCTTTAGTGGCCCGGGCCATCATGCCATCGGGCCACCAGGCCACTACCAATGTCAAGCCATGTTCCAGCATAATACACCTGGGGAAAAATTGTCCTAGCATTATTTTAGTAAGATTTTAGCTAAAACTGTGGTTGGAGTAGCAGCAAATTTACCTACCAGTACTATACATTCACACCTGGGGTAAAATTGTACTAGCATTATTTTAGTACGATTTTAGCTAAAACTGTGGTTGGAGTAGCAGTAAACATACCTATCATACATTTAATGGGTTTTCATGTTGCTTGTGATAAAGGATTCAAATTCATCATTTTAAATAATGACAACAAAGTCAATGCTTTGGTCTATTTCTGACTTGAATTCCCATTTTAATCGAATATAGTTTCTTTCTGTCCAAGGCCATCTCATTGACCTGGAGGCAAACACTACCACAGGAAAGTAGAAAGTATTGTCTCTTCGAGATTTTCAAGGCAGGTGCTATTTCTTTTCTCCAGAATGTCCTGACTGAAACTCACTAGCTTTGACAGTTTGACTTCCATGTCGTGAGCATAAATAATCTCCTATATCACATTGAAACCATTTAGGTTTGTGTGAGAAAAGGTGTGAAAAGTCAATAGACCTTGGTTTTCCTATCAGTTCTAAATCGATCAATATCTATGGCGGCGCAGGCAAAGCAATATTGAAACTAGAAAAGCATTTGGAAAATGCAGACCTCCCGCAAGCAGCTCATTTCTACCCATAAATGCATGGTGAAAATCGCCCACTTTCCCAATGATAAAGAAGCCTTGTTTTTACCTCCTCATAATCAGCTTCCTGCAATGCGACACCTCGAACATGGCATGCGCTTTAGTGTGCGTAGGCAAACCTCAAATACGCGCAGCTTGAACTCCAAAGTTCACTGACCCTATTTACCAAAAGATTTAAAGAAATCCTTCAAAACTTCATAAAAATTCCAGGATCACTACCAAAATGTAATTACCTCTTCCTTGTGTCATTATTGACCTTTCCTGTAAGTTTGATACAAATCCATAAATAACTTTTTGGGTTATCATGAAAAAAAAAACACCAAACAAACAAACAAACCCTGACAAGAACATACCCTCCCTCGCAGAGATAGTAATGGTAAGGGTGGATAAAGTGAATTCTAATTTAACATCATTCAGTCTTTCCTGCTGCAGTCATTATACTATTGGGGTAGCACAGTGACAGAGAAAACTGCTCAAGACAGGTGAAATTTGATTAACACAAAACCTGTGAAGCTAAAATGATAACAAATGTGCTCTAGACAAACTGCATCATACAACAGGGTAAATGAATAGAAAGACTGGATAGGGAGGCACCAAACCTGACACTGGCTGTAGAGGTATGGATGTTGTTTGCCTGAAGTCTGACTGGGTTCAAGCCATCCTAGAGCAGACGCTGAGGAAGATGTCTCATAGATGACTTTGATACACACTTGGGATCCCCTGGAAAGTAAAATCAAGTTGACACTTAGTTATCTCCAAGTGCAGTGAAATGATTGAAGAAAAAAAATATGTTGAGCAAAATTGGAGATGACAACTTATTTTGTTTTATTTGAAGGCACAAGACTTACTTTAAGATTTCTAGACACAAATGCATAAAAGATTCCTCAGAAGTCAGTCGCTATCAAACTACTTTCAATGTAGGTTTTAATTTCAAGATCCATTCTTCATAGCCACTGTAAGGGACTGGAACAATCTTCCCTCATCAAATTATGTAAACAATTCCTCTGGGAAATATTTCGTTAAAGTCAAAACAATACAGCTATGTTGTTCCACACGCAATGCACTTCTCACATCATGAAGTTAGCATGGATGTGTCTGCAGAGGATATTTTGCTGACGAAACTATCCAGATCCAGTCCAGATAATTTTTCACGAGGAAAGAAACAAGTGATAGGTTCAAGAATGACTTAATAACAGCAACAATTAATAGAGCAAAATTTGTTTCTCACATAAGAACTAGACCTACAGAGTGCTTAGTGACATGCCAGCTGGGCACCATTCTTTACACACACAGATTACTGTACTTACTTGGCTTGCGCAGATGATGGTAAGTTGATAGACAGAGGTGAGCCAAGTGCACCGATGGGTTCCTTAAGTTCAAAGGTCAATTTCTCTCCTGACGAATCATTGATAACCTCTGACACTGTCAGCTCTTCACTTGTATCTAAAACCTGTAAGATAGTTGTGGGTTCATTTAATTATGGAATTGTAAATGAAGCAGAACTGCAGCATTTGCAGCCACTACTTGATCAAAACGGTCTCCCAATTCTTACCTACATGGTAGCATCTCTAGACTCTAGTCCAAAACAATATCCAACATTTCTCCAGCTTCAGCAATATTCGCCTACAATTTTCAGTCATGGACTTTTCCTCTCATTCATATACATGTAAGAACATTTTACTACTAAATATGTATCTCACATTTCACTCTTAAAAAATATAATGTAATACATGTAGTACATAATAGTCACATAGATGCACAATACAGCAGGGCTGCCAACCTTGAGTGAGAGTTTGGGTTGAGACATTGTGAGGGAGTGAACCAAACCCGAGGGATTGAAGCAACCGTGGTGGTGGTGGTTGGGGGGGGGGGGGGGGGGGGGGGGGGGGGGGGAGAGGTGAGGATGGTGTGGAAGGAGAGTACCTCCCTCCCCCTCCCCCTTTCCACTGGAGGGAGCTTTGACAGTTAGATGGTGCACTCTGGTGCATACTTCAGTAAAGATTTCAACACATGCATAGAGTGTGCCTGTAGAAAAGTCTCAAAGGTTTGGGCTTGGGCATGTTGAATGCTTGGATTATCAGGGATTCAGGGGACATATCTTTCTTTTTTTCTTTCTTTCTTTTTTTGATTTCTGTTTTTGGGGTTCAGTGTGAGAATTCTTTTGTCAGAGTGAGACAGTTAAAATTTGGTGAATTGTATGAGTCTCACACTAATTGTGAGAAAGCTGGCAGCCCTGCAATGCAGCTTAACTGCTGGATAAAAACATCATCCATTCTGCAAAATTGGATAGTTCGAGAGAATGTTCTTCATTTAGTACTTTTGCCATTTGGGGTTGGAGGAAGCTTTATGCTAAAGCCAGCATCCCTTTAGCAGTACGGTAGCTAACTTAGGAATATCATGTGAACTGTCTGGAATGAATGAAGTCATGAGAAATTTCTGAGACCTCAGACAGCAAAACAGAACTATTGCCTTTAGAATTACAATTTCATAACAATAACAAAATGAATCAAAATACAAACTCAATCAGAAAATAAAGGATCCACCACTATTTTGTGAGCCATCAGTACCTGAAGCAAAGTCCATATTTTGTTTTATGTCCTTACTTGATTTGATGACAAATCATCATGGCAAAATTCAACATAAAATCCTGGGCAATCCAGGGGTTTAGGGACCATGCACCATTTGACCTGAAAATGGCACTTAATAACATTTTAGGTTACACTTACAGAAATGTATCATGACATTTTTCAAATTCTGAGAGATGTCATTGCAAACCAAAGTCAGCAATGAGTATTAGTAACATTTGCCACAAATATTGTGTAATGCCTACAGAACTCACACAAACTTACCGTTACTGAAATTCTGAAATTAGCCAGCCACTCTAACAGTAAGCTGGCATCTATTACGCTCTTTAGCCTACTTTCGTGAACTCAAAAATTCAAATGCAAGTCCCCCAAATCGTGAGCAACTTTGTATTTGAACACTTGTCCATTGCTGAAAGGACATTTGATTTTGTATGCAAATATCAAACGCAACTTTCGTGAATCAAATTTAATCACAAGTCGAGCTACTAGCAACAGGTCTTTGGGGATAACTACTACAAGGTACAAGGTACAGGGTCCATTCCGATAGACATTACAAAAGCCAGCATGCATACCCTGATCAGGCCTACTTTTGGTAGCGATTCATTGGATTTGCTAGCTAATTTCAGCAGAATGTGTGCCTCTCCCAGACAGAAATACGCATGTACTCATATGATCAGTAATTTAGCAAGCAAATCTCAAAGTCCTGAACCGCCATTCATAATTTGTGCATGCGCTCAGCGATGTTGAATGCAATAATTTCATCCATATGGCCAAAGTTGCATTGACCCACCCATCCTGCAATAAGAGAGGCCACACACAGTTTAGCTTAGTTTTGACCTCAATATGACTTGAGTCATTTTGAGGTCAAAACTGTGTGCGGCCCCTACATCCTTGGATTGCCAAATCCTGAATAACCTCCTTTTTACCGCATTCATTGAGATTAGAATCAGTTTCAAAGTTTTATTGCAGATTACTTCCTTTTTGTTTTGTCCTGTAAGCTGTACATTGCTCAGTCCCATACGTGCATAAATATGCACTGCTTAAATTCTGACACACTTACCACACTGGAAACACCGTCCTGGAGAACATCCAGCGACAGTTTCACAGATCCAGTGAGTACCTTCCGCTTAAAATCCACATTCCATTCAATTGATAGATGTTTTGTGGTAACCTTTGATGGATCGGACAGTGAATTTGGGTCGCTTCGTTTGTCAGCCATTCTGACGAATTCACATTTCCCTTTCAGCAGAGTGTAGAATTAGCGCACGCACTGGGTGGGCGGTGGGTATCATAAGGGATGGTGATGGTCAAGCAGCCGCGCAGCGCGGCGGCGATCGCGGGGAAGCACGAGTGGTGCCGGGTGCAGAGGTAGCACGTGAGAGCGGTGGGTGCAGAGAGCCGGTAGCCTGAGCGAAGAGGCGGTCGCTTGCCCTCATGAATATTTATCAAAGTCGAAACTCCACATTCATGACATTGTGACGCCCAAATAATTTTACTGAGATCGAACTGCAATTAAAGCAGCTGGTGATCATCCAACCAAGGACAAGGAGGACCAATATTCCCTGATCGAACCTTGACCCCCCTAATATAATCATTGAGGATATGTCATGTGATCCAAGTTGATTACATGGCGAAATAGATTACCGGTACGGATTTTTTTTCTCTCTCTCTTTCTCTCCCTATCGATCTCGATTGTCCAGAATTTAATACGGAGTTATACTGCTCTCAAACCAATTGGGTGCTTTGTAGATTGATTATTCCATTTGTTTCATTGTTCTTTGACCCTGTCTTTCAGAAACAACAGGGATTTATAGTAATACATCCACAATTTCAACTTACCATGATAATATCTCTCAGTGGTGTCACTTTCAGGGAGATCGTTTGTTGCGGTTCCATATGATGATATTTACTCATACAACATTTTCTCCTATAAAATATCTGTACGCTAAACCAAACATAGTCTGCCTACAATATTGTAACTCGAACTCTATTCATAGTATTATAACATCAAACTAAACCTTAAACCCTATCACAACCCTAACCTAACCCCAAGTCCTTGCAGAAACTTAGACCGGAGCAACTGTCGCAGTCCGGTGAACAAAAATGTTGTGTCACCGTTATATACAACATATATCTTGCTCCATTTTGTAATAAGTTGACAACAGAAGAATAAAGGCACTATATCATGAAGTCAACTGCAGATTGTTACACTAAATTATGATAAAGAGGGAGAGGGGGAGCGGGGGGAGAGAGGGGGAGGGAGAACAGAGAATATGTCACTCAGAATACCTTAATACCTAATTACCTATAAATAACTAATAATATCAATTGAATTTCAGTGAGCAGTTTGGTCTGTAATTAAACCAAGGAATAAGTTCAACTGGTACACTTTATGTCAAAACACATATCATTAGGTAAAGTGGTAGCGGCGATGATGTTACTAAATAACATAAATTTGGTCTTTTTAAAGAGTTTGTTTGATCGTAACCACATTCCAACTGAAATAGGTTCCATGTATGATTGTTTCGAGCAAGATAAGTACTTTTGGGTCAGGGATTTGCGAGAAGATTTTTATCACAAAACGAGCTAACTCCATTCTTGTTATAAGTTGAGATATTTGTGATTAAAGCTGCTAAAAAAACAAAGAAAATAATAAGAAAATACAGAATATTTTTAATGATAACATATTCCTTGTTGTGTCACCAGTGAGATATAATACCGGAAAGGTTTAATTTTGCTCTATTTAATGGATGGACTTACTTTGAAATGCTTAAAAATGGCGCTTAGCTCATTTTGACGGTAGATGTACATCATCATCGATGTCGCTGTACTTAGAAACAGCGGAGTAGACGAGAAGGAGAATTAAAAGATAGAACAGTTACCAGGATTTAATTCTGGGCAAGAGCTTATCAAAGGTCTTCACCGATCGACTGTGGAATATGGGAACGAAGGTAGTCTCTATTGTAGTTGGAGGACTGAAATTGCTTGGACGATCTGGGTATGTGCCCGACCGAGTGCAGACTCTTCAAAAAGCAGTTACTCAGGAAGGCAAGAATCTCACAAGAGTACAGAAGTCTGAGGTTCCAGGATGGAACAAGACGTGACGTTGATCTCCAAGAGATATCTTTTGTGATGATAGAGACAATAACAATAATAAAAACATAAGGCACCTTATGTGTACAGAATATTATACAGACACGGCGCCACATAAAAAGAGGGGGGTAGTATCTATTTCTGGTGCCACTTTCGAGTTTCATCAGCTTACAAGCAAAAATATATTCTTCAGCTGACAAGAAAAAAAAAGCCTTATCCTGCACTCCCACTTCAAGGTTTCATCAGCTGGCAAAATAAAAATCGTTCTTGTACGACTTTCAATCAGCAACTTTGAAGATTAACCACATTTTTTTTTTCTGGTGCCACTTCCCGGGTAAAAGAAAAAAGTGTGTGTGGGGGGGGGGGAGGGACGAAGTGGATACACTGGATCCCCGTTACACCCAATGTTTTCCTATATATTGTGCCAAAAAAAAAAAGTTGGGGCTCAAGCCCCCCCCCCCCCCCCCCCCCCCCCCCGGCCGAAATGTGGTTTCCTGGACTTGAACGCACCAATAAGTTTATTTCCATTCGACATAAAATCACCAAACAATTCATAAACTGAAAACAACTAGATACAAATGTAAGAATATCAAAAGAAATACACACACATACACAAAACAACAACAAGAACAAAAACGATGTATAAATTCATGTGAATGGGGGGGGGGGGGGGTCAGCAGAGAAGAGCAATAAGCCTTGTGAATCGCTGACCTCTAGAAAACATAAAAACGGTGTACGATATATCGGGAGTATAGTATAGAACTAAAAGAGGAAAAGACAAGGACAGATAAAAGAACAGATTAAAAGACATATAAGTGCAATTGAAATAATCATTCTAAATGAGAATATGAAGAGTTTGTTTGCAAAAACCGATATTCCATAAGTCAATTTTTGAAGATTTTGAAGTACGGTCTCTGCCATAAAGTACAAAATAATACCTTTTAAACGATATATTGGTCACTACATATAAAGGTACATTTTTGAAGTTATGGTCAAAAGAAGCAAAAATTTTCTTATTATTCTCCTTATTTTTCTTGTCCTATAATCGCAAATATCTCCATTTGGTAAATATGGACTTATCGGTTTTTGCGAACAAACTCTTCATATGAATTCAAAAGTAAAAATTTTAACGTCTTTTAAAACTATTCAATGACGGTTTCACTTTCAAATCAAATGGTATTTCGGTCCATATTAATGGACCTTTATAAAAACTGTATTCTTAGAAATGTTTGTTCTCACATAACATAAATGATAATCATTAACATGACGGGTGTTATAAACATAAACATTACTATTCAATAAAAATTTAGAAGAAATATTACAGGGTAATAAACCTTTTGAACACATATACATGAAAATCACAAGATTATATCTATTAATATCATATACATTAAAAAGCCTCAAATGAGAAAAAAAGAGGTAAAGTGTGAGCATTAAAAGATACATCGGAAATTATTCGAATAGCTTTTTTTCTGTAATAAAAACAATTTTTTCATAATTATAAAAATCATTTCCATTGGACTAGGCCATATGTTCATGCACGCACACAGCACACAAATCGGAGACAAATAGAGAGACACTTTGACACGCTTCTTACTGGTTCACCATGGTGCATACGTGTAATATTCGCAAAAGCGCATGCACAGCTAGCTGACACAATAATTGATATGGGAAATAAATAAAGTATGATATAACGTAATCAGAATATATCTAGAGAAATGCCTCAGATGATAAAAAAAAATACCAATACCTTTGGCAATACGATTGCACACGGCATCAATGTGTTCATGCCACTTGGTGGGTTAATGGACGAATAAATGATTTTGAAGAGTGGGCAGCAGAGTGGATCATTACGATTTGTATCTGGGTTAACTTTTCATAAAACCAGTGAAAATTCTGGCTAGCTTTGTGTTTGTTTTATCCGTCCGAGACTGAAAAGGGGGTCGATCGACATCCTTTTTGTACATTCACCCAATAGCGCCAGCTTTAGGTGGAACATTTATACCCCGATGCTCCGTGGATCGCGGGTCTTTGTTCAGTATTCGGTGTTGTCAAGAACTAGAGTCTATTCATCATAAATAGGAGTCAGATTGCCTTGAATTAGGTAAATATTATGGAAATCTGTAAACATAACTCAAAAATTTTGTTCAAAGCAGTATGTAATCATATCTCCTCGTAATTTTACCGTACTCGTTTGCGTTTCGTTTTGTGCATTGTTTAGTTGTGGCAGGTTTACATAGTCCCATGAATTGCATTTTGTGTCTCTGAACTACTTAGTACCTGCATATATTAGAAACGCTATTGTGGCTTGTTATCACCGTTATTATGGCGTTGGCCATGGCATGCAGCATGCAGCAGGCTAACTATACACAGCCCTGTCGCTATACACAAGTGTCGCTACACGGCTGTTCCAATTGGGATCCAAAACCCAAAGCAGCGCACGTTGATCGCATTGATTTTGGATTCATGACATCGTCATCATGTTTGTCACCTCGGACTCGTAACACTTTGCCTATGATGGCTACGCGGCGGTTCGCACTGCCACCGTTCAACAATACTCAGTCATGAGCAATGACGTCGTGTTTTGCTCAGCACACTGCATGCAATAGCAGATGACGACAAGCTAGTGCAGTCCTTAAATTGAAGTCTGGTTGCAATGAAATTGGTTGATTTTAACTTCAGGGATGATGGGTGATAAAAATTAGCAAAGTCCTCTTTTTTTTTCTGTTTCAGATTCCAGCCATCAATTGTAAGAGAAGGTGTAGGTCAAAGATGTCCAAGCGTCGCAGATCTACAACCTCGGAGGCAAGAGATGACGATGAACCTCACACGTCACCAACAACCCTGACCATTAAGAGGAGAAAGAGATCCGTAAATGTCCAGGATGTTGTACGTGTTCCACCAGTGTCTTGGGTTTTGTTTGTTTGCTCATTTGTGTCACATTGTACTACCAGAAGGGTTTGACTACAGTTGTATGTATGTATCACACAATAAACCAATAAAACCTAAGATGGGAATGAAAGTAGATCAATCAAAACAGAATTCAAAGAAAATCACCATACTGCAGTGTCTTTAAAGTTACCCATAGTATAATCCAGTCAAACTTGTCTTAGCGACCACCTGTCTATGGTGGCTACCTGCCATATACGACCACTAAAAAAAAAATATCTCTGAGAGAAAAAGCATGTTAAAGAACCTGTCTATAATTGCCACTTTTTTGTCTCCCTCGGGTGGCTGTTATAGACAGATTTGATTGTATCATTATTTCTTCAAGTCAAAAAAACCCAAAACAGCAACAACAACATTTAATAGCTGATGCTGTTAAATCATTGTGGTTTGAAAATGCAATGAATAGAATTATGTTGAATTTGTAGAAACTAGTTCGCTTTTGTTTTTCTCGAGGTCTGTTGTCATCAATCATTGTGGTAATTGGTAATTGTTGACATATTGTCTTTCGTGTCATTCTGTATGACATGCATATAACAAAGTGTTTGAAGTGTGTACTTTTCTTGTTGAATTATTTTTGTAGGCCAGAGAGAAGACTTGAGGTGCAATTTGTTGAATTTTCAATAATACAGTGCTTATTCATTGAACACATTTGTCAATGTTAATCGTGAGCAAATTTGCTGTGAATTCATTTGTGAAAATCATGAACATCAGGCTGGTGTTTTGTTGTGTCTAGCACTCTGTCTTCTAATAAAAGGAAATGTGTAGAATAGTTCAAATTGTTTGCTTATTTTGAAAGCCATAGAGGAAAACAATTGAAATAGTCTTATTTTTTTTTCTCTCTCTCAAACCCCCCCCCCCTCCCCCACAATAATGAGGTGTATTTGTGGAATGCATTTGTCAGTGCTCATGAACATTTCATTCTGAATTTTTGAGAATAATGATATTTATGCTGAAAATATGTTTATGCAATGTTAATTTGTGTTATTTGATTGTTCCCTCACAGGGTGAAGTCATACAGGAGCTTTATGAAATTATCCGAAGTCACAAAAATGAAGAAGGACGGCTAGTTTGTGAACCTCTCATTCGAGTACCAAAGAGGAGGCAAGTGAAGTTTCATTATTAGCTCAGTAGATGGATCTAGTGAATTATAAGTACTGACCCACATCATGTTCAAGTTGACTTTTAGCACCTTAAGTGAAATCAAGTGAACATAGACATTTTGTGTGCTTTGAGTACCGATTACCACAGAAAACACAATAGCATTGTACACACTACTGTAAAAGTGGTTTCTTTCACGGTGGTTTTATTTTCGCACTTTTTGCGCTTTGAGGTTGTACCGCGAATTTAACATCACGCGAAAATGTTTTGAACTCGCCGCCTGTTACAACACTGTTGCTTGTTACAACGCTATTGCGTTCATGCACACATGAAGATTTCGCGCATTGAGTGTATTGATGGTCAACACACACACAGCGATACCGCGCAATGTAGGTACAAGCATGTCATGCAGTACTCGAGAGACGGGATTTCAGGTAAGCCTGCATTTATTTTTAATTTCTATTTAATAGATAAAAGAATTGTTGGATTATAGTTTGGGTTTTCATGTGCAAAATAAAACAGTTTTTGCCAACTGAATTCACAGATTTTGCCGACCACGAATTTAAACACACGCGAAAAAGTCGGCACTGATGGAAACCACGAAAGTATCTGTACGCGAAAGAAACCACTTTTACAGTATCCAAAGTCCCCGGTACAGAAAGGGTCTAGGTAGAAATTTACTTGTAATTAGAAATCTCACCTAGAATAAGAAAGTTATGGAATTTTAAAGTTTTACACCTTTTCACAGATTAATGAAAACAACACAAAAATTAGAAGAGGTGCATAGTTATATTAGAATAAGAACATAAAAAAACATTAATTGCATGGCAAATGGGAACGTAAGTGAACATTCACACATTTAGATTTTAGATCAGTGTGAGGTTTGTGCTGACGTTTGAAATGGCCTCCACGTTGTCACTGATATTGGTGTTTGGTGAAAAAAAAAAACTGTGAAATTCTGTAATTTTCTTGCTTAAGGTCCAACTTTGATGAAACCTCTCATGATCTAATAGTTTGTTTTCTATTTATTTTATTTCAAAAGCCAACTGGACCATGGTGTGAACTTGCAAAGTTTTTAAAGCAGTTTTCTGTATCTTTACAGTAGGTTCCGAAATATTTTGAAATGCCTAACATCACAAAGTAGCTATGAATGCAATGCCTCTGTTCATGTACAAGGTATCTTTATACCAGGTAGACCTGTGGGGCATTTCATTCATTTTGAAAAAAAAATGAAATTAAAAGTTTTCATTGTGATGAAAAACAAACACAAAAAGGCACAGAGTGTGCAACTGTGAAACATGCGTGCAGTGCAAGAATAGGAGGGAAAGAGTCTGGTATAAAACAGCTTCAAGTTTGCCTGTAAAGATCCTCTTTGGTTCTGTAAAACCTTATATACACAATGCCCCACACAAGCATACATTCCTCAAAGCCAGCTTTCAATCAGACTGCCTGTGGGTATGACACTGATAAATGAATCTGTTGCTCAAATTTCCTCTCATCTATTCATCTGAGGCATTTTCAAGTCCTTCATACATGCATGTACTTGAGAGTTTGGTTACTAGTATGTAGGTGTTTTTTTTACCAGTTCCTCAGTCAATCAAAGGTTTTACTGAAAAAATGGTATTGGAGCATAAATTAAATAAGTCTTGTTGGAGCTGAGTCATCATTGAAAGCTACACTTGGCTCTTATTTGTGTAAGAACCCCCCCCCCCTGCATTGATTATTTACCAATAGAAGCCTACTACCCCTAAATGGAATAACTTTTATCACCCCCTCTCTGCCACGCATAGGTCTGCTCCAGAGTACTATGAGGTGGTCTCCAACCCCATCGACATGCTGAAGATCCAGCAGCGGATCAAGACTGAGGAGTACGATACAGTGGATGACATGGTCAGTGATGTGGAGCTGATGGTGAATAATGCACAGGCATACTACAAGGTGAGATCAAGTCGGCCCAGATTAGACATAATTTTGAGCCTCTGTCTGTGATGAACCAAAAATTTCGAGCAAGATTCGTATCTCGTGCAATTTTGTTGGTATTGATTAGGACAACGGCAGATTAGTACTATGCAGAGATTTAAGCCATGGTGCAGTACTACAAAAATGCAAGATAGAGTTACATGTATAGTAGACCTCAATTTGAGTTCAAATGCATTGTCTCTAAACATACTTCATGGCAGCAAAAGTGATGCACTCAGAATGCTGAAAATATTGACTGATGCACTCTCATTTCACCCTTATTATACAAGGATTTGTACATACGTCGTGTGCTGTTAAAGAAGTAGTCATTATTGGGTGTAGATTTTAATAGTTAAAAGTGATAGAACCTGAAAGAAAGATATTATTCAGAGGAGTGAAAAAAAAAATAGAACCTTTTTGTTGTTGTTGTTGTTGAAGAGTTGCCTAACAATTCAGATATTAAAGGACAGCATAAAGAAAGTGTGTTCATGATGTGAAGACCATTTGATTTAGTGAGTGATTGTATTCTTAACCACAGAAAAACTCGCAGGAATACCGGGATGCCAACGAGCTCTGGACGGTCTTCCTCCAGTCACGACGAGAACTACTGGAGGAAGCGGAGGCCCGCAGACACCCTCCGCCAGCCGTCGAAGAACCGCAGGTGAGAAAGAGACACCAGCTTGTTGGCGGTTGTTTACTAAAAGGTGCAACCCCAAATTATCTGCCGTTCACTTTTGCACTTTACTCGAGAAAAATGACATTAGAGAGAGAGTCTGTGTTCTGATTGTTGTAAACTTGTAGAGTCTGTGATAGAAATATGTGTGCTCTTATTTCCTGGTCAGGACAATTTTGTGAGCTAATAGTATGTGTATACTTTAAGTTAATAGTAAAATCACTAATATACCAAACATGATAAATGTATCAAGTAAAAAGCCGTTGATTTCAGCTTGAAATGATGACTCCTTGGGTCATTATAACACCGAATTCCCAGACATAAGTCCAAATCCTCAAAATCTTATTTTCTACCAATTTGTGTGAATGCAATGAGAGGATGTGAAAGGTATTCAAATGAAATAAAAGGGGGAAAAAATAATACCTTTGTTGATTATGAATTATACGTAGCAGGTAGTTTGACCTAAATGTTGATCTGTGCCATCCTTACACCTAATGTCATCTTTCAATAAAATTGGTTGAAGTTGGGAGGGTTTGCTAGAGATGACTGCAACCGTTAGGAACCATTAAACATCACATCATTTGTCAGTGTTCCTCTTTCATTTTGTGGCCAGCATATTTATTACGTCAAGAAGTCACACAGTAAGGTAAAGTACAACTATTTCTGTGATGTTGCCAATCCCAATTCTTGGCTCCCTCTTGAAATCATATTAAAGTTCAAGAAGTAACAGTGCCTTGGGATGCTTCTATTAACTTCCGTTTTGCTCGTTAGATACTAATCTAGAGAGTGAAATTCCAGTGTGATTTGTTCACATAACAGTGTTTATTGTAGCTTAGCTATGAAAGGTTTGCATGCCATGATATGTCTTGATTTTTCGTTTATTGAAATGAAACATCATACAACTGATGAGTCAAGAGAAACAACATTCTTTTTATTGTCTTGAGTTTTAAAAGGAATTCCTTAAAGCCAATCTAATTCTGGTCAAATTTGTGTAGTAGAACTTGGAGATGAACTTGAGGTGCATTTGATGGTCATGTTTCGGTAAAGAGCAGACTAAAAGCCATTTCTGTAATTGAAATAAATGCAAAGAATGCGTTCTATGACACCAAATTATTTCCACAATCAAAGTACTGCCATGCTTTAATTCTTTGTGAGGTTGAAGCGAAAGATGGCAACGTGCATCTGTCACCTGATGACAATATGAATGAATGATTTCTCTTCCACATTTCTCCATGCCACATTTACTGCTAATTCTGCTGGGTCACCCACCACCTGTACCATTTTTTCAGCTCCAGCAGCTGAGTGCCAGTGTGGGGCCCCACACCTCGTACAAACCAGTGGAGCCCCCGAAAGCACCCATAATCCTCATAAAGAAACGGGAGTACTCTCAGCCTCATATCCCAGCCTTCCAAGTGGCTGGGTATGAGTCTAGGTTTGCCGGTCAGGTATTACATCAGTCACATTAATTTGTTTATTGTTTTTTTTTGTATTTAAAGTTGTCACCCATGTCTGTACATTGTGCTGTGTCTTGTATAAAAAAAAAAGTGGAAGAAAAGAAAGCAATCAAAGGCAATCAAATGAAACTGACCTGCTGAAGTATTTTGTCAAATATTATGTATTTTTAAGGGGGCAGAGCATTGACAAAATCTCTTGTGCAAACTTAATGTTTTGGAGACGTTGGGTATATCACTAATGCTACCGATAATCACTTAAAAAAAAGAAAGCAAGCGAACAAACATATACCTACATCTCTCCTCTCATGCTGTGTTCTCATGCCATACAAATGGAGGGTACTACTGATTTATATGGAAGGAGTGTTCTGTGGAATGTGAAGAAGTTCCAATTGTGTGTTATGCGTTGTGTCTCCCTTAATGGTTCCTGTCTCCCTGCATGTAATTGAGGATGGTGCAGAATGAGCTGCTCCCTTTTATAAGGGTCATTGTTCTATTTTTTTGTTTTTAGTTTGATTTGAATGCCAAATTTCATGTCATGTCATGTAATGCATGTATTTGTTTTTCATCGGCTAGTTCAGGCTAAATGTAATCATATGAATCGAAGGTGCAACAAATCCACATTCTCGCTAAACCAGCAATTATTACTACTCTCTGGGTGCACATGAAGTACAGTGGCATTTACCTGTTAAATGTTGTGGATCCTTTCCTCACTGCTATATGGGCAAATGATTTACGCAGTCGGGATAAATAGAGAGAGCAAAAGAGAATGAAAAACCATCCATTATTAGGCATTTTTAGTTCAGCCCCACCTGCTGTCGGTCCATCATTCATATCACTATGAAAAAGTCAATGCACTATTGCTCCATTTAATACAACAACCATATGCAGCCTCTATGTATAATAGTGTAATAACATTTGCATTAGTAAATGAGTTTCTTTAGGGTCAGCTTCTCAAACGACCTCAATTAACCAAAAGCAAACACTAACACAAAAGACAATTGTAAACAAATAGTTTTGTAAATTGTGATTTGATGTATTAAAGAAATGTTTTCCATTTAGTCAAAAGTATTTTTTTGATGATTTTTTTTTGTGTGTGTGATTGCAAGTCAAATCTAAACCAGCACTATTTCTAAAGAGATTTTGTACTGTCTTATTGTGATGTGGGGATACATGCATTGCATTATGAAAAGTAAGGTAGAAAATAGATAAATAAAAGATGAGAAATACCTGTAAGACTGTATTTACCTCAGAAAGTGTCATACCGGTACTGAAAAAGAAGATAAGTAGCACAAAGCTGTGTGAAGTTTGTGTTCACATCACTGCGGTTATGATACTTTAAATCCCCGTTTCTCAACCAGGTCTACGATGTCAGCCAAAAGTGAAGTAAAAAAGATCCATATTTGATTTTACTGGGCAAAAAAAAAAAAAAAAATTGTAGGAGCCAAAGTGGACCTCGGGTTGAAAAAAAAAAGTGGAGAAGCACGGCTATAAATCATCATGATTTGATATGCAGTACTCAATAACATGAAGCAGACTTCTTCCTTTCCCTCTTCATGGTCAATCATCAAAACACTTGCCTTACTCGCTCACTTTGATCCTAAACCTATTGTAGTATCTATGCTGTAATCATATTCCCATGTGCACTTATGAGAAAGCGTCTTCCCCAATATGCCGTAAAGATTTTATGCCTTCTGTGATACGTAGCTATACAGTTTTAAATACTTAGTGTCACTACTGATAATTTATCATTGAGGATGTGTGGGCAAGAAGTGAGGATAACTTTTTTTTTTTTTTTTTTTATCCAGGGTGGTAACAAAGAAAATGACACTAATTGTGATGTAGCAATAATGTCACATTCTTGTGGATAGTTCAAGTCATAGTTCACTTTAATATAGACAGGTAAATGTAAATGTTGCATGCACTTGAGGAAATATTCATGTAGAAGATATTTTGGTCACAGTGACCTAGTAGAAAAAACAAGCAAAATGCTCCACAAGTTCTCAGACTGTTGCAGACATTTCTTATTTATGGCCAGTGGTACGAAGATATATGCAATGCAATTTGTATCTTCGTCCATTAGTCACAGTGCAACATGCTTCTCTTAATAATCACCATTCAACGCTGGCATTTTATTTCTTGCATTATCACTCCAAGGTTCTTGTAATTCTGCGAATCTTAATTCATAGCATGAAAACAAACAATGTTTCATTGCTTTTTTGAAAATAATATGTTTGTCTTGTACTGCTTTGAAAACTAATATGTTGTCACTTTGGTAATTTTGGTTGAAATGGAAACTTTGCTCCCTGCAGGAAAACTAATTGAATTTTCATGTAATGTTACGTTGGGGAATACTTCAAGATTAACCGCAACCTGCTGTAAAATCCTAGCTTAGTGAATTTGCAAAGAAAAAGTGAAAAAAGGAAACAATTTTGCAATGAATTATGAAAAAAAAATCCATGTTTTGCCAATATGTAACAAGCCCTGTTACATCACAGTTTACTGTATACGCCATATATTTAGCGAGTCTAAATTTTTGCAAATTGCGATTTTGGGAGTGGTTAAATTTGTGATCGTGGAGTTAAGTACCGAAGAGAGAAATGTATACATGCACATCACATTAAATATCGGACTCAGAGTCAATATTTTCAAGTGTCTTTTAATTTGTGAATAGCACCTAACTCACGAAACTCGTGAAAATAAAAACATCGTGAAATTTAAGGCATATACAGTATTCAGCTGTTGAACACACATTTATTACATGCAGTTTATTGCTATTTTTCAAAATGATTTTCTTGTATATCAGTATATCAGATATTTTGGTGTTGCCTTGTATGTGTTAAATATACTGTTTTTTGTCACTGTTGTTCCATATGGCTGCCTTTTTATGTACCGAAAGAAAGCAAAGAACCCCAAAGATATTATTGCTCGCTGAATATCAAAGATAAGACTCACTGCAAGAAATATTCCTTCTCTATTCATTGTCCAGCCAAAAGATTTGATTTCAGACATATGTATGGATACAAAATAAGTACAGTCAACCTTACCTAAGTCAAATCTATTTGGACTGAAGAAATGGCTTTGACTTACAGAAAATTTGACTTATATGTTCAATAGAATATAAAGAGAAGAGGACTTGAAAAGACCTGTGACTTAGGTGATTATTCGACTTATGTGAGGTCGACTTAAGTAAGGTTGACTGTAGTTAGCTGTGACGCTGTGTTTAAATGTGTTGATGTTGGACTGTTTGGCATTCGATGTAGCTTTCGTCACTAGTTTTAGCCATCACTCAAATCACCAAGTATGTCCGCCAGAGAGAGTTGTGCACATTCCAACCAAGCTTTCTGTCATCTCTTCTGGCACTTTTTTCAGTACACACCATTGACAAATTTAACTTAGTATTTCATACTGCTGATGAGAAATTTGATGTAGAGAAGAGAAAGAGTTTATTTGAAAGTTAAAATACTTCCAATGGCTGCACCATGTTTGTATGCAATTAATGTTTCCACACTGTTCAAATTCTGTTCATATTTTTTTTTTTCATCAAAGTTCGTGGTATTTAGTTTGTAGACAGCTCTTTGCGGCCTTTCCAATCTCTTATACCGTCTGCACTGTGTCTTGACCAATATGTGTTCAGTGTTTGAGCTGACATTGTGTGTAGTATCATGTAGTTTGCCCGCAGCAAAACTTAAGTCGTCCTATTACTGCTTTTTGAGCTTGTGAGGGATTCAGCTCAAGCTCTCATCACAACAAATGTCAGATTATAATACTAAGATACAAGTTAAATGAAAGAAAGATATTATTCAGAGGGGTGAAGGCTCAGGTTTGAGTTTCTTCAGTTTGTCTCCCTCTACAAGTGAAAATTTGTGGATATACAAATTCATTTATAGAGGGAGACAAACTGAAGAAACTCAAACCTAAGATACAAGTTCTTTGTGAATGTGAAACACTACTGTAGAGGAAAGGCACTGCCAAGAAAACATTTGCAATTTGCAGCGCTGCTCTTGGATATATATATTGATTGTTGTTTCTCTATTTACAGGAGGGTGCAGGCATGAGTGGAGGAGTCATGGCTGACAGTGGGGCAGGGAGCGAAGTGAACACCGCCCCCCAGGGTCCAGTGGAGGAAAGTGGCTACATTGTGGACGACCCCTCTGACCCCTTGGAAATCCTCTTCAGCGCCGTCATGGGTCACCGCGATGTCACGGGACGCATCGTCAGTCTCATGTTCCGCAAGCTGCCGCGGCAACACGAATTCCCTGCCTACTACGAGATCATCGATCATCCAATCGACCTGTGTGACATCGCTGTCAAGATAAAGGTGAGAATGAGGACGGATGACTGAAATTGAACAGAAAATGACAAATTCCATTTGAGCCATTACCCTCTCTAGTGTTACATCCCAATAGTTGCTTTCCTCTTTTGAACTGAACAAGACATTGCAGTTGGATAACAAGTTTTGTGTTAATGTGGCTTTTGCAAAAGTTACAATGAGTTTTCTTATTGTGTCGCGTCATGACCTTGTGTATAGAAAATGAAACTGAAAAATGTATAGTCCATTTAAAATAGATTATCAATAATTTTGGTAAATGTAAGTGTCAGCTTGTGGCAACCAGAGGAGACTAAAAGTTGTGTTGTTTGAAGGGTAGTCCTTGTATGGTGAAATAATAATGTACCGTCTGTCTCCCCAAAGATTCCAAGGGGACCCTCCACAATGTTAACTTTGAAAAATAGTGAATCAATCCAAATACAAAGTCAGTATGTGAAACTATGACTTATTACCCACATTGTACAGAAAACCCCATCCGATTTGCTTCAGTGGTCAAAGAGAAATGAGGATTTTTAGAGAGCATGTCAGGAATCCCTTTCCTCCAGGTTCTGTCTATTGTGTTCCACATTAATATGCAGTTCCAAATGCATCCAAATGCTAAACTTGGAAGAATCAGACCCATGATGTGCTTTACAACGATCCACATTTCTCTGTGACCACTTACCTAAATTGAATGGGGTTTTCTGGAAAAATATAGCTAAGATGTTGAAGTTTAAGACTCTGAAATAACATTCAGACAGTTTAATCATACTGGGAAGTTATCGATGCGAAAATGCGATTGTAGTTTTTTTCTCTTTTTTTTTTTTTGGGGGGGGGGGGGCATACTGTACAGATGGTTTATGGAACATCATGAAGAGTCCTGACCAAAGCTGTGTTTGATTATTCTGTCTCTATAAAATCCTGAGGAGAACTAAGCTATGTCAGCAAAGGACTGCAGTTGACTACAGACAGCCTGACTACAGACAGCAGTACATGAAGCGTCAATACTTTGATTTATCATGGCATGGTTTCCTTTCAAATACCTCCTCTCTTGCTTGTGACCTGATAATCAGAACAAGAAATATGACCGCCTGGCAGACCTAGACAAAGACCTCTCCTTGATGGTGAAGAATGCCAAGACGTTCAACGAGCCGGGCTCCCAGATCTACAAGGATGCCGTCACGCTGAAGAAGGTGATCGTTGCCAAGAAAGCCGAGCTGGAGCGCCAGGGCAGGGATGTCCACCATGCGAGTAAAGCAAGGTTTGTGGAGGTTGTACATATGTACATTTGTAGCTTCTCCAATGCCGTAGTTATTTTAAGGGGTTAAATGTTGGCTATGTTGTGAGGGATGTGAGAGGAATCGGTGAAATGAAAAGCTGCATGATCAGTTGTTGGCATCTTCAGCTGTTTAGCTAGCAGATGGCAAGCATTCTCACTTTTAGGAAGTGAAAAATTCAGCAATTTTATTAGGTCTTTACCAATCATGAAGGAGTCTGAGCATATGATTATGAAGTTCCAGTTGGGATTTTGGTTCCTCTTGTTTAGAGCTGAAGTGAGTGAAAAAAGAATAAATGCACTGATTTATCAATGTTAGTCACAATCTATTCTATATAATTGATGGAATCGATAAAGCTTGTAGACTTCTTTTGACGAAAAAAGTATTTTTAAAGCTGATTTTCCTCACTTGATATTGCTGGTTGAAATATTGTTGGTATGTTTTGCTGTAACTGTTCCCATTTCAAACTCTTCATTTTATCCGTAACAAATCTTATTCCAGGCAAGCCCTAGCTCACGCACAGTCAGCCATCACCGAAGCCCTCAACCTGGCAGGCTACGTGGAGAGTGTCAAAAACACTCCCATCAGCATCGGGTCGTCGCTGGCGTCCCACGGACTGCTCAGCCCCTCCCTGACCTCCACTCCGAGCGGCTCCCTCAACATCGACGAGGACGACGAGGACGACGACAGCTTCTCGGCTGACAGTGGCGACCCGCGCCACGTCCTCTTCGACTTTGTGCTGCACTTCCGCAACCAGCTGGGCCAGCTGCTGTCTGAACCCTTCATGAGGCTGCCCAACAGCCGTATCTACCCAGACTACTACCGGGAGATCAAGAAGCCGCTGGCACTGACAAAGATCAGGTCAAAACTCAAGGTCAGCTGCTACCAGGAATTGTCAAGCTTGGTAGATCCATCTATTCCCCTCCCCCTTCCACTTCCTGACCATGATAGTGGGCAATGCTAGAACCGTTGCCACAGTGTACATTGACCCGTTCTATATGGGAACCTGGTATACCAGGTTCCCAAAATGTAGACAGGAGTGCCTGAATTCATGGCCTAAATTCATGTTAATTTGTGTTATGCTGCCCACAAAAATGGCTGTACTAGAAAGATTAGGGTTTCTTCTATCGATAGCTGTTTTCTTTCTGTATGAAAATTGCATTTATCGCAGTATTATTTGTCTTTTTTCCAGTGTAGTGAGTGTGCTTGCTTTGCTGTAAAACTGGTGTAAAGATGTACATAGCGATCAAGGTTGAGCTCAGTTGATAATTGACTTCGCTGACCCTGTTTAGATGCATCTTTTGTGTATAACAAAAGACTTTGTGAACACATCAGCGCACGCTCTATTCATAACCTTGCGCCTTGTTGATATTTCCACTGTTCGATAGCACATGTAGTTGACCATGGAAGGGGGTACGTGTGCCGCTTGACTGCCCACCGCACAGGTGGATTACCGACCTGTCCATTCTCTTTTGCCCTGCAAAAAGAATTTCGTTTTGCGGCATTGAAGGCACTCGGAAAATTGTGGGAGGAACGGGTGAATATACACTGGCAAATTTCAATGCCACCGCAAGTCTAGTGTGCTCATCAAAAATTCAAACAGATTTTAAATAAATCTTTTTTTCCTATGTTTTTGCTGGATGTTTTGAGGTTCAATGCTTCAAGCTACCGTGACCCTGACTACTATCTTCACTTCAAACCTTGCCCCAGTACTGTAGTTGTTTGTGTCGAGCTAGTTCTGGCGTGCCATTTCCGCCTGTTATTAAAATCCCTCCTAGCCCTCTTTAAGATTGTTGTTTCAAGGGCAATTGGGCAGATTAGAAGAAAAGGAAGTAAAACTGAATTGAGTTTCTGTAATTTTTGTGCTTTATTTTGTTGTTTTGTCGACCATCTTGCGGCAGATCAACAAGTACAAGAATCTGAATGAACTCGGTGCTGACTTGGAGCTGGTGTTCAAGAACGCCTTCCAGTACAACGAACCCGCCTCACAGCTCTACAAGGATGCCGAGACGCTGCACAGGGCTATGCTTCACAAAAAGAAGGAACTAGACAAGAGTGATGTGAAGGTAAGTTAAAGAATAGTGTCATTAAAGAATGTATAAATATATAACATTTTGAGAGGAAAAAGTAGACTCCCTAGATATACATGTAATACATGTATGGCATTTAGAGTATACCCGCTGTATGTGTGGAATTGATATTGTTAACCCGTTGAGGACGAGTCTTGAGTATATATTCGGGCAGGTGTCTATGGGAAATGAGTGTTGTATCAAAATCAGTCCGTCCTCAACGGGTTAAGATGTAATGTATAGTACATGTCGCATGTGCTGGTCTAGAGCAAACAGTGGCATGACAGTTAATAATGAGCTCCTTTGTCATAGGGAATACTTCAAATTCTATGAAAAAATGTTTTATGTCGCTTATTATATGAAAAAATGAATAAAAGGAAAATCTAAAGAGTACAGTACATGAAACCATGGGTAAGAAAGAGATTAGCATAATTGCTCTCCATGTGTATAGTTACATATTGACTATCATATGAAAGATTTTGCTGACTTGCGATTACATGTCTCAAGATAGCGATCACATGTTGAGGTGCTTCCTTGTGTGTTTGTGTGTGTATGTGTGTGTGTGTGTGTGTAATCAGTGGTCATCAGGATGTTACAAAGTATAATGAAATTTGACTACTGCCTATCATGCAAGAGTCGGTGCTTATTGCAGGTAATCTTAGTCACAGCCTGCCAAGCACAGCATCTGCTTAGAGCTAACTTTGTGTGTGTCTGTTTTTTCCTCAAAATACCTTTGAACTGTGAACTATCATTCCTTTAACTCTTAGGGATTTGTAGATCTATTCATCCTTGAAAGTAGTCTATGTCTTTTTTTTTTGAGATTTTGTGAAGAATGATTGTGTTATGGCATTTTTTCTAAGTAAGATTTTGGAATCTCTGAAGTCATTATATATAATTTACACTCATAGTGAGCGTGCCTTTGTTGTGAAATTGTTGCAGCATACACCCTTGCATTCAAAACGATATTCCGAAAGAATTGATTGCAGTTCTCCTGCAAGAAAAATCAGCGGGATGTGGTATAATAACATAGATGTGTTTATAAATATATGTTCTTTTTCTCCCCAGAAGGAATACGAGAGTGAAGATGAAGGGAGTGAGAAAGGAGGAAGTGAGAAGGGAGGAAGTGAGAAGAGTGGAAGTGAAAAGGGAGGAAGGCGGAGAAGGAGCGGGGTGCCACCCTGGAAGTCGAGGAGATCCGATGCCGAGTCTACCCTCAAGACCAAGATGATGACGCTCTACCAAACTCTAGTGCAATATCAGGCAAGCCACTTGGAGAAATCTTTAACGGCATAGCATACATACATGATCACTTTCATTTGGCGTAGAAATGAATCTTCACCTAATGTTTTTATGAATTGAATCATCTGCGTGCAGTAGTTTCCTGTACCTTTCTGTGCAACATTACAAGCAAGCAAACTCCAAAACACACAAAACATGTAATCATCCTATACTATAATGCCAATCCAAGTACATTGTTCAATAGGTACCTCTAAGATTCATCGAGATACAAATTACGAAGTATGATTCAGATAAAAGTACATGTAATTGATAAATAATTGTGCTGTTTATGTTCTACATTTTCAACATGAGTAATTTCATGAATAAATAGCCTTACAGAGCATATGAATCAATGTATTTAAAGTATGTTTTAAGTGATAAATGTTCAAGTTACTAAAATAATGGAGAATATGTACATGACTGTGTGTATATATGTTTTTGGAAGATGTAAACCAACGAATAAAAAGAAGCATGACAAAATGATAAGAGGTTCAGATAAGTCATTGTGAAGTTCAGTAATTCAAAAAGTAAACCGCAGAAAATTTTGCAGTCTCTGAGAATCTTCATCAAAGGCAGTGGGTTTTTGTGCCAATATTCAGTGTGTTTGATGCATCAATGTATTATGATGTGAGTGGGCCTCATTCTTTCCTCAGGACGGGACAGGAAGAAACCCCATTGGTCTCTTCATGGAGAAGCCTTCAAAGAAAGAGTATCCCGACTACTACCACATCATCACGGAACCCATCGACATGCGCACCATCGAGGGCAACATCAGGCACGACAGGGTGAGTGTCGGCTTCTAGCAGTGATGATGATCATGATGATCATGATGACGACAACGATTTTGATGGTGATGATGATTATAATGATTGGTTGATGATGATGATGATGGTGATGATGATGGTGATGATGATGATGATGATGATGATGATGATGATGATGATGAGGATGATCATGTTGACGACAACGATTTTGATGGTGATGATGATTATAATGATTGGTTGATGATGATGTTGATGATGGTGATGATGGTGATGATGATGATGATGATGAGGATGATGAGATGGATGATGATGAAGATGGATGATGATGATGATGATGATGGATGATGATGATGATGAGGGGGAGGAAGAGGAGGAGGAGGACTAAGTGGAAGCAGAGGAGGTGAGGGCCTCCATGGCAGTCATCCAAGGGATGGAGAAGTTTTGCATCATCCCTCTTCTGCATTTGACTGGGCAACCCTATCATTTCTTTAGTTATCTCGTGATATATCTGTATGATAAAGTAACATTCCCAGCGAGTCAATCAAAATAGTTGGAAGTAAGGCATGAAGGAAGTTACTCAGGAAAAGGATTATGTTAAGATTGTTGTGTCTTGTTGGATTTCCATATGTATGTCAGACTATTGGATGTCATAGGATTTTAAATATCTATCTATTGTTCTCTTTGGTATCCCAATTCTTTTTTTTTCCTTCTTTTTTTTTAGGTCTGTGTTTTATTTCTAATGGTGTAGTTTAAGTTGCCTGAATAATCTTACCTGCTTATGCCCATTTGTAAAGTGATCATTTGTATTCTGAGCTCCCCTGTACAAACTCTACCTGCTCCTAATGATACTGACCATCTTGTGGTATTTCCATGCCATTTTTGCCTGCTGATAATTTGTATGTCACGGAAGGTGGTGGAAGCATAATTTCATTGAATCAGACTGGAAAAATTTTGATCTCGATCCACTAAAAATTGCAGTACCCGACAGAGGATTTCCTGATGAAGGACTTTGCTCTGATGTTCGAGAATGCCCGGCACTACAACGAGGAGGGTTCCATGGTGTATGAAGACGCCAATCTCCTCGAGACCATTCTAAGTGAGAAGTGCAAAGAATTGGGCTTCTTTCTGCCACCAGGTAAGAAGAGAAACCCCAATGTCCTGTCTGTAATCAAGACTTTGTATGCTTGAATTTTAGTATAGTTACTGTTTAACTTTTAGAAATTATAGTTACATGATTCTATGAAACAGGGCCTCTGATATGGGAAAAATTTGTGGGGAAAAAAAGATATGTGGAAAAAAAATAGGGTCAAAATTATATATGCAATATGCTACAAAAGCGAAGATCTGTGCGTGATTAGATTTACCGTACTTGAAATGTCTTACAAGTAGACAGTAGTTTCATGATAAGTCACTCTGCTAGTAAACAGGTTAGCATGGTGGCATTATGCACTGCTTTTACCATTGTACTGGTGTTAGAGAGCCTTGGTTCACTGAAACTAATTTCTGTGAAGACCTATGCCATCAGCTAAAGTTTCTTGCCAACTGCACAATTGTTGATACAAAATGATGTGTATCATTAAAGGTCCTGTTTACCTTTGGGAGCAGTGACTTAAAAAATGTTCAAGACATTTCATTTCATGCATATGTGTATTTATGTTGTACCACAAAACATCCTAACATAATACATTTTTTGCAATAAAGCATAAAATATATTTTTCTCAATAAACCGTAACTGTAGACAGTTTAGTCTGGAAACATTTTTAGTATAACTATTGGTCACATTTTCTATATTTAACAATACTTAACATCGATTTTGCTGATTCAAATTTTTACAGTGGTTGTTTCTATTCCCATCTCACATTTCAGAACTATTTTAAAGCACTAATGCTGGGTTTTTGTTTCATCTGCAAATGGCAAATTATGCCTTTAAAGTATGTATTAGAGAATGTGAAAATGTGAGTTAGCAACTCGTGTTGTATCGAAATGTCACGTCATGCTCTGATAGGTTTTTACACAGCCTCAAGATTTTCCAGCTGTAACCACAGTTAGTTTTGAGATGATTTCAGTATGCAACTGGAAGTACTAGTAGCCCGAGATTTTATGCTGTTCCCCTTGTGGTTTTGGTTTGCCCCGCGCTGATCCTGTAGCAGACTCCGGCCGGAGCACGCCCAAGTCCCAGAGCCAGAAGAAGACGCCTGTGAAGCGTTCCCCGGCCAAAACCCTCAGTCCCACGGCACAGAAGCTCAACGACCTTTTCAACGCCATCAAGGATTACACCGACCAGCACGGGAGGGAGCTCTCTCCACCCTTCATTAGGCTACCCTCGAAGAATGTGAGTGTTTGGAGTTTAAAAGGAGGAAAACACCTAATTATATCCCAAAAAATTTGTAGAATAAACTCTCAACCCGTATTCTATTCAGTACCAGATTAGTAAAAGAACCTTCCTGCGGTCTGACTGGTTTAGATGAGAATGAAACCAAAATAGGTATGTGAACTGAATACAACAATATTTGTCGAACACATCAGCAAAGTTTGATGAAAATTGAATAATCTGTTCAAGAGTAATCAGTTTTTAGAGTTTTGGTGCAGCCATTCCTGGATGAGAAGACTACAACATTGTGTAAAGTCGTGTATGGACAACGATATAAAGAAAATATGAAGAAAATATAACATACTTTCACTTTTCTAGCACAATGAAAGAGCACTTCACTTACTTCCTTCAGAAGTGATAGAATGATATTACCCTAGACATATGTCAGTAACAAGTTGAAGGGATGTCTTCTTCTCATTAAAAAATTACATCATGTGGAATTCTCTGTATAGGCTTTCATTATATTGTTGCACGTACATGACATCACAAACTGTAGTCATCTTCTCATCCAGCGGTGGCTGCACCAATACTTTATAAATTCATTACTTTTGAATGGATTATCTGATTTTCCTCGGATTATCTGATTTTTCTCAGACTTTGATGATGTGGTCTACTAATATTGCTGCATTCACTCATTCCACATGTATACATGTATTTGGGTTTCATTCCCCTGTAAGGGTTATCAAATGCTGTGTAGTAAAATGGCTACCATGTTTTGCTGATGTTCCATGAGTATATCTGTCAGATGACTGTTTCTCTTCAGCCAATAATATGGCAAGGATCAAAATATATGAAACAATATGAAAGTCAGTCTGGATGTGAATTTGTGGGGCCAAGATGGTATGACCTGTGCCTTGAATGACCTTTGAACTCCCTTTGTATCCATGCAGGAATACCCTGAGTACTACCAGGTCATCAAGCGGCCAATGGACATGCAGCGCATCCAGCAGAAGATCCTGTCCAGGGGCTATGACCAGTTGGAGGACATGGTCAATGACTTCCTCCTTATGTTTGACAATGCCTGCAAGTTCAACGAACCTGACTCGCTTATCTACAAGGTATGTACGTCTTCTGGTGATATTTGGTTGTGACTGCTGCTGTTGTGTGGAATGGAAGTGTTCCAGCCAGAATTTGTCCCAATAAAGTAATTTATGGTTCTGATAAAGTGGTGGAAATAACATGTGAAAAATTTTTTACATCACATTTTTTTTTTTCACTTAAGTGGAGTTCCTGGTAAAGTGGTTCCTGATTAACTGGTGAGCACTGTACTGTATAACATATTTTCACGAAGTGCCTCTGGCATTCAATGCATGTAGTGTAGACAAGAGCCTTCGCGGGCATTTTAATTTCGGGAATCTTGGCTCTCATGAAATTCGCCAAAATTAAAATGCACACGAACATTTCTCGTTTTACAGTATCACATTTAGACCATAGCATGCTTTAGCTCTGCCATTACAGAGGAGAACATCTGTAGTAGATGAAATGCTAAATGTTGATGACAGTGATTCAAGGAATTTTTACAAACTCTCTCAATCTTCTCCTCCACTTCCCATCCTCCCAGGATGCCCTGACGCTGCAGCGCATCCTGCTGCAGACCAAGACGGTGTTGATGGGAGACGAGGCGTCCGGCGTGCCCGATGTCCAGGGACTGGTGCGAGAGATCCTGACCAGTCTCTTCGTGTCGGTGGCCAACCACCAGGATGAGGAGGGCCGTTGCTATAGCGACTCACTGGCAGAGATACCTGTGGACAAGGATGGAAATGCTGATGGACAGAAGTAAGAACTTTTGAATTTCCTATTGTCGCATACCGTTTACAGATATGACCCTTTATAGTACAGAGATGCCAACCTAACCATCTCTTATAATGGAGATTCTCCCGCCTAGACCCCTTAGCAAATTGAAGATACTGATTACATGAACATGCACACAATATTAAATGCACAGAGCGCATATAACAGGAGTGAAGTGTGACATCCTTGGGCCAGGGCCCGAGGTCAGGGGTTATACATGTAGATGCTCTCTGGTGCTAGCTGTCTTAGCCGTATTTTTGAACATATACGATAAATCTATAGTTGGACGGGAGAAAACTAAATCTTAAGCTGGAGAAAATATATCTGAAATGGGAGACACACAGCTAGAGCTGGAGAATTTCAAAGTCCAGCTGGAGAGTGGGAGGATTTGTGAAAATGACCTCAAAAGCAGAAGCGCACCCGCTGAAAATTGAATTCTCTGATGATATTGCACTTATGATAATTGACTTGACAGCAGTCATTGCAGTTATTTTCCGGTGGAAATGATGCAATTCGTGCTTTCTGTATTAATTGCCAGAAAACCACTTGATTTAGACACTATCCGACGCTACCTGGACCGCGGCTGCTACCGGCGCCTGGACTGCTTCCAGGACCACATCTTTGAAGTTCTTGAGAGAGCCAGGGCTCTCAGCAGGACGGACTCGCAGGTAATGAGTTCCTTTCTTGTGTCAAAATTGTTTTGTGGGCTAGAGGCGGTGTTTATCAGCTACACAATGAGGGACCTGATGCACCCTTGGATTGTATGCTGTGCTCGTGTGTGTGAATAAGTTTAGGCACTGTGTGTGGCATTGAATAGGATAATGACTATGGTGCCTCCCCTCCATTTGATGAGGAGTGCTTTACTTTGCAAATTATTGTTTTATGAGTGTGTAAGAGTAGCACATTTGGACATCACCATTCTCAACTTCAATGCAAACTGTTGTCTTTGCTGTGACAACAAGAATACATGTAGATTGCATTGAGTGATACAAAACAACTGTGTGGTGTTGCCAAATCCACCCAAACAGAGATTCATTGTTGTATGGGCAGTAGTTACAAGGGGGCGCAGCCATCATCAGACATCTCAAAGTACAGAATTTGATTTGACCAATGATTCAATCGTCATCAGTAGTTTTGATGATGCATGTTGCATTCATCACTGTATGAAGTATAGCTGTGCTCTCTCTCTCTCTCTCTCACACACTTTCTCTCCTCTACATGTATCTACATATCTCTCTCTCTCTCTCAAGCTTTGTCTCATCTATCTACATATCTCTCTCTCTCTCTCTCAAGCTTTGTCTCATCTATCCACATACATAGTATCTCTCTCTCTCTGTTTTCAGGTCTATGAAGATTCCGTGGAGCTGCAGCGATTCTTCATTCAGATCCGAGACGAGATCTGCAAAAATGGAGAGATCCTGCTCTCCCCCGCCCTCAGCTACACTCACAGACATCTCCAGAATGACCTGGATGAAGAGAAGAAAGAGAAACTGCCAAAAGAGGTACGCAACACCTAATATTCCTGTCATCGGATGTATAGAGATTTGCAGATGTAGGCAGATGGAATACAGGCAAGGAAAGACTGACCAAAGGATGCCAAAGCTTGATAGATCAATAGATCAAGCAAAGGAATTCAGTTGGTAGATGGGTGGAGCCTACAGATACTCTAGCATACAAGGATAAATGTCCCTAAGTGATTACAAAAGTTAGGATAAAAATGATGCAACATACATATACAGTACCTTTAGTGTAAATGAGAGACTCCTTTGCAACAGGAATACATGATTGAGAAAGACATTTTATATTTTTGTGTGTTACTCTGCATTAGTTGAGTAACTGCTGTAGGATTGTTTTTGTTACAGTGAATATCATACTATAATGCTGCGGTGACTGGCTTTTAGTGAGAAGGTTTAAGATTCAAGCGTAACCACAAGCATATGAAGACAACACTATATTTCTGATGCGTACTCCACCCGTGTGTGTAAAATGAGAATCCAGAGTAAAGTGTAATTTTCTTGAGGTTGTGGTTTTGTCACTGCACCAAGCAATGGTTGCCAAGATCAGATATTTTCAAGGGAGTAGAATGAGTGCTACGTGGATGATGTTTTTTCATATCATTCAAAAGGTAATGATATGTTGTAAAGGTCTTATAGTCCCATAACGTCATGAAGAAAATGACAGAAGAACTCAACTGTTACCGGTCTTCGATGTGGTTATGTGGTGAAGCACAGTGATTACACAATGCAGAGCTGCCAAGTCTCCCTGATTCTGCAGGAGTCTCCTTGAAAATGTCAAAATCTGTTCATGTCTGAATAAGAGAACATTAAAATCTCCCTGATTTGGGAATTGTTTTTGCTCATTGAAATGCATGTAACACACAGATATCTCCCTGATTGCTGTGTGGAATCTCCCTGATTTGGATGTGGGAATGTTGGCAGACGTGACAATGTTTATTTTTGAATCACCAACTGCTAACAAGAAAAGTGTATTTGGCATAGCAGAAATGCATGTGGGAATTCTCAGCAGAAATGCCAGTGCTCTCCACTCTTACTTCCTTAATGTTGAAGCTGTAGATGGGAGAGGGATAAGTTCAGATGGAGATGGTTTAAGTTACCTTGGCAACCATTAATGATGGAACTCTTTTTGTGCTAGATAAAGGAGGATAATGAGAAGAAGGAAGAGGAAGATGCCAAAAAGGACCACAGTATGGATGACCAACACGACAAGACAGATGGTGAAAAAGATGATGTAAGACTCACACTGATGATGAAATACAGTATAACACCCAACTAAACTAATTTCCCTCCCATCTATTACTTTCCTTCTTCCTCTACCCTCACTCCCTGGCTAGTGTCTTCAAGATTTTTCCTAAAGTGTAATTTATCTTCATCAGTTTGGTTCTTGCGATCAGTATTTTTTTTTTCCAGATATTTGTTAAAATCTTTGAAGGTTTCTGTGGCAGTAAAACATTTAGTAGTAGAAGGCTTTACAGTGCAGCACATAATCTTTCTTGGGTATGTATGTGGCCCTCAAAAAGGGCCTACCCACTCCTGACGTATCAGCAAGCATGTCCTTGCCGTTCTTGCCGTAGCCATCTTGCCATTCTCGTGAAAACGGCAAAAACATGCTTGCTGAAACATCAGGAGTGGATAGGCCCTTTTCAGGGCCACATGCATACCCAACAAAGAATATGTGGTGCACCCTGAAGCCTTGTACTACAGATATCAGTTGTAATGGGATAAGTGTCACTTTTCAAAACTCGCATGTTGTACTATTTTGTCATGCAGATTTAGTTATCAACCCAAGTAAGAGTGAAATGTAGAAAATGTGCGACCCTAATATGTTTTGACTCTTTTACTCTCTGAGGTGCAACAAGAAATACTTTGAATTGCACATTTATTGCATTTGTACCTTGAGGAACCAAGTGCCCTGTCAGAGATTTCCACTCTTTCATAATCAGTCATTGCAATCCCTTTATGACAAATATTTCATAGGAGATTTTTTTAAAATGTAGATTTAATGATGTGATATGCAATCAAGTCACTTTTGATCATTTATTTAGGGCAAAGGGTTTTGAATATCAGCATCAACTTGTCTTCTTGTTTTGTGCTTTATGCTTCTTGAATGTTTGTCCCTTCCAGAATGACGATGGTTTGATGGTGAATGGAGTGACCTACAGAGTAGGAGACTTTGTCTACGTGGAGCCAAGGTGAGCAGAATTTTACCCCATGTTCAAAACTTTTGACCTGTTTAGTCATATTGTAGTGGTCTAACTGTGGTTTCTGGCCAGTATAGCCCCCGTGAATTTATGGTAATCACAATGAAAAGTGTATCTGTGTTTGCTATCTCCCCAGTGTTTGAGGTTGTTTGTGGCATGGGATCTTCGAGCCATTGATTGAATTTTACTCAAGTTTGCCTCCTGCAGTATGCCAGTGCATGCATGCACTAATTCTGCTTTGCATTCATGATGTAAAAGTCTCTGTTACAGAAAGTGAGAAGGTAGCAATAAGGTGATCACTTACAGGAATGACAGGATACAAGAAACCATGATGGTGCACCACCAAAGATATTCATTTGACGATGGCAAATCAAACCTGTTCAGTGAACGATGTATTCGTGCCATCGAAATGAGAAGCAAAGAATTGAAATTACTACACCAAGTCCCTTGTCTGAGCATTGTGATTATACAAAGATTCTCATCCAGGAATGGCCGAGTCAAAGTGCTCACTGTGTCGTGATGTTAATATTACCATGCAGTGAGAAGCAGCTGAAGAACCACATCGTGTGCATTGAGAAGCTGTGGAGGGATGCGGACGGGGAGGTGTGGCTCCACGGCAACTGGTTCCTCCGCCCCAACGAGACCTTCCACCTGGCGACCAGGAAATTCTTGGAGAAGGTAACGCTGTCATCATAGTGCAACGTTGGCATCATGTTCTCCTGGTTAAGTCTTAACATTTGCCAAACTGTGCTCATTTTGATTTACACTATGTACCATGTATTTCTGAACTATGTGATTGATGCTGACATTTTGCTTTTCTTTGGTGAAGTGTGTAACATGATGCTACTTTAAACAGACAATTAAAAGAGACAGGGGAATTCATTGAAACAAAAAGAAAAAGACTGAAAAAAAATTACTTAAAATTCTTTGCATTTTGCATTCCAGGAAGTATTCAAAAGTGACTACTACAACAAGGTGAAGATCTCACAGCACGTCCTGGGTAAGTGCTTCGTCATGTTTGTCCGGGATTACTTCAAGAACAAGCCGGAAGGCTTCGACGAGGACGACGTCTTCGTCTGCGAGTCCCGCTACTCTGCCAAGGCCAAGGCTTTCAAGAAGATCAAGGTAAATATATTTCTTCTATAATTTTCTTCAATCATTTCTCTCTGTGATTTTGCTCTAATTCAGTTTACTGTGAAGTTCTGCGGTTACTTCAAATACATAAGATATCTGGTCTCTTGTAGAATTGATGTTAATTTCAAGAGTCAGTTTACAAATTGTCATATGTTTTACTGGCTCATCATAACTACTTCAGAACTGCTGCATTAAGATACTGTCCTCTGTACAAGGTAATGTCTTCACAGAAATTATAAGGTTTCAAGATAACAATAAACATTTCCAAACTTCTCAAAAGTCAAAACCAAATTTACTAGAAGAATCTGTGTCTTTAGAGCTGAAGAAAAAGCAGATAAAAATATAAAATGTGTAAGTGTACTATTGCTTTTGTTGTCATAGAAGATTATTTGTATGTTGTTCTAAAACTTCAGATCTGGGCTGTGCCGCCGGGTGCAACAAAGATCCTTAACCGGGATGAACCGCTGTCGAAGGTCAGGATTGCGTCTGTCTTTGCCGGATTCTCCCCTGATAAACCGGTGGAGACCTTTGATGACACAGAGAGCCTGCCCGTGTTTGACAAAGAGAGAGAGGTACGTGTGAGGAGCAGCGGCTTTTTTGGGCAGAGTAGCCAATCACCTCGACCATCCAGAGAGTCTTCATTCTGCTTCAGAAGCCACAAAGTTGAGAAAGGGATGAGGGCTGGATGAGAAGCAGTCTTATTTCTTCAAATGTCACAAACACGTTGAAGCCACATTATCCTCGCATGTATGGCATCACAAAATGTCAAGGAGAGGCAAGGGATTGGTGCATGATAGTTTAAGAAGAAACTACAAACGAATAAATGTTTATATGCACACTGCATACACGCACATACTTATGTAGATATATGTATGTACCAGAGGTACAAAGTGAGAAACATTAAACATAGTGGAGTGCCTTGACATGTGCTCACAAAAAGAGAATTACATTGGGTCTTATCAAATTTGGGATGTCACTGGTGGGTCTTCTCCCAGTACAATATGTAATGCATTCCAATAGAATTGAATTTATCATCAACAACTTTGGACTTTTTCAAAATTGGTGAGTTTCCTGTGTCGAGTTATTTATATTGCAACTGATTGACAGTGCTATATAACAGAGCTTGGTGCTTATTTATGTCGATGAAGGGCAAATTGTCAATCTGTTAAAAACTATGGGCTTTTCTGTTGATCAACATCAGTAGTCACACACACACTAGTAATCCCACATCTCCTGACTTTGTTTGTTTGTGTTTGTATGTCTGTTTGTTTGTTCTCTGTGCTGCAGGAAGTCATGCAGGACATGCCCAACCAAGAAGGGTTCACCTACTATGAGCAGGTGTGCTGGAACAGCGTCTGGTTCAAGCTTGGCGACTGTGTCTACATCAAGGCCATCAAGGGCCGACCCAACATCTGCAAGATGGACAAGATTTGGAAGGACAGAAAGTAAGGCTGATATAAAAAACTTTCCTAATCACCACCTCTGCCTCCCCCCCCCCCTTTCTTTTCCTTACCCTGGTAGCTGCACCTCCGATTATGTTTTCATGTCTTGTGTTTTGTTGTCTTTCTGCTCTGTAAATGCCTTTGAGGGGTCCGATGTCTTTATCTGTGGACGAGTTTGTCTAGTTTCAAACCTTGGACCACAATAATTTTTACTTTTGGCATTTTCTCTCAGGCTGATGAGAAGTTTGGATATTACTACCAAGTATCGATTTGGTACTGAAATTTTAGTGGTGCACCAAGTTTTGTTTGTAAACTTTATCTAAGACCATGAGGATGATACACTATGGAATGTGTGATGACAACAATAGGAACAAAAATGTTATGTATAGTCAGTGCAAGAGATTATAAGGAATTCATGTGTTTAGGCCCGAGGCCACCTTGTAAGTAGGTAGGGCATAATAAAGCATTACCCAATGATAAAAGAGATATTATGAAATATTGCACCTTAGGGAGATGAAAGAAATGAGAGCAGTGACTTACCAAAGTTCTCAAGTACCACATTTGTGTATCTGGAGATGTCATCATAGTCAAATGACGTGGGAAACTAAAAGTCAAATCTGTATAAAAAACGTGCTCCCCATCCTGTTCAGTGGCGACCTGTACTTCTTTGGCCCGGTCTTCATCCACCCATCGGAGACTGTCCACCCTCCTACCAGGCTCTTCTTCCAGAACGAGATCTTCCTCAGCTCCATGGAAACCTCCTACCACATCACTCAGGTGCTCGGCAAGTGCTCCGTCATGCTCTTCAAGGACTACATCGCAAGTGAGTTTTCTGTTGGGGATGGTGTAGGTCAAGGAGATGCATTTCTGTGTGTGTGTGTTGTGTGTTCTGTGTGAGCTTTTGTTTTTGTGCAATTAATTTCGTGCAAATTCATTTTTGTCTCTCTCTCTACTGACTTAATTAGCTCACATGTTGTACTTGAGCTGTCTTAAGTTGTATTTCAAATTATATCACACAATTGTAGTTTGTGTCATGTAACATTGAGTAATATGATAGTTTGTATTACTGATTGAAAAAATAAAAAGATGAGTGTGATATTTATTGCATTCTCTTTAAACCAGAGTTGGATTTTTGCACTGTTCTGCGATGTCATGAAGAATGGAATTTTGGCTATTACTGGTAATTCGGGGTTCTTTGTGAGTCATCTCATATTCTGCTGATTTCCATGCGATTTTTGTTTTATCTTGTTTTTGTTCCCTGAAAGGCCGACCGACGGAGTTCGCTGAGAAGCATGTCTACGTGTGCGAGTCCCAGTACAAGGAAGTGGAGCAGTCCATGCGAAAGATCAAGGGCCTGAAGAGGCACAACGTAGCCAACAAGGTGATCGACGACGAGATCTACTTCTTCAAGAAGCCCATCAACCCGGTGAAGGAGCCCTCGCCGCTGCTCCAGGAGCAGTTGGACCAGACGGAGGAGGAGGAGGAGGAGGAGAGCGATGGCAAGGAGGAGGAGATGGAGATGGCGATCGAGCTGGAGCTCGACGACGAGGAAGGGGAGGACCTCAAGGCCGAGGAGGAGGTCGCCCTCATGCAGATGGGTGAGCAGTTCTCCGACGTCGACGAAACTGCCTCGGCGACGTCCAGCATCTCCACCCCGAAGACGAGCAAACCCAAGGGGAAGAACGGTGAAGAGGTGAGGTGGCAGAGTGGAATATACCGGCGTATGAATTGATCCCTGAGGAAAAAAAAAGCCCAACAAAATCTGCAACATCTAGTCAGACTGCATGTGCAGTATTTAGCATTCCCCCACCAACAGCTATAATTTATGGTAATGTACCAATGTTTGTATCCCTGGTAGTTTCTAGCAAAATATTCACATCGCTCCATGTTGACCACTTCAGGTGACAACCGCTGCATTCAGCTCAGCAAGTTATCCAAAATAGAAATGGAAATTAAAAAAAAAAGGCTTACTACATTTGATACTGAACAACCAAAACATGTTGCACCGCTGGAAACAAAGAGTGTAACCTCTAGAGTAACATTCAATGTCTTTGCATTTGGTAATTTGTGATTGCACTGAGTACAACAACAATGATGCAGAAAAGTGATATGAGGCATATCTGACAGATTATGTAGACCATGCAGTGTTTATACGATTTTGTTTTTGTGGATTATTACAGAAACCCATCCGCCCTCCCAGTGCTTTCATCTTGTTTGCTAGTGAGAATCGGGCAGCATGCAAGAAGAGTAATCCCGACATGACATTTGGCGACATCAGCAGAATTATTGGCTCAGAAGTAAGATGATTAGGTCTAACACTAACGTAGGACGCCACCCACTAACACATCACCTTCCACTAACTGTAAGAGAGGAATGCTAGCTCAATTCTCACACACCTGGACACCCCCAATAAAGTTTGCACCAACAGGTTTTTGTGGAGTTGTCAACATTTGTGTGTGTGTGTGTGTGTGTGTGAAAGAAATCAAACTGATTGAAGAGTGTAGGTACTTGTGCCTGCACCAATGTGTAACGGCCGTATCTTGTTAAATGTTGGCTTTTCATGGAGACTTATATATATGTGTGTTTGTGTGGATAACATTTGACGCATGTGGTCTTTCATAACTTGTGGTGACATGTAATATCAGATTAATGTGTGTTTATGTTGACTAGGGGCATTCACCCCATCCATTCTTTCAAAGGTGCCATTTTTTGTGATGCATTTTTTTTTTTCATTCCATTTATGAGAAAGATAAAGTTTTGTAGTTCAGCGTGTCACTAGTGGGCATCCTGAACTAAATGCCTGGAGTAGCATGATGTGTTCATATGTTGAAAAGAATGGATTTCAAAAGAAGTTGAAAAGAATCTGCTGGACAGTCCCTTTAAGACGAGATGCAGCAGTATCAATACTTTCATCAATGTAATTACACAGTGATGTCGCTTTTCACTAACTTTCATCTCGGTAGGCCTCAAACATTGTTTTCATGGTGATATTGGCCGTTATACATGTCATGAATGCAACTTGTAATGAATGGAGCCTCAAGATACAACATATTCAAACAAACTTTAGTCTGATAGTACGTGTCACTCACAATTTTGTGTGTGTTATGTGAGAGTACTGGTGTATATGCATTATCAAAGTATTACTCATTCTCACTTCTGAAGCACCCAACCTCACTCTGTAATGTTGTGGCATTGTATAATATTTACCAGACTGCTTGTGCAAAGGTTTGTGCTTTCTGTCATGTCCTGAGTTTGAGAGCAAGGAAGGCACAGAGTAATGGCAGATGCCACAAGCTAACAACTTTCTGCTTGTCTTATGATAATATGCTTGTTAAGTTTTTCCTAATTTCCTGCAATGAGATGTTGGGAAGACAGAGTTAAACAGGACACTGGTAATTTGCTGCCCAGAGTCTGCATTGCTAACAGGCACCTGTTGTAGGAACTAACTTCAGTGTCAAAGTCTCACAGATTTTTGATCTCAGTGATATGTGCCGACCCTATCATGGCAGGTTTTTCAGTGTTGGATCTCTTTTTCATTGCCTTCTTTCTCTTTTCTGTCCTTCTCCTCCTCTTCCTTTTCTTTTTCTTCTTGTTCTTGTTCTTCTTTTTCCTTCTTCTCCTTCGTTTTCTTCTTCTCCTTCTTCATCACCATCTTCTTCTTTATCCTCTTCCACTATTTATCCTCCTCCATTTCTTCTTCATCTTTCCTTCCTCTCTTTTTCCTCCTTCATTTCTTCTTGTTCTTCTCCTTCTTTTTCTCCTTCTTTACTACTTTTTCTTCTTTTTCTCTTCTTTTTTTCCTTCTTCTTCTCCTTTTCCTCTTCTTCTGCTTCTTCTTCTTCTTGTCTTCTACTTCTTTTTCTTTCTCTTCTCTAATCCTCCTCCATTCCTTTCTCTTCTTCTTTCCTTCCTCCTTCTCCTTCATTTCTTCTTCCTCCACTTTTCCTCCATCTCTTCTTCTTCATCTGTTTCTTCTTCATTTTCATCATTTCCTTCTCTCACTTTGTCTCTTTGTTCTCACTCCTTCACTCTTTGGCCCGAATTCACGAAGGTGGTACAAATGAAACCATGGTTTAAACCATGGACAAAAACCATGGAGCGCCAAGTGTCACATGCAATATTTCGTTACGAAATTGGTCATTTCGTCGACAAAATGACTGTTTCGTTAACGAAATTATCATTTCGTGGACGAAATGTTCATTTAGTTACAAAATATTGTCATGTCGTTACAAAATAATCATTTCATCGACGAAATGACTGATTTCGTAACGAAATATTCCATACGACACTTGGCGCTCTATGGTTTTTGTCCATGGTTTAAACCATGGTTTCATTTGTACCACCTACGTGATTGTGTCGTGGGCCCATTATCTTGCTTTGTATTTTGCCTTATGTGTGCAACTTGTGGTGCTGACTGTCACTGTCAAACTTAACACCTCTCCTATACAGCGATGCATCTGGCATGGGCTATGACTTGGTGCTACCCACTCACTCACCAATCATGTTTGATCATAAAACTTTGTAAATGTTTATTTTCCAGGACTGACTTAAGATGGGGTATCGTATTGAATTTTTTGCATTCTGAAAGATACTGTGCTTTAAAAAAAACAAAACAACAACAACATTGTTGATTTGCTGTGTCAATGTTATGCCTGAGGCATACTGGTCTGTTTGAATGAATTTTCAGCACTTGTTATTGAAGACCTTTACTAGAGAAAGATATATATGTTAATGCTCCAAGTTAGACTGAGTACTGTAAAACATGATATTTTCGCAGCATCAAATTTTTCGCGAATTGGAGCTGATGGCCTTTTTTGCGGCATGAAATTTTTGTGAGTTGCCTCTAACATTCAATGCATATAGTGTAGACAAGAACTTTCGCATGCATTTTAATTTCGCGGATTTTGGCTCTCGTGAAATTCGCAAAATTAAAATGCACACGAACATTCCTCGTTTCACAGTAACTAGATCTTCCCAAAACATAAGAGCCATCATGGCAAATACGTTAAAGGCACAGAATAATTTTGATCAATAATTTCCATGCAGGAAGTCTGTGAGCTTGAACTCTGCATTACAAGCTCTTTTAAGCATGGAGATACACTGCTTTGTATGAAACATTAAGTTTGATGTTGTATGAAGTGCTGTGAAGCATTAAGTGTGCACGATATATTGCAGCCTTATCAAGCACATAAACCACATTTGTTGCATTATAGGCTGTTTCATTTTTTGCTTTCTTCATATTTCCAATGAGATTACTTTCTTAAATGAGATAACAAAGAGAAATAATTACATAATACTCATTGTGAGCTATATATTCCTTGTCAGTGTCATACGCCTATGTGATGTCTTACCTGTAAGTTTAAACAATTTTTATTTTGTCCCACCCTGTGATGTATCCTGGCAAACCTCACAGTGGCGCAAGCTGTCCAAGCCAGAGCGGAAACGGTTTGAGGTACAGGCGGCCCAGATCGCAGCCAGCATGCCCAAGGTGCCCAAGGTGGACAAGGACAAGGACAAGGACAAGTCCGGCAAGGATCCAGCCACCCCGGGCCAGGCTGGCAAGGACGGCTCCGCTGTGGACCCCAACGGGATCCAGGTCTACGAGTGCGGCTGGGACGGCTGCGACTATATGTACGAGGACCTAGAAGATTTGATATCCCACGTTGTGGAGAACAGCGGCCACCTCAGGGCAGCGAGTAAGTGATGGCTGCGTGTGCTTGGCCACTGTTGGTCAGTGGGACAGAAAGTCTGAACTGACCTTTCTATACTCCCATCTTTTCTCTTCTTTTTCTCCCTTTCTACTCTGATGAAGTCTACAGCTTCATTTTGTCTCCCCTTGACAATTCCCCCCCCCCCCCCAATTTTCTGTTCAGCCCTTCTCGAAGGTCACCGAGACATTATATATTCATATTGTTTAGTCTCTCTGTCCGCTCATCCATTTCAATCTTCTTCGGTTCCATAACTATTTTAGATATAGATTTATACGCTGTATTCGTCCAACTTTTGCTATTCATGGTAAATGGGTACTACAGGGTAATCTGCTTACTAATTTGGGCCCAATATGAGGTGAAGGGTGATTGTCGGGGTCGAACTCCAAGATGTCATGGTCTAGGCAGTCATTCAAGAAGAAATTGATATTATTCAGTTAAACTTTTTTTTTTTCCACTTTGATGTATTATTAAAGAGAAGTCCATTGAAAAGAGTGATGGCCAAATACACTGTATATCTGAATGGATTCAGGTGTCAACATTGACAAATCAATCTCTGAATTTCACCACTTCTCAGGTTTTTCATTTGAGACTAGTATGCTGGAGTGGCTGTCAGTTCTCCCCAGTTATGTCTCGGCTACCCAACTTTTCATCTATTTATTAGATATTGGGTTTTTTGTTCCTCCTCTTCTATCACTTTGTTCCTCCTCCCCTCTCTGTCTGTCTGTCTGTCTGTCTGTCTGTCTGTCTGTCTGTCTCTGTGTCCAGCTGTCAGACTATTCTTATAATGCCTTCATGTTCTCAGTTTTCTTTTTTTTTTCGCATTCTTCCTTTTAAAAGGGAGAAAAAAGAAGAGTTATTTCTGTTTTGATTTCTCCAGTAGCCTTATGTGTTAAGTTTGACATTCCCCTTTTAGAAATCTTCCTCTAACTTACCCCGAAAGTTCCAAATTCGATTCCGATAACCTTTCATTCATATTTAGGGATAATGTTTGCCTCTTTATTTTGTAAAGTAGATGTATATAACATGAATGAATTCTATCAGACATGTGCTATATAATGGCCATCCAAACAAACTTTTCATCGTCATTTTTAGGCATTGCAAAAGATATTTTACTCTTTTGCTTTGAACAGGGAAGCACTTGTTCAGTTTACCCGCTCAGCAGTTTTAGTAGCCCCTAGCAAGCGGGCAAGTGAATTTAAACATAGGTGATTATAGTAACGCTTTATCTTTATTTCACATATACACCTTAACAAGGCAAAATTTATGCATTTGATTAACTGACACTGGTAATTCCCCTAATGCGTCACTCCTTGTTTATTGTTTTCTTGCATGCCATTATTAGCACCAAGGCTGCTAGAGCTAATATCTTGTTTTGTAAAGTTATCAATCTATTAATCAGAGTTCTATTTAAATCCAATACTCAATTTCAAGTCCTCATGTTCATGTACAAGTATATAGCACAGGGCAAACTATGGGCCTCTTTATACCCTATATACATGATGTATATTTTTTATACCAAGCAAACAAGCAGCTTGATAATTCATGTTTCATGTTCAGTGCTTTGAAGTACTGTGATGATAAAATCTACTTACATCCATAACTTCCACGCACTGTCAGGGTATATGTGTAATTTAAAATAATGCTACTAACTATTATTTTATAATGAGATTTTACAGACCTACCAATCTCTTTCACACTATCCTGTTTCTGTTAGATTCTGTATCAAGTCATCAAAACTTTTTTCTCACCAGTTGGTTGTAAATTTGACTTCTTGTGCATCCATACATCCATGTTGGCACATTAAAGGGACTGTACAGTACTGGTTGAGATGAGGATTCAGGTTTCTAACATTTTTTTTGGTGAGATAGTGAGAAACTCGTATGAAATATGAAAGAGCATGTAATTTCCAAGAAGGATTCAACATTCATTTGATGAAAATTGGCCTTGAATTGGCTGAGATATTCAAAAACGCAATCCCAATAAAATTGACAGGCCATGACTTTTGTTAGGATCTCTTTGTGTTTCCTTGTTTTTAAGTAAAAAAACTCAGTCATTTCAAAACCGATTTTCATCAAATGAACTTTTGATTTCTCTTAGAATTGGCTTCTAAATATCTCGCAAAATGTTGCAAGCTGAATCCTCGCCTCAACCAGTACTGTACAGTCCCTTTAAAGAATCCATATTAGGATATGATCCCTGAAGTGTGTTAAAGTTGAATTGTTTTGAGAGACAAGGAGATTTGGGAGTGGCAATGAATGACCAAAGGAAATTCTGTATTCTTGTCTGTCCTCACTCTCCTCCGACATCGACCTCCATCGGGTGATGATGGAATTCTCCTTTGTAGAGTCTCTTGGTAAGCAAGCAGGTAAACACCATCGTGTCACCTGTCCCGTGCATCTCGTCTCCTCTCCCTCGACTCCCTCCTCCTCCTCCTCCTCCAGACCTCCCTCCTTCTTCCTTCTCTTCCTCCTCCTCCTCCTCCTCCTCCTCTTCCTCCCCCAATCCAGCCTAGAAAGCGATGCGTTGGCATGCAATGTTTGCTATCAGCCAGTATATTGTAGCTAGATACAAATATTATTGTTATCATTAGTTTTGACACAAATGTTGTCAGTATCATTATCAGTTATTTTGTTATCATTATTATCACTATTGTTATTACTATCATCATCATTATTATTATAATAATTATTATTATTATTATTAGCAGTAGTAGTAGTAGTAGCAGTAGTAGTACATTGTAGTTGTAGTAGAAGTAGCATAGTAGTAGTAGTAGTAGTAGTAGTACATTGTAGTTGTAGTAGAAGTAGCATAGTAGTAGTAGTAGTAGTAGTAGTAGTAGTTGTTGTTGTTGTAGTAGTAGTAATAATGATAATAAAAGTAATGGTAGATGTAGTAGTATCATTATTTTTGTTTTTATTTATATTAATTTCATCAGCATCATCACCATCTTTATAGTTATTGATAATAATAGTTGAAGTAGTACTCTGCTAGTTTTGCTCATGTTTTTGTTATTTTTTAAATAACTGGCATTGTTATTGTTTCAACAAGAAAGTGACAAATTGATTAGAGTGATGATTAAAATCAAATGAAGTAAAAATTCAGCAACTCATTACAAATTGAATGCCACATTGCTGTATTCTTGGTGATAAGTCTTAATAATAAGAATTGAAGCCTGCAGTGCATGCGATACACTGCTAGCAGCAACCAATGGAAAGGAGGGTGTTGGTCTTTTTTTCTGCAAAATGCGTTGTTTAATAGCCTTCACCAAATTTGCTGCAGGGTTAGCGAGCGTACCATAAATTCCAGTGTGGTAGAGTGGTAACCGATTTACCTAGGGTGTACCAAATACATTGCTGTATCATTGTTATCCAGTTTCCCTCACCCTCGTGCATGTAAGTATCCAAAATCCTATGTTCCCCCATGTAATGGCCCCAAAGTGCATGCTATTTCAAGATGGAACCTTGTTGGTATTTCTGTGGACTACAAACTACCATCTTCTTTCTTTGTGAGAGGCATAGTAGATTCTGGGTGTTGATTGTATGAGAGGATCAGTGTCTGTACAGTGTATGTCATCACATTAACCTTTAATGTGCTTTGGATGCCGATTGGCACATGAAACCCCATAGTGTTGTACACACTGTCCAAAGTCCCGGTACTGAAAGGATTAAACTCTTTTAACGTCTGTGAGTTCCAAGACACACACCCAACACCAGAGAGTGGATCGCAGCTCCGTATAGCAGCCATGGCCCTGGGTGTTGAGGTATCTCACCACTGAGCGCCCTTCCCCCAAGATGAATGCGGATTGGAGTAAGGGGTGGGCGCTGACTTGCAAGTTAGCCCCCAGCCGACCTTTTAACTATGACGTTGTGTTGTTTTGAACTAGGCACCACCACCACCGTGGAGGGCACCGATGGCACCACCAAACGTGAGTCTCGTCCCCCCATCTCTCCTGCTGTCTCTTAGTGTTGCACCGCCCATGCACCCTCAGTCAAAGTGTGCACCGTTTGTAGTGTCTGTTACCCTCGCATGCCCCTCTCACTCTCTCTGTCCTTCCCCAAAGTCTCTTCATGAAGCATTGATTATGTTACACCTTGATTTTGAGTGTGCGTGTGTGTCTTTCCTCCTACACTCTACCTTCTGCCTTTCGATCGTAAAAAACCCCAAGAAAACTCTCATACCTGACTTCTTCATTGTCTTTCCTACATGTGTATCATGAAGCAAAAAAATGGCACTGCCTCTACTTCATGTTGCTCTGTGCAGAAATGACCAACATTGTCATCACCTTGTCCTTGGTGTAGCAAATATTGCGGAGAACAAGCCATCATTTTCTCATTTGATTGCCAAAGACAACAATATAGTATTCCAATGTTAGCAGAATCACCAGCTCTCACTTCATTGGATAGCGTCTCTCCCTCTGAGCTTAGTATTCTTCAGGGTGGCTTTACAGCCTTTGGGTTGGGATGTGTTCCCCTTTACTTTCATTTGTGGAGGAGAACAGAAAAATTAGTGTGATTATTGTCCAATGCTTACACCACTGGCAAGATAGACACTGTTAGGACCGTAACTACAGTAAGATAGGCACTGTTAAAACTGTACCGTAATTACACAAAGCGAACATTCCATGTAACTGTTGATGATGTATATGGTGCACATTCTCCCTTAAAGGAAGTCAAAATCAACTACAAAGAATTATAAACCCAGATGCATACTGCAGATATTTTCTTTCTTTCTTTCTGTCTTTCTCTTTTCTTTGTGTTATTTTCAGGAACATCCAATAATAATTAAAAAAAAAAGCATTGAGGATTGACGAATAGATATTGCAAACCTTCCTCAACAACTAATGCCGGAGGATTAAGGGAAAAAAATTCAAAATGTCTAAGTTTCTCCTCAGTGGTTGGTGTTGTAACAAAGAGTATTATTCATATAAAACAAACTAACTAATGAAATAAGACACAAGGTCAAGTGTTTTCTTATAACGATGAACTAAATATGTATTCCTCATCAGCAAATCTCATATTCCTACTGACATCTGGAGTATGAAACACTTGAATGACCAGAAGGCATTAGTTACATTCAGACGGTAATCCTTAATTTCGAGAAGAAGCTAACTTCGAGGATAAGCTCGAAGGTACGTATTGGGCGACAAGTTTTGCGCGGTCTCTTTTGTCACAAAATCAGTCATTTCGTCAAGAAATGACAATTTTGTTGGTGAAATTGTCATTCTGTTGACGAAATTGTCATCTTGTGACGAAATGACTGATTTGGTGACGAAAGAGACCATACGACACTTGGCGCCTCATACTTAATTACGAGCTTATCCTCAAAGTTACATTAGCCTATCCTCGAAATTAAGGATTGCTGTCTGAACTTAGCTTGTATCTCACCACAATTTAACAAATTATGAATGCATAACCAACACCATCTGTGGAATGTTTACTTTCCTTTCACTTATTGCTCACTAACTATTTATGAGTTGATTATTCATAAAATATTTGTTCTCACACCTAAATACAATAGGTAGAATATTTGGTTTTGTATGCTTAATTTGTTCATGCACAGTTTCTGAGCAGGGTCTGCAGTAAATCTGTAATCATCCCATGCGAACAAGGGAGTTGCCGCAATTTGTGAAACGTGTTTGTGTATTTTAGTTCGCTGTTTTGTTGTTTCTGAGTACAGTGTGTTACAGCCATAAAGTCATTGTGTGTTCTTTTTTTTCTTTTTGGTCATCATCATTCATTTATTTCATGATTTCTTTGTTTACGTGTGCTTGGCATGTATCAATAAAACACCCAAGTCATTATTGCATCATGATGCTCGTGTGTAGCATGATATCTGAACTGCCCTATGTTTCATCAAGAGTTAATTTGATTTGATCTTTCCTTATTACCTGGACTGCCAAAGACTTGCAAATGGAATCAATTTTGATCAATGAGATTAATTTTAACTCGTGACAGAACAGACCCCAGTTCAGTACACCTCAAGATCTAGGCAGAAGTATGTCTGAAAAGAAACATCCTGCTGTATACATGCTGCCTACTGTTACTTTATGTTCCAGCTTATCTTCAAACTCTTATCCTCAAATGTGCTAGCAGTAATCAATACATCACCTGTGCTGAAAAGAAAAAAAATATTGCTTTTTCAAGGACTGTAAAAGGAGTAATGTAAGTCGTCATAATTCGGTTCAATTGTTTTATTTCCATCAATAAAAGGAAATACATAATACAACATGATGCATTTATCAATTCAACTGTTAATCACACTTTGCAATTGTAACAAAAAGACAAATAAATATGGCAAATGAAAAGAGTAATCCACTGTAAAACAAAACTTGTAGGACGTGGATTACTCGAAAAAAAACAAACAAACAAAAACACCAATATAATGAAGAATATTTGTCAGCGATGTTTTATGATCTGAATAGAGTTTCTCTGACTCATCTGTTTGAGCAAAGTGGTCTGCAGTAACTTTTGGCTGAAAGTAGATGATGATTTCATTGTACATGCAAAAAAAGAAATCAATGGTTTCACCACCTTTACCAAATGAAGCTAATGTGTGTGTCCCAAATGTAAATAATCTAAAATCTATGAATTCTAAGAGCATATAATCTTGGCACTTGGCAAGAGATTTTTCATTGACCATGATTTTACATTAAAGGCATACTTTAGAGAAAATGTTTGTAACTGTATTATTCCCCCATCAAGTGTATTTCTAATGTGCTGATAAAATTGGTGTTTTTGGCAGGTGTAGATGCAAAAATATATATATATATATATTTATAAGGACAATGTCGCTATTAGAGTCTTAAGTGCACTTATGACCAAAAATGTGGTTAGATTTATGCATTGTGAATGTGGCTGGATATTGTAGCAACCTTGCGCACTTTCTACCATTGAAATTTGAATGATTTTCAAATCAGATGTAGGGTATTGTGTCATTATGTCCCTCTATTTTCCCCTTAAACTTATATGCATTTGTCCATTGAGTGTCTTCTTGTATTGTGGCTTGAAAAATGTGTTATGAAACTTGTACACTTGTCAGATGATGTTCAATATTTTGGTTGTTATGTTTTGATAGCTTTATTGCCTGCCTTGTTCAAATGAATATACTACAGGATCAACTACAAATGTATACAAATGATACAATTACTAGGAAAATCCCCCCCCCCCAAAAAAAAAAATGTCATTCGCTCAAACTATAGCAAGGTCAAATGAAATGAATGTGGGAACCATCTCTTTACTTTAGTCACTGGACAACCGTTTTCTACATCTCTTTCTTTTGTGTGTGTAATACATGCTTTGTTTTTTCTCATGCTTATCCCTTTCCAGGAGAAAATTCTTTCCTTTGCTGTTGGAGGACGTGTACCCGCTTCAAGAAGAATCAGTAAGCCTGGGAGGTCGTGACTTCAGCGTCACACTTCATTATGATGCTATTAGATTGTTTCTCTTAGAGCTCAAAGGGTCTAGATGTCCAACATACAAGATGTCAATAGAAGAAGGACATTTGAGGTCATAGATCACATGAAGAAAATTGTCAATGTCATGTTCACATGCAAGCTTATGGCTCCTTATTCGTAGTTTTACATTGTAGGAAAAACAGTTGTAGTTTCGACATTTTAGCTGGTCTATAAATGTGCCAAGGCTAGTTATGAAGCATTTTGTCCAGGGGTACAGGCACAGGGTATTCTCTTTCCATTTTGTCTGAACACTTTGAAGATAACCTTTTGTGGAAACAGGGAAATGCTCCCAAATGAATCAACGTTTCTAGCTAACCAAATGTTTGATAATGATTCCAAGTAATTTATCACAAAGTATAAACTCTGATCATGGCACATAGCAAATTGTGACCATTTCATTTTTCAAGTCTTCTGGTACTATTCTATGTTTCAGACCTTTCCCTGTCTACTCTCGCCTGGTGAGACACTGCAAGGAGGTTCACATGAAGCATTCAGCTAGGATGATCTACCCTCATCAGCTGTCCAGGTGAGCTGCAAAAAAAAGCCTTTGGGTGTATATGGTCTCTGTCTCCTGTTGCTAATTTTCTTGGTCCAGCTCTTTGAACAGCTACGCATCCATATTATGTTGTTGTTGTTGTTGTTGTTTGTTGATGATGATGTTTGTAATTCTGTACCCTTCAAACATATTATATTCTCACATGTATATATAGTTGTGTGTAACCATATCATTATCAATGACCTAATTATCTATGCTTTGGGCAGTTTCAGTGATTTCTGAGATGGACAGTCATGGACTCATAGGGCAATTAAGCTGCTGAGGAGTTGCAGTGCCAGACTGTTAATAGGATACAGGCTTTTGTGTTCTCATCTTTATCAGCAATTTGTTCAATTTATGTTTATGCAAATTTCAAGCATTCCATTATACTATAGCTACATGTATACCAATTATAATTGCAGACCATTCATTCATTCATTCTAATATTGGGATGAGTCTCTTTCTTTGGCCTTTGTCAGTCCACATTACAGATGCTAGATACTTCTCTCCATGAGGAAAATTTTTAGGAACTTCAATGCAGTATGTGGTATTATTCTGAAGTTTTCGCCAAATGTGCCAGAATTATGAACTCCAGTAGGTTGCTGAGATAAGTTTGAAGGCCTGTGTTCATGCATATCCAGTTCTCTCGATTCAAGATACTCCAAAGCTTTAGCTTCACATAATTTTAGTAGGGAGTGCAGGGATACGCTTGAGAGTCACTATGATGTTTGATGTTCTCCAGTTTTGAAAATCTCAGAATTAATACTTTTGTGTCTCTCTTGTGCCAGGAATTACTATTCCCGCGAGGCCCTTCACGGGCCCAACGCAGTGAGGCCCTCCACTCCCGGCTCCAGTGCTGTCATGGGCGTGGTGGGACCGCCCACTCCTGTCGGTATGGCAACTCAACAAATCAACCAATCATACGGTGGTAATTTAGAGATGTCTCTTTTTGTTAGAAGTCTACACAAGATCTCTTGGAGGCTGTGCAAACAGCCCAGGGTGTCATTTGCATATCATACCTGCGTGATATATATCTATATATTTGTTTTTGTTTTTTTTTTAAATCTGTTTTTCTGATCTCACAGTGAAGTTGTGTGAATGTGTTAACATTGTTTGTTAGTGGATTTTATGTGCAAATATCTCATATCTCACTGCAAAAAAAGAAAAAAAGAACTGAAAAAATTTTGCATCTGGGTTACTTTTGCTTCTGTTCTAAATTGTCGGTATGATTGGTTGTCCTCTTGTTTGGGAGAAATTGGGAATTGAAATTGATGTTTGGTTGTGCATGGATAGTATTTACTTTTGCTTTATAATGCATTTGCATGCTTTCTATTTTTGAATGATGTCGTAAAATGACACACACAGGTTATGACATCATTTGTTTGTGGTTTCTTTTTCATTGCGCATGTTTGATGTTTAATATGCCAGCCTCTTGTAATTGCATGCATTCCTCAACACTGATATTGCATGACCGCCCGACACTTGAGATATTGATTATTGATCCCAAATTCATATTTCTGTTCCCAATATGTACACTAAGCTTTGCAAGTATATGTTGAAGGTTGTTGTACTTTTGATTTTGTTTTTTGTTTTATTTATACATTTGTTTTTGCCAATGCTTTCAATTATTGACATATTTTGTGTTGTCATTTTTTCCCTTTTGAGTTGTGGAACAGAGCTCTGCATAGTTTAAAGGACAAGTTCACCTTCATAAACATAAGGATTGAGAGAATGTAGCAATATTAGTAGAACACATCATTGAAGGTTTGAGGAAAATCGGACAATCCGTTCAAAAGTTATGAATTTTTGAAGTTTTTGTGCAGTAACCGCTGGATGAGAAGACTACTGCAGTGTGTGAATAACTTAGATGTCACATGCGTACAACAATATAAGGAAAATATAAAGAGAATTTCACAAAATTTCATCTTATGAAAAAAGTTCACATTCCCCCGACTCGTTACCGACAAATGTTATGGGTAATATCATTCCCCCTGCCTTTAGAAGGAGCCAAGTCAAGTGCTCTTTTATTATGTGAAAAAAGTGAAAATATGTTGAATTTTCTTTATATTTTCTTTATACTGTTGTACGCATATGACTCACAAGCTGTAGTAGTCTCCTCATCCAGCGGTTCCAACACAAAAATTTTAAAAATTCATAACTTTTGCATCGATTGTCCAATTTTCCTCAAACTTTCACTGATGTGTTCTACTAACATTGTTGCATTCTCTCAATCCTTATGTTTATGAAGGTGAACTTGTCCTTTAAGTACTCAGGGAAAAAAAAATCAGTCATATCAACAGAGGGTAGATAAGTGTGAAGAGGGTAGTTAAATGTGTTTAAAATGAAAAAAACCAAGAAGTATGGGTGGGATTAATGTAATGTCATATTGTGCTTTTTGTTGTCATTTTGTATGCAGACATATTGTGCCAATTGTTTATTATCCAATTAAGGAAGTGTTTTAAAGAAAGAGAGACAAAATCATGGATAGAAAATGCAGTTTTATGAGGAAATTGGAAGGCTTCATAGAATATGCTACCAGTGACAGTATGCAGAGCTCTGGATATTTCTATGGGTATTAAAGATTTTTTGTTGTTTTTGTTTGAGTTAGCCACGGGTATTAAATTTGTTTTTGTTGTTTGAGTTAGTTTGAACACCTCATCCTCCTCCGACACAGGCTATGCCATACAGGGGGACATGTACGGCGGAGCCGTGCCTCACGGCGGCCCCCATGGCTCCCCCTACAACCAGGGCATGCACTCCTACCAGCCCGGCATGCTCCCACCCATGGGCCAGCCGTACCCCCCTTCATCCGTCATGCACCCCCCTCCCGCTCCCCACATGGGCGTGGTCCCCCCTCATCAGCAGCAGCCGGGTGAGTGTGTGCGCACCAATGCATGGTGGAGGGCACATTCTGAACCCTGGGGGTGAGGGGTCACCACTAACTTCCTGTTTCATCTTTAATTCACACATTCACTTGAATGCAGACTTCATTTTTTTCCTAACATTTCAACAGAGTTCGAGGTTTATACATTGGAGTGTGTGTGTGTGTGTGTGTGTGTTTGTGTGTGTTTGCGCACATGTTGTTGTGACAATCACTTGTGAAAAGGTATAATTTTGGTACAGTTAAACTGCAGCAGCATCTTCATAACTTGAAATGTTAACTCTGAAAGATTATAAACTGTGTGCGAGGGGCAGCTCTTTTACCAGTGATTCATTTATTTATTTTCTTCTCTTTAATCAGTCATTTTGTCTTAAAAGAAAAAAAAGGTAGTTAAACAGTTTTGTCAAGTCAGAAAATGCAGGGAGACTGGGGGTAGTTTGTGCAGTTGATGGGAATAATTTCTGTGACTAATGCATTTTCATCATAGTTTGGACATTATTAGACCAGTACTTTCTCTTGTATGAGCAGTTCATCATTGTAGCTGTTTAGGTAACATATATGCTTTGCTCACTTGTTTTCTTAGTCAAAAGCTATACTGATATTTTGTTTCCTGGGAGAATGATAGAACTTTAAGCTTAAGAAATTAATAAATGAGAGTTTTCAAGGTGTTCATTTCGACCTCTGATCATTCTGTTAATATATTGTGTGGTTTTACTCCCATATTTGGGTTCGTATGTAAAGCTGCTTCCAAATTTCATTTTAGTTTGATGCAAAGTATCCTTTCTTTCTCACGTTAAATGGTGCAGAGTTATCATCAAATTCTCTTAGAAATAGAAAGATGTTTAGTTTTCATCTACAGCTTTGTTGCAATTATTATTTGTTCATACATACAAATAAGTTTATACACGTATAATTATGTTCTAATTTAATTCATCTATTAAATATTTACTTTATAATGCTTTTTTAGTCACACACACAAACACACACATGCACAGGCAAAAATATATGAAAATCCCAAATATTTTTCTGTTTAAGGCAGAGTACGTTTTAGTCTTTATCACTGAGACAACTTTCCATTACTTTGATTTCTTTCTGTTTTCGTGTGTATTTGACATATGAATTCAAATCAGTCAGAGTCAAGTGGTTCAGGTTCAGCGATTAGGAGCCTGCTTGTGCTGTGAGCCCAGTTGTTTTAATTCTGTTGTATCAGTGGCACAATCGCTGTGCTTAATGTACTCCAAAAATTGTCTGTATCCAGCTGCATTCTTTACCTTTGTGCCACAATTTGAATGAAAATGATTCCTGTGAGATATCGAGGGATATCTTACTCTGGAGAGAATACAGACGACTACTTGTGCTGTCAAGAAAGTAATTTGAGGCTTCTCTCAAGATGTACATGATAAACCCAAATATTCGCTTTTGTGTGTTTATTTTATTTATGTATCTGCTTACCAGAGAAATAAGGAATATCCAGAAGGACAAACTCTAATATGTTCGTGATAAGTTTAGCAGGATATTGGTTTGTGCTCCCACAAAGCTTAGTTTGTTATTGTACTGGATATGCTTGTTGTTTTCCCCAAACTGTGTAACATAGAATGGAATGATGCACCAGCCACTCTGTAACTCTGCTGGCATAATTGTTGTACCACTCCGCCCTGTGTACAGTATGACCTCTTGTAGCAAAATGGTGGCTTTGTGTAGAGCAACTAATTTACAAAATTATGTTAACTGTTGTAAGTGCTTAGGCAGTATTTTTTCTGTAATATTAGTTTTTTGTGTGTGCATATGTGCATTTTTTTTTTCTCCAAATGCAAGTATTAAGCTGTGACTGCAGTTCTAATAAACATGCTTGTGGTATTGTCCAATATTAAGAGGCTGCTTTCGATATTATCTCTTTTTTTTTTTTTTTTGGGGGGGGGGGGGGGGGGGGGTTCTTGTTGTTAAGCTTCCCTGCAACTAGGTTTTGGTTTTGAAGCAGGGTTCATAGACAGCAAACTAACTCATTTTAACACAGCTGAAATGCTCATGTTGTATCCATATTTACTATGAGGCATAATTCCAACTTCATATTTGCCTTTAACTTCCATCTGTTTTTGGACATATTTTTCTTTCTTACAAGTTCCTAACATGCTGTAGTGAATGACCTGGAAAATCAGAGTTAGGGGGGCTTAACCCTAAAAGGGCTTAACATCCATTCAGGCAATTTTGCAAACACTTGCGCTTCACAGACCCAAAAGATGTGATAATGTGTATTTCATATATGTATCGCAGTCACTGTGTCACATCAAAATAAGAACTCTAATAAAAAACTTAAAGAATGCATCATTTAAAAAGATGTTTCTTATTCTTCTACAGTCAGCTTGCTCTTGCAGTAAGCCCTGCAGCAACGAAATTGTTCTTCAGTCAGTTCAGAGCCTGAAACATGCTTCATATGAGATTAAAATGTAGTATTTTGTATGATAATTTTAAGCTGCATATATGAAAAGTTTAATGCTGTCATTTGATAAACAGTGCTATCCCCTGTGCAGTCCAAAAATGATTGAAACTTGTTTTGTTGTGTATAGAATATTTTTTTAAGTGATATGTTGCTCCATGTTTCTCCAAAGCAACCCCAAATAGTGATCCTAATAAGAATGATTGTGCATTTTTTTTTAAATTACACTGATGTTGTTTCCACCATCACCCCCCCCCCCCCCCCACCACTTGTTCTGCTGCATCGTTGACTTATGTTTGTTGATGTCACTGTTGTTGTTGTTTATGTCAGGCATGATGCAAGGCCCGTACAGCATGGCTAGGGGGCAAGCAATGAGTCCGCATGCTGGGGCCCACAGCCCTGCCTATAGTCAAGGTGAGATGTCCAAGCCTTTTAATTTTTGCTGCCGGTTACGGCTTTCTGAAAGGTCCTGGCGGAGAGGAACACCTCTGCTCTATCTTTTTTATGCCTCCGCCACGAATTGGTGCCGGAGGCATTATGTTTTCGGATTGTCCGTCCTTCCGTCTGTCCGTCCGTCCGTAATGAATTTTGTGGACAGCGTATTGAAATAAAAAACCTTTTGCGGTATCCTAATGGAACTTGGAATGTATGGATATTAGGGGGTGAAGTTGTGCCTATCAACTTTAGGGTGCACATGCGCAAGGTCAAAGGTCGAAAGGTCAAGGTCAAATGCTCAAAATCCAGTATTTCCCCCATATCATGCACTGCCTGAAGATATTTTCTTGAAACTTAGTGTATACATGTATTACCCAATTAAGATTCTCTGGTGAAAGTTTGGGGTCATGAGGTCAAAGGTCAAAAGGTCAAGTAAAATGTTAAAATTTCACTTTTTTCTCCATATCGTGGAAATAGTTCAAGGTACAAAGTATCTTCATGGAACATAGTATATATGCATGTACTGACTGGCAGTGATTATCTAGGGAATTTTGGGTTCATGGAGTCAAAGGTCAGGGGTCAAGGTCAAGGGCAACACTTCAAAATTTTACTATTTCCCTCATATTTATGCAACGCCTGCAGGATTATTTTTTTAAAACTTGGTGTATGCATGTACAATGTATAACCCAATAGAGATTCTCTGGGAAGGTTTTTTTTTTTTTGGCCAAAAAAGGTCAAAGGTCAAAGATCAAGTGAAAGTGCTAAACTTCTTCCTCCATATCTCGGAAGTGGCTCAAGTTATCTTGAAACTTTAATAGTACATATTTATGCATGTTTTGCCTGACAGTGATTCTCTTATGAATTTTAGGGTCAAAGGTCAAGGGTCAAAGGCCAGATGAAAATGGTAACAATTTTCTATTCAATACAGAAATTGCACTTTTTTCTCCATACACTGAAAATTACTCAATGCATAAACTTATGAAAGGGTCAAAGTCAAGTAAAAGTTCTAAAATCCCCAAATACATGCTCTCCTATTCATCCTATTAAACCTAGGTCAAGGAAGGTGAACATTCAACACATTTGTGACAAACATGTCATTTTAATATTTTTCCAATTTTGTGAAAATGTAATCTCACATTGTCCATATGTACTATAGACCTATTAGGAAAATCATGCATTATGGCGGAGGCATACCAGTTGCATAGCGACATTTCTAGTTTTTTGTTGTTCTGTTTCTTCTTTTTTTTGAAACTTTGTTCCAAGTCAGAAAGCTGAAACTTTGCAGAATGTGCAGAAAATGGGATTACGGGGCAGTATATCATGTTACAGGTTGTATATATGATATGATATGTAATTGTGTAATATATAGAATATACAGGGTACCTGTCATGAAGGAAAAACAAGAATTTCATGAATTGATAATTAAATGATAAGAAAAAAAGAGCAAGGTTACATGAACATTGCGACTGTATCATTTGAAGTAGTTCGGAACATCACTAAGTAAGAGAAATGTCATCGCTGATGTTATCTCAAGCTTTGGAGTGCCAAAAAAGTTGAAACGAGGGCAGAACTCTCCCCCCGCCTTCTTCCTTCTGCTCTCATTTAAGCTGCCCCACGGGTACAAGTTCACTGATCTGTGATTGGGTGTGGGTGTCCTATCCTCAGCTGTTACTTTTTTGTTTGAATTTTTCTTTTTTCTTTTTTCTTGATTTTTGTATATCAGTTGATACGTTTCAAAAAACTGACTCACGTCTTCAACATATTTCTCCAATTTACTTGAATTGTTTGTATCTACCTTTTTTTTTTCCCCTTCATATTGGGTCCAGACACAGTCCTTTGTGTGAAAATCAGCATCGCGAGAAACTGTCCTAAGATTTTTGACTGACTATGATATCATAGACTTGACAGACTGAGCCTTTACACAAGGTCACTGCAGTTGGAAGTTCACACTAGTATTCATGTGATGTTAGACCTTGGGACTTGTCAAAATTTTGCTGTTTGTCGCATTGCCAGACCTCGAGGCTACTACTGTAGCTTTGAGAGCATTGCCATCTGTGCATTATGGCCAATTAATTTGCATGTATGTGCATCGTGAAGGAAATTTGATTGTTTATATGTCGGTTTTAAAAATTATTTCCCCCCTTGATGAGCTTCGAAGACTTGTATTGGCTTGAACGTATGATCTGCTGTGGAATTTGACTTGTGTGTTGCACAATTTCTGTGTCTGAAAGAAAAAATGTACGAAAGACTGTCTGTCACACTTTGTCTTCTTATTCTGTTTTGGGAAAAATCCCAACAGACATCCTTTCCTTTTATCTTGTAGAATGTTATCACCTGGTATATATATTTTTAGATGGGGATGGAGGCACACCATACATGTATGTTTGCTAGTGTCTGCATTGCACACCCAACTTGCACTCTATACCCAAAGCTTTTGATACCACAGAGCTTATAATCCTGCAGAGTCAATGTCTGAAATGCATTTGTTGTAGTGTTGCAATCTTTATCAGCCCTGAAAGGGTAATACCTGCTTCACATCCAGCTGGACCCCATGGGAGACCAGTGTAGTGCAGCTGAATATGGGCTATCCAGCCATCTTCTCAGATGGAAAAGTGAAACAGACAAACAAATAAACAAACACCTTGCATTCGATAATCTATAGTGGTGGCACCACAGTGTAAATCTTCCTTTACAGCAGTGGAAAGCATTGAAATTTGATGTAAGTTTTCCTTTCATCCAGAGAGCTAGCAACAGAAATGACAAATACGAGGTTTCGTTATCCCAGAGAAATCTTGTGGTAATATTCAACAGTGTTAAGGCGATAATAGACCATGTAATTCTCGCTATCGCCAATGACGTAAAAAGTACCCGGATGTTGATTTAAGCGTCATTTACGGTGCATTATGGGATAGTCCGGTAGCAAAGTCACTTCCGTTCGTACGCGCGTGATACGTGACTAATGCTATTTACACACACAACCGACTGTATTCTACGTGTACTTCCGGTTTTCTCGACTTGAATTACAGCTTTAATATGATTTGAAAATTCTCCATTCTTAAGAAATTGCTGTTAATACGACTATTGGTTGTTGCTGCGAAGCTGCCATGTGTTGTTCGCACGACAATAAATGAAAAAAATCTGCAGAAATAGGACCCTTACTGGCATGCGAGACGTGACGTGGCCGCGTGGGTGAAGTTTGCGGGTGACTCCACAGCGCAGTACATGCACGCGCGACTTACTAGTAGTGGTAGTATTATAGTAGCACTAGGTAGTAGGCCTAAAGTGCCTACGTACATTGTACGTACTTACTTGGAAGAAATTGCTTCGGAGACAGGATAAGTTCGAGATCACTGTTCGTTCCCGATTGTGTTTGCGACATTTCGACAGAGAACAAATAAAAAAAAAAGATGGGCATTCCATGACGATATACTGTATATCCACGTGGGTGAATATTTTCCAGCATATTTTCAGGGTATGCAGAGATGACTGATCTGTGATGTACGCCGTACCGGTATGTGTTAGCTTATGCGCAGGGTGCAGCAGTGGTGCATGCTAATGCAAGGCCGGCCGGCGGCGGCGGGGACTACAGTGTACGAGTATGACAGGCCTGGCCACTCACTGGCTCGGGCGGTACAACGGCCTACTGTACTAGTATCCGTGGTCGGCGCTGCGCTATAGGTAAGGTACACGTACGCGCACGCTAGCGTTGTGCAAATTATGACCCGCACCGGAAGTGCCCTTGCTACCAAGTGCACTAAATCTTGACGAAAAAGCCACATCCGGGTACTTTTTACGTCATTGGCGATAGCGAGAATTGTAGTAAGTTACAGTGTCATACAATTTAATGAAGGCTATGGGGGGGGGGGGGGGACGGTCAAGTGTTGCAGTGGCCAATTTCCTTTTCTGTTTTTATGTTGTTTTACTCAGATTTTCTTTACATGATCAAAATCCTATTAGAACTAAGCAACCACTTTGATACTTTCCAGTTATAGAATTCACTTGATGAGTGTGCCAAGTTTTACGAAAGACAGATACCGGTAATCTCTTGTAGCAGTTGCTATGGCGATTTAAACCCCTTTTATTGTGTGTACGCACAATAGAGAGTGAGTCATTGCTATTCAAAAGACCCTAAAATTCAGAGCCCTTTCTTAAAAGTAGAAATGTCGCAGCATTTATTTTCTGTCACTGTTTCAGTTTGTTCATATCATCCAATTTTGATGATTTTGATGATTCATGAGCTATTCATGATATCAAAACTAAAAGTCTATTCTCTAAAAAGTTGTCCAAACTTTATACACATCAAAAAAGGTGTATCTGATGACTTTCTGCTGTTTTGAGATGGAAGGTTGCATTGGTATAGATATGAAGATGTCTAGGGCATGCACAGCATGTGCTACCATAAACCATTAAAGAATGAGAGATGTCAAATATTTATTCGAATGTTTCGCCGAGGGCTCATTCCATTGAGGATTTTACCATTATTTCAAGACCCAATAATAATTTCAGTTACAGTAGTAGCAGCTGCATCACTTTCAGGTGATTGGTTGTCACTCAACTACCATTTCTGTCAGCTGCAATCAGTACTAGAATGATGGCAACTTCTTGCAGCAACAGCTTATCCAGAAGCAGGATTACTATGATACTTGTCATTGCAGCAAGAGTGGCTACCATAGCAACTTTCTGTGAAATGGAACCCAAACGTTGTCTGTATTAAAGGTCTGTTTCTTTTCAGATTGTGTCTTTTCCCAACATTCCTTTGACATATTGCATCATAACATTACTGTACAGGAAAAACAAACAAACCCTAACTTATGGTGTTGTTGGGATGGGGTGTGTCTGTTCTTCCATCAGGTGGCGTACCTCAGGGACAGCAGAGCATACCCGCCCAGTACCCTCCCTTGGCCCCACCCCAGCCCATGTTCGTTCCTGCCCCGCCCAAGACACAACGACTGCTGCACTCCGAGGCATACATCAAGTGAGGCATCTGTCTTCTTCTCCTTCTTCTTCTTCTTTTTTTTTCCCATCTGAAAGAGCAATATGAACCTCAAAGCGTGACTATGCAGACTTTCTCCCTGCTTTATACGTTCGTAAACTCTAATCTTGTGTTCATTCTATGTTTATTCTCAAGTCTCTCGTGGGTAGACCACATGAAAAATCAAGTGATAATTCAAACTTACAGTCAACAGTGTGAACTGGCAGGGTGAGACCATTAGGGATGAAGGGAAATGAAGAGTGGGATACAGCATCATGAGTTGTCATGACAACAATTATGATGGAGCATGTATTAAACTCAGAGGGAAGTGCTGGGATTGCTAATTATTTTCTTCTTACTGATATAAAAAGATAGCACCTCTTGTAAACCTTGTGTAATTTTCTGCTGTGTTACACTCATTTGCATATCATTTGCATATTGAGAAGTTTATGTTACTTTGAAGGAGGACAAAAAAAGGTCAGTGAATCTTCAACTTGTCGATTTTTTAATCTTATCAAGATTGCTTTAAAAATGCAAGGAATTAATCATGATGAAAGGACTCCCGAGGTAAACTCTAAGGGTACGGTCACATATAAACTGTGATTCATCTTAAAAAGCTTTAGCATGGTTCTGTATTCCTGTAGAATGATACCGAATTTCTTCCTCATTATTTATCCTCCTCTCAGGTACATCGAGGGCCTGAACAACAGGTCGGAAACCATCAGCGACTGGAAGCAGAACCTGACGGCCGCCAAGGAGACGGTCGCCATGACAGAGCAGCAGAAATCCCGCCTGCCCCGCCACTGGTTCGCCCAGGGCGTGCTGGGAGAAGAGGGCGACATTGTGGACGCCCTGTGGAAGATGCGGGACGTCATGCTGAACGACTCGCTCGTGATGCCACAGGCTTTCCAGTTGTAAGTGTGCGGAGTTCCCTTGCTCAGCTTTGGGAGGACCTTGTTATTTCATGTGTATGTGTGTGTGTGTGTGTGTGTGTGTGTGTGTGTGTGTGTGTGTGTCTGTCTGTCTGTCTGTCTGTCTGTCTGTCTGTCTGTCTGTCTGTGTGTCTGTGTGTCTCTGTGGGTGACATTTAGAAAATACAGATCGACGTAGGTCAGAGTCATGACCTGATACTTGCAGTACAGGAACTTTAAGTCGTTGGGAAAATTTTAGACTCCAGTCAGTTTGTGAGTCATCTCAACATGTGCCTTTATGGCATTCAAATTTATGTGTAAAGCCCTTTTGGTTGATCTGCTTAAATCTGCTGATATGCATCTTTCATTTCACTGCAGTTGTCAAAAAAAAAAAAAAAAGGTAATGTCCTATTTAGATGCTTCCTGTTTGTTTGTTGTGCTGTAGAAATGTGATCGTTTACAGATAATTCAGTCATGTAGTTTGGTAATCAGGAAATAGAAAATATCTGTTTCCATATATTCATTTGTATAGCTGGATAATCAGGAAACAGAAAATATCTGTTTGAATATGAAACAAGATGGTGAGATGGTGAAAGGCATGTAATGTATTCACTAGAGACCATTTGTCTAGTTTTGTGTATTGAGCTTCCAGAAGTGTAACTTCAAGAATTTCTTCCTTTTTGTTCCCCCCCCCCCCATCATAAATCATGAGTTTCTTAATTGTATTTTTTGTGATGCAGTGAAGCAGGATAGCACACATTTTACCCACTGAAATATGCTACTCATTTTTTTAAATGTTATTTTGTACACCAAACTTATTTGATTTTTCTTTTCTTCTTGGGAGGAGGGGAAAAGCTTCATATGACATCATGAAAGTAGAGCCCTAATTAGCTGTAGCTAGCCATGCACAAAAATGTAAATGATGCAGAAACTTGATTTAGCACCCAAAAGAGATGTCTTTTTATTCATGTTCTGTATTAATTATTATTTCCAAACCAAATTCAATATCATCCTGATGTATTTCTGAAGCACATCCAAATTGAATTTAGCTAGCTGTCACACTTCTCCTTCTCCTCTTTCATTTTCTTTGTGTGTGTACAAATAATTGAACATATTAATGTATTCATATGCAGTTAAGTGTTGCACATGATGTAGTTTCATGCAAGCATGTTCTGTTAAAACAGACATTTTAATAGTCGATATTCAAATGCAGCAAAGTGCTTGCACTGTTTCACTGTACTTTCTAGTGAGTATGAAGTCAACTACATGTACTTTGTGCTCAAGATGAGAATAGGACTTTCACTTACTCAACATTCTACATTGACAACGACATGATAAAAAATGAAAGCTCTATGTTGAATTGTTTTGTTTTTCTCCCTGTCAGCCAAACTCTGGACACGGGCGCACAGCCTGCGCTTTGATGACAGGTGACATTCCACGTGTACAAGGAAGAGATCTCAGCACCATCTTCTGAAATGCAACGTTCAAACAGCACCCCTGCCTCGATTGTCCTGTCATGCGCTTTCAAAGCTGGAATGTCAGTTGCTTCAGCGCAAGTTTATGGGACTATTCAATGCTGGGGAGTGGAAGAGTAAACACTATGTTACCAATTCACTCAGATTCTCCAAGAGGCTCCCAGAAATCTTTTGTATCATTTTACGTCCTGACGAAAAAATATAAAAAGCTCTACTGATATGAGATTTGCTTGTGTCCATTGAGGTGCTTGTGGAACAGAAGTATCTCCCTGCTTGCCTTACGGAACCTTTTGTGGTTTTCAATGTCTAGATGTTGTCGATAGCCTTGATAATGCAATCACTATTCATCTCAAAATAAATGATGAAATCTGCCGCATTTACTGTCGCACAGTGCAATGCGTAAAGTGGCGCGAAGTGATGAGTCGAGAAAATTTCGTTACATGTTGATAACTACGTTTCTATGATTTACGTGATTAAAATGCTCAGAAGTATTGAACATTCCACTCAGAAAATATGCATGATATGTAATGGGAAGTACAAATGTGTGACTGCCCTGAATATGAATTGTGCTGAAAATACAAATCAGTTCCTAGATAGGAATGATTTGTACCATTATGTAACCTTTGTTGAATTTATGTTGATATTGCATTTTATCTATGTTGATACATGATTAGATACCTGGTTCTCCTTTTTATAAAAAGAAAGATGAGTACCTCTCCTGTTGTGCAGTTAAACCTGTGTCACAACTAACCTGTCAATAGCAGCCACCTACGTACAATGGTTAACAAAATTGCAAGCTCAGGCCACACTGTCCATAGTGGCCACCTTTAACAGTGGTCACTTCGTGTTTCCCTGTGATAAAGCCTTGATAGGTAGATAAGATTTGACTTTATTGAATCCAGAGTGGTAGTCTTTCTACCTGTCTCCATGTCATTTTCGGAAGAGATGTGTGGTTTGTGATTCTCAGTCCCTCGGTAGACAAAATGAAACCAAAAGCAAAAGGAATATGGTTGTTAAGAACTTCCCTGCTCACGTGTGCGCCAACTCAGTGAGAGAGACTTCTTAATGGTGATATTGCTTTGTATGCTACAGGTTTTTTTTTTTTTTAAAACATGGTTATATGAAGTTTCATCACATATCGACCAAATTTGTTTTGTTCAAATTCATCTTTCTGTCATTTCAAGCTGAAACTCTGTACTGCGTAATGAGGTAATTAAGGGGAAATACGATAGCTTGTACTGTTGTTGTGTTGCTGTTACAGAGTATGAATGGATGATACAAATACATGACAGTGATCATGACTACACAAGTCAAGGCATGTTGTGACAAAAGATAACTTTTGCTCTTCCTTTTAGAAGTTTACTGCAATTTTAGAAGTTTACTGCAATTCCTATCCGGGTTGCACTTTTTTTCCTGTCTGTCTGTTTTGTTTTGTTTTGTTTTTGTTTTTGTTTTTGTTTTTGTTTTTGTTTTCTGTTTTTTGTTTTTTTGTTTTCAATTTGAGGTCTGGTACTAAAGGATAAAATTGCACACTCGCTCGTCCCCTGCAGGCAAGACAAAAAAATCACCGCCCCAGATCTGGCTCACTAACGTCAGTTTTGCAGGAAATTCAGACAAGGAATGCAGAAATCAACGTTTGACATCTGTTGTGAAACATGTCCAAAAAAAAGCCACATCCTGACCAGAAATAGACACAGAGATAGGAATTTCCTGAAATCAACCAGAAATAGACTCAACTCACCTGATGTAGGGGGGAAAAGTGGGAAAATTTCAGGATGGGAAATTTCTTGAACTCGATATGCTTTACTTTTCAATTTGTTTGATCGTTTGTTTTCTTCATTATGTTATGTACAGTGAATCTAATTATTGTGTCCTTGGTACTGTTTATGACATACAATTGATTTTGTGTAGTGTCTCATTCTGTATATGTTGTTTTTTTCTTTTTTCTTTGTTTTTGTTTTTGAGAAAATAGTCACTGTAATGCTATCATAATGCCATTTGTAGTGTAGAAGTAACCTATGGAAAATTTTTTTTCCCAAAATGTGTTTTTTACACGTTTCAGACAATTCTAAGCATTTTTTAAAAAAAAATTTCTTTGAAAAATACTAACCCTAGCATTTTTCCAAAAAAAATTCAAAATGGCGCCAAAAAAAAAGTTATGGGAGTTAAGGTCCAAAATTTTGGGAATTACTAACTAGCAGGTGTACTACCTATACACAAAATTTGGGTTCTTAACTAGCACTTTTCATCCTTGGCAAATGCCCTAACTCTAACCCTAACCCTAACCCTAACCCTAACCCTAACCCTAACCCTAACCCTAACCCTAACCAACCCTAACCATAACCCTAACCCTAACCCCCTAACCCTAACCCTAACCCTAACCCTAAACCCTAAACCCTAAACCCTAACCCTAACCCTAACCCTAACCCTAACCCCTAACCCTAACCTTAACCCTAACCCCTAACCCTAACCTTAACCCTAACCCTAACCCTAACCCTTACCAACCCTAACCATAACCCTAACCCTAACCCCCTAACCCTAACCCTAACCCTAACCCTAAACCCTAAACCCTAAACCCTAACCCTAACCCTAACCCTAACCCTAACCCCTAACCCTAACCTTAACCCTAACCCTAACCCTAACCCTTACCCTAAACCCTAACCCTAACCCTAACCCTAACCCTAACCCTAACCCTAACCCTAACCCTAACCCCTAACCCCTAACCCTAACCCCTAACCCCTAACCCCTAACCCCTAACCCCTAACCCATTACCCTAACACTAACGCTCTAACCCTTACCCCAACCTTAACCCAAACCCTAAACCCTAACCCTAACCCTAACCGAAGCCCAACCCTAACCCTAACATAGTTTCCTTCCTCTGCAGTTGGCGCGAAATTATACAGTTGGCACTACATAAAAATTAAATCACCACTCTTAGCTGTCTGCTTAGAAAGCCAATACAAGCACGAATGGACATAATTGTACAGCCAGGCTCAGCACATGTACATAAATTCCCTAACCACAGTCAAGCAGTTTTCCACTTTAAAAGTTGGCGCAGAATTCAAATATTAACAGTTGCCGCTACATTCAAATTAAGTCACAATTATTACTTTGTGCTGCTTACAGCCAATACATACATGTATGGAAATTCCCCATCCAGACTCACACATGTATGGTACCCACAGTCAGCAGTTTCCCGCCTTAACAGTTGGCGCGAATTCAAATATTAACAGTTGCCGCTACATTCAAATTAAATCGCAATTCTTAGTTGTGCTGCTTACATAGCCAATACATACAGGTATGGAAATTCCCCAGCCAGACTAAGCACATGTATGGTTGCCACAGTCAGCCAGTTTCCTGCCTTAACAGTTGGCGCGAAATTCAAGTATTAACAGTTGGCGCTACATTGAAATTAAATCACAAGTCCTAGCTGTGTTTCTTACATGATAGCCAATACATAAAAGTATGGAAATTCCCCAGCCAGACTCAGCACAAGTATGGCAATTCCCAAACACAATCAGCCAGTCAAAACCCAAGTCTCATCCTAATTGGAAGTAGTATAACTGGAATTCAAATTGTATTTCAGAGTATTTCAAACCAACATGGCGGGAATCTACATCAACAGGGATATCGACAGTGCCATCCTGATTGGAAATCACAATGTTATGAGTGCTCAGTTTAAGCAGAAGTATTTTTGTGGGACAGCAATCGTCATCATCATCTGAACGCATTATGTCCTCACTAACTACCCTTTGGCTGCCTTCAGTGGGGGAATCCAAAAGTTCCTGGTTGAGAAACCGTGCACGGGTAATGTATGATATTGTACTTTTTTCAAATGAAATTACGTGTTTGGGGTGAACATTAATACAATTATTGATATCAATATGAGGTAGAAACTACATTCTTCTTGCCACAAGAGGGCATTATTGCAATTTATACATGTGCATACTAACATTATTCTTTAAAGTTGTTTTCCAACATTTTCTAAAAAGAAAGATTCAAAGGAACAAACTGAGAAAATGTGTGAAAAACCTATAGGAAAAACAATTCTAATGGTTGTTTACACGTTTTTTACACTTATTTTTTTTTTCTATTTGTATTAAATATAGCCGAAGGCCTTGGTCTCGACAACATTTGGGTAACACACTGCACCACGTCAGAAGAGGTGGAAAAGTGATAAAAGAAACCAACCACAACCAAATCATGGCAAACGGCGAATTTTGGAGAGCGTTTGGCGAATGGATAGAAGTGAGTTCTTGAAATGTTGCAACCTACATTGTTATCCCATCCCTAACTACCCTTTTGCGTCAGTAAAATAGCATCAGACAAAAGAAAAAATCTTTGCTAAATTGACACAAATTTAAAATGAATTAGGTCAAAATATCACAAAGTATAACGAAGCGTGACGAAGTATGATGAAGTAAGCGATAAACTGACCAGATTTATTGATTCAATTGGATTATTTCGATGATTACAATTTGTTTCTAATCCCACTTATTCAAATCCATTTTTTGTGTCTCATATTTCTTTAGGGAGTCATCGGGACCGAAGGAGAAGACAACTATGTATTCGCCTTAATTGAACATGGATGCGATAGGGTGAGAACGAGTTCAGCCATTTCACGGAAGTAAACCGCCACGTTGTCTAAACTACCTCGAAGCTACACTCCGGCCTCGACCTGACGATGATGGATGGATGGATAATGTTGAATGGCGACTTACAACACACCCTTCGTAAACAAGAAAGGGCGTTCCAACCGAAGGCGGACATGCTAGGAGTTACTGCAATCCTGAAGGTGGCGACAGATGGCTCCATCATTGACATTGTGAGTAAATATTCATATTTAATCATTGTTTCTAAAGTTCAAATAAAAAATGCAAGTATTCATTTGTCATTTTGTTGAGTAGCAGATGGGAGGTATGAAAAGAAATTTTAAAGACGTCTGGAAGCAAGGCTAATTGGAATTGAACTTTGAAATTCACATATTATAAAGAATTTACTCATGGCCTAATATTTCCCTTAAATATGAATGCTTAACAACGATTAGTCTTCCTTCCAGCCGCCTTCAAAATTTCATGTACAAAGTCTATCCATGGGTTTTTTGGACTTCGAAAAATTTTCGACTTCTCCATAGCCAATGTACATAAAACTTTAAAGACGTCTGGAAGCAAGACTGATTGGAATTAAACTTTGAAACTAACAAATAATAGACTTTGGGCCAGTCACATACTTTTGGAAAAGTTTGAGTTCTTAACTGATATTACTCTTGCATCCAGCCGCTTTCATATATATTCTATGTACAAACCTATGGTAACTTTAGAAGGGTCTAGAGCTAAGACTAAATGGAGTTACACTATGAAACTAACAAATAATAGATCTTGGGCAGTCACATACTTTTGGGAAAGTTTAGATCCTTTACTAATATTAGTCTTGCATCCAGCCGCTTTCATATATTTTCTATGTACAAACATATGGTAACTTTAGAAGGGTCTGGAGCTAAGACTAAATAGACTTACACTTTGAAACTAACAAATAATAAACCTTGGGAAAATCATATACTTTTAGAAAAGTTTGATTCCTTAACTAATATCAGTCTTGCATCCAGCCGCTTTTATATCTGTTCCATGTACAAACCTATGGGAGGCAATTGGAAACTTCAAAAGCGTCTGGAGAAAAGACTAAAGGGAGTTAAACTTTGAAACTATCAAATACAAGACCTTAGAGCAGGAACATACTTTTGGGAGAGTTTGAGTCCTTAACTAACATTAGTCTAGCTTCTAGCTGCTTTCAAATACTTTTTGTGTACAAACCTATGGTAACTTTAGAAGGGTCTGGAGCTAAGACTACGCGGAGTTAAGATCTGATATTTTGGGATTATCTATATCTCTACTAGGCCTATATATCCTATTAATTTGGGTTCTTAACTCTGAGGTCACCAAGTGTGAAACCCCCTAACTCTAACCCTAACCCTAACCCTAACCCTAACCAAACCCTAACCCTAACCCTAACCCTAACCCTAACCCTAACCCTAACCCTAACCCTAACCCTAACCCTAACCCTAACCCTAACCCTAACCCTAACCCTAACCCTAACCCCCTAACCCTAACCCTAACCCTAACCCTAACCCTAACCCTAACCCTAACCCTAACCCTAACCCTAAACCCTAAACCCTAACCCTAACCCTAACCCTAACCCTAACCCTAACCCTAACCCTAACCCAAACCCTAACCCTAACCCTAACCCTAACCCTAACCCTAACCCTAACCCTAACCCTAACCCTAACCCTAACCCTAACCCAAACCCTAACCCTAACCCTAACCCTAACCCTAACCCTAACCCTAACCCTAACCCTAACCCTAACCCTAACCCTAACCCTAACCCTAACCCTAACCCTAACCCTAACCCTAACCCTAACCCTAGTCCGAAAATCCCATAGGCTTTGTACATATGTACTAAGCCTATGGGGTTTTCCCACAAAAAAATTTGTGTACAAAACCTATGGAAAATTTTTTTCCCAAAATGTGTTTTTTACACGTTTCAGACAATTCTAAGCATTTTTTAAAAAAAAATTTCTTTGAAAAAATACTAACCCTAGCATTTTTCCCAAAAAAATTCAAAATGGCGCCAAAAAAAAAGTTATGGGAGTTAAGGTCCAAAATTTTGGGAATTTACTAACTAGCAGGTGTACTACCTATACACAAAATTTGGGTTCTTAACTAGCACTTTTCATCCTTGGCAAATGCCCTAACTCTAACCCTAACCCTAACCCTAACCCTAACCCTAACCCTAACCCTAACCCTAACCCTAACCCTAACCCTAACCCTAACCCTAACCAACCCTAACCATAACCCTAACCCTAACCCCCTAACCCTAACCCTAACCCTAACCCTAAACCCTAAACCCTAAACCCTAACCCTAACCCTAACCCTAACCCTAACCCCTAACCCTAACCTTAACCCTAACCCCTAACCCTAACCTTAACCCTAACCCTAACCCTAACCCTTACCAACCCTAACCATAACCCTAACCCTAACCCCCTAACCCTAACCCTAACCCTAACCCTAAACCCTAAACCCTAAACCCTAACCCTAACCCTAACCCTAACCCTAACCCCTAACCCTAACCTTAACCCTAACCCTAACCCTAACCCTTACCCTAAACCCTAACCCTAACCCTAACCCTAACCCTAACCCTAACTCTAACCCTAACCCTAACCCTAACCCTAACCCCTAACCCCTAACCCCTAACCCCTAACCCCTAACCCCTAACCCCTAACCCCTAACCCCTAACCCCTAACCCATTACCCTAACACTAACGCTCTAACCCTTACCCCAACCTTAACCCAAACCCTAAACCCTAACCCTAACCCTAACCGAAGCCCAACCCTAACCCTAACATAGTTTCCTTCCTCTGCAGTTGGCGCGAAATTATACAGTTGGCACTACATAAAAATTAAATCACCACTCTTAGCTGTCTGCTTAGAAAGCCAATACAAGCACGAATGGACATAATTGTACAGCCAGGCTCAGCACATGTACATAAATTCCCTAACCACAGTCAAGCAGTTTTCCACTTTAAAAGTTGGCGCAGAATTCAAATATTAACAGTTGCCGCTACATTCAAATTAAGTCACAATTATTACTTTGTGCTGCTTACAGCCAATACATACATGTATGGAAATTCCCCATCCAGACTCACACATGTATGGTACCCACAGTCAGCCAGTTTCCCGCCTTAACAGTTGGCGCGAAATTCAAATATTAACAGTTGCCGCTACATTCAAATTAAA